>NC_092338.1:335002500-335357500 GCF_046630445.1 Rutidosis leptorrhynchoides | reverse complement strand
TGAGTATGAATACGGGTGCATACGAGTAGAATTGTTGATGAAACTGAACGAGGATGTAATTGTAAGCATTTTTGTTAAGTAGAAGTATTTTGATAAGTGTCTTGAAGTCTTTCAAAAGTGTATGAATACATATTAAAACACTACATGTATATACATTTTAACTGAGTCGTTAAGTCATCGTTAGTCGTTACATGTAAATGTTGTTTTGAAACCTTTAGGTTAACGATCTTGTTAAATGTTGTTAACCCATTGTTTATTATATAAAATGAGATGTTAAATTGTTACATTATCATGATATTATGATATATAATATATCTTAGTATGATATATATACAGTTAAATGTCGTTACAACGATAATCGTTACATATATGTCTCGTTTCGAAATCATTAAGTTAGTAGTCTTATTTTTACATATGTAGTTCATTGTTAATACACTTAATGATATATTTACTTATCATTTTACATAATTAACCAAGTGTATCAATATCTTAATATGATTCATATGTACCTAGTAAGACGTTGTTATAACGATAATCGTTATATATACCGTTTTTGAGTTTTTTTTAATTTAATAAACTCAATTTTATGTATATAACTCATTGTTAAAATACCTAATGAGATACTTACTTATCATAATATCATGTTAACTATATATATAATCATATATATGTCATCATATAGTTTTTACAAGTTTTAACGTTCGTGAATCACCGGTCAACTTGGGTGGTCAATTGTCTATATGAAACCTATTTCAATTAATCAAGTCTTAACAAGTTTAATTGCTTAACATGTTAGAAACACTTAATCATGTAAATATCAATTTCATTTAATAAATATAAATATGGAAAAGTTCGGGTCACTACAATAATTGCCACCATTGAATTATGTGGACATGATAATTGCCATCATTGAATTATGTGGACATGATAATTGCCACCAATTGATATGAATGTTATGTATTGAGAGAATGATTTTATACACAGGTTATGTGTATGTTATTTTTGTGCACGAGATATGTGTACGGTTACTAAGATTTATGAAAAAGGGTTTCGTACACGAAAAAGGTGTACTGTATTTAAAAGATATCGCATGTACATTACAGGTGGGTATAGGATTCGGGCCCATTTGTACAATGCAGCATTTAAATCTTGTGGTCTATCAAAATGATGAATTTTATTATTTTATGATAAACCTATGAACTCACCAACCTTTTGGTTGACACTTTAAAGCATGTTTATTCTCAGGTGTGAAAGAAATCTTCCGCTGTGCAATTGCTCATTTTAAAGATATTACTTGGAGTCATTCATGACATATTTCAAAAGACGTTGCATTCGAGTCATTGAGTTCATCAAGATTATTAATATTAAGTCAATTATAGTTAGATATATTATAAAATGGTATGCATGCCATCAACTTTTGATGTAATGAAAGATTGTCTTTTCAAAAACGAATGCAATGTTTATAAAATGTATCATATAGAGGTCAAGTACCTCGCGATGTAATCAACTGTTGTGAATCGTTTATAATCGATATGGACATTGTCCGGATGGATTAGGACGGGTCCTTTCAAAAAGTTAGTGGAAGACTAAAGTTAATAATATTGATTTAGTTACAAGTGTACGAAAACGTTTTCCGGTATAATAGAACTTGACTATTAAAATATCCTTGTTTAAATAAAGTGGATTGGAATATTAGTTGTTGAATATATATAGATAACTTACAACTTGTATTTAAAACGTATTCATTAAAAATATATGTTTTCAAATTTGTGAAGTGAACACTCGCTTAATAATGCGATTGATATTAAAACGTTAGCACATAAATGAATAGGATCTATTTTAATTTAAAAATGAAAACGTTACGTGCTATAATATTTTTCTAAAACGAACTAAAAACGAACTTTGAAATATAATTAGTTTTGAAAAACTAAATATTATATCATTAAATAAATATTTCAAACATATATATTACGTATAAATTTACGATTCTAAATAAAAAATATATATATCTATATATTTTAACTTAGTCATAAAACGTCCTGATTTAAATAATATATTTTGATAAACAACGAGTCACTGATTTATAGAAGCAAATGACCACAACACTCAATTTTATAAGTTACATTTTTTATAAGATAATTTATTGATGAGTAAGTCAAATTATTAATAAGGGTACACGCCGCTTAATGTAAAAGGCTAGTTTTCTAAACGTACGAAAGTGCGTTCGAAAAACCGAAAGTGGTACATGAGTCGAGTGACAACGTACGAGTCATTTGAACAAAAATTACATATTTACTACGCACGTAAATATAATGTAATATTTAATTAATTCTAAAGATTAAATATATTATATATTAAATATTATAAAAAAAGAAGTGTCGGTAGCAAATTATTCATATGTGCGATGTATATAGAGCTCATGCACTCGCATGAGAGCTCTCTCACAAACTCATGCGAGTGCATGATGGGGTAGGTAGGCTTGACATCCTTTATAAAGCGAACGTTTTCAGTTTTCATTCATCTCATTTATCCATCTATCTATCGTGTACTCTATATCTATATTTATATTTATATTATTATTATTATTATTATTATTATTATTATTATTATTATTATTATTATTATTATTATTATTATTATTATTATTATTATTATTATTATTATTATTATTATTATTATTATTATTATTATTATTATTATTATTATTATTATTATTAGTGATTAGTATTATTAATATTAAGATTGTTATTATTATTAGCATTTATACATAAAATACTACGACGGAGTCATGAGCGGGTTATTTTAAAAATGGATTTTATGAGTAGGATAGGGCTAAGGAAATTATGGGTTATAGCTATGGAGGTGATGGGTATGGTTCATGGGTATACTCGTGAGGTCAATTTAGTGTTTATCATCTCCGTTGTGTCTACGTACCTTTCCTGCAATATTGAATCTCAATATTGATACGTGAGCACTCATAACTTAACTTTTATATATTATTAGTGTATCCCTGACTAGTGGTCGAGTATTTAGGATTATGCATGCTTGTAGATTTGATATTGTCATTAGATGGGTTATGTTAAATCCTGAATTAGTTACATATGCGGTTGAGATAAGATATAAGATATGCATGTCGTTGGAAAGCTAGCGAAAAATTAAGAACTTTTCATTTAGATATCGAATGGTTTCGATGAACGGATTAGAAGTTATAGTCAATTGAATTTTTGTATTATTATTAAAAATGATTATTATTATGTCGTTATTGTCATCGTTCTAAGTTTTTATCTAATTATTATTATTATTAGTATTATTGTTATTATTATTATTATCATTATTATCATAATCAGTAAAAAGTATTATCATTAAAAAAAATTTATTTTATTATTACTATCATTATTATCGTTAAAGTTATAATTAGTATTATTATTATTATTTTTATTATCAGTAAGATGGCTATTAGTATTATTATCATAATATTTATTATCATTAATATTATTATAATTAAAAACTAATATTAGTAACACCTAATTATTATGATTACTATTATTATCATTAAAATGAACGCGATATAAAAGACGATTAAAAGCTATTAATTGAATCAATTAGGAAATAATGAGTATGAGTATCATGATGAAATTAAAATATTGTAAGATATGAAATTAGATAAAATTATCGTTCTTATTATAATTACTATTATTAAAAGTATTGTTATTATTAAAACTATCATTTTAACAAAAATTATCATTTTAATAGAAATGTCATTGTTATTATGAAATGTCATTATTATTATAATTTAAATAAAATTATTATTTTAAAGTTAATATTAAAAAATATCGTAAATATTAAAGTTATCATAATTAGAATTATCACTTTATCATAATATCATTTTTAGTAAATATAAATATTGAAATTTTTATTAATAGAATAATATTAATTATTATTACAAAATAATACAACTTTTACTTATTATTGTTATTATCGATATTATTTTATCAAATAAATGTGTGGTACAAAGATATTTTTACCACACGTAATATAGTTACATTAATAATACATATCACTATATTTGTACGATATTAAGTGAACTTTATAAATTTTACTACTTAAGATATATAAAAGTATATTTTATCATATATAAACGTTGATATAAATTTTGTTATTAATAAATGACTTCTATTATTTGCCATAATAAAATCTAATAAATATATTTAAATATATAAAACGATTACATTTAAATTATATAATAAACGTGTATAAATTTTGGAAATCATTTTGAGTCAAATTGACTTTTGTTGACTTTTGCATATTAGTCTCGAGCATTAGGATTGTGGTACACTATGACCTGACCTAAATTGTTAGACGGATATTGACCATTATATAAATATATACATATATATATATATATATACATATATATATATATACATATATATATATATATATATATATATATATATATATATATATATATATATATATATATATATATATATATATCAATATATATATATATATATATACTTAATATAGGTTCGTGAATCCGAGGTCAACCTTGCACTTGTTCAATGACTTCATATGTATTTTTACTACGACTATGACTGTGAAATATTTTATCGTCCTGGTAAGGCGAATGTGGTCGCGGATGCGTTAATTCGAAAGAGTCAACATCCGGCGATACGAGTAGGATCGTTACGCATGATTATTACTAACGATTTTCTTGTAAAGGTTGGCGAGACTCAAATCGAAGCTTTTTTTAACAATAAGCATGAGGAACGAATCGTGGGACAAACGGAGTTTATTACCTTAGGTCTGCATGGTTTGTTATCTTTTCAAGGAAGAGTGTGGGTGCCTTAAATGGGTGATCATCGACGAGTGCTACTTGATGACACACATAAGTCAAAGTATTCCATTCACCCGGGCGTGACGAAAATGTATCTTGATTTGAAGAAAGAGTATTGGTGGCCGGGCATGAAATGTGATGTTGTAAAGTATGTTGAACAATGTGTCACATGTTTGCAAGTTAAGGCAGCACCAAAAGCCGTATGGTAAGTTGCAACCGTTAGAAATTCCGAAATATAAATGGGAGCACATTACCATGGATTTCATTACAAAGTTACCAAAGATGACGAGAACCCAATTTGATACGATTTGGGTGATAGTTGATCGTTTGACAAAAAGTGATTTGTTTCTTCCCATTTGGGAAAACATATCGTCGGAGACTTTGGCTAAAATATTTATCAAGGAGGTGATACCGAGACACGGGGTTCCTATATATATTATTTCGGATCGAGATAATCGTTTCACATCTCGGTTTTGGAATAAGTTTCATGAAGATATGGGTACACAATTGAGAATGAGCACGACGTACCATCCTCAAATGGACGGTCAAACTGAACGTACGAATCAAACATTAGAGGATATGTTACGGGCGTGTATTATTGATTTCGGTGGTAGTTGGGATGAGCATTTACCCTTGGTGGAATTCTCGTACAATAATATTTATCATACTAGCATCGGGATGCCACCTTATGAGATGCTTTATGGGCGGAGGTGTCGAACTCTGATTTGTTGGGGCGAAGTGGGTCAAAGAGAAATCAGTAGTACCTATTTGGTTTTAGAGATGAATAGCAAGATTGAGATGATTTGGACTCATTTGAAAGCGGCTCAACAAAATTCGTATGCCGACAAACATAGGCTATTAATTGAGTTCCAAGAAGGAGACATGATGATGCTTAAGGTTTCGCCATGGAAGGGTATTATTCGGTTTCGAAAACGGGGAAAGTTAGCTCCTCGGTTTATTGGGCCATTTAAGATTTTAGCTCGTGTTGGTGAAGTTGCGTATCATTTGGAATTACCCGAAGAGCTTGTGGGGATCCATAATACATTTCATGTTTCACATTTTCGTAAGTGTCTTGCGGATGATTCTTCATGGATGCCATTAGACAAAATTGAGCTAAACAACAAGTTAGAGTATGTTGAGGAGCCGATTGCTATACTCGATGAAAAGGTGAATAGGTTGAGCAATAAAGAGGTGAGAACTTATAAAGTTCAATGGCGTCGTAGTAAAGGTTCCAAGTTTACATGGGAGCCCGAAGAGTTATGTTGGTGTATCTTCCCTCTTGTCATGCGGCTTGGATCGCGAGGACGCACTTCGATTCAAGTGGGGGAGAGTTGTAAGACCCGAATAATTAGTATACAGCGGTGTAAATATGGTACATGGAGTGTGGGTGACATTGTACAGCTAAACAGAGGTCAGAGCCTGCTCAGGCCTGTGTACACACCGCGCAGGTATAGGTGTGCGCACCGCGCAACTGTACTGTTGGCAGATTCCAGCTTTTAAATTAAAGTTTAACGAGGGGCATTATGGTCCTTTCACATGGGGCCGGTTTTAGGGCACTTATGGCCAGATTTGTGGTGGTTGAAGTACATTCAACACAACCACCAACACCATCTTCAATTCTACTTTAATCTAGAGAGAGAAACCCTTTAAGAGAGAGAAAGCTTGAATCAAGGAGGAAGAAGCTTAATCCGGGTTAAAGCTCAAGTATTAAAGTTGTTCATCTAGCCTTTAGCTACGTTTCGATTGTGGTAGTATGTTCTAACCTCGATTTCCCTATTTTAATTTGTCTAAGGGTTAGGGTTTGGGTTAGTGATGAACATAAAACCCATATTTGGTGATTTTGGGTGTTCTTAGGTAAGATTGAGTCATGACTACTCAATAGCAACTAACCTAGGATTTCAAAGTGTTAATTGGTGTTTATGAGCCTTAATTAGTTAGTTAATTACTAGCACACCTAGATGTTTAGTAAATGGGTGTTATGTGGGTTTGTGGATGACCCGAAATGGGTGTGTTGACCTTAAAATGGTCAAATGGATAATAATTGACCTAGTTGAGAAAGATAGGTATGAAATACCCTAATTATGTATTAGTTAGGGTTGTTGAACCTTAATCACTAGCTTTTAGTGGTTCATGATGGTCTTGACCTTAAATGGACGGTTTTGGGGTAAATGGGTGGTTTAATGCATTAAGTCATTAAATGCACATTAGTGAATGGTTGGTGTTTAGTCCAACTAGTTTGTGTGTTGATTGAGTACTTATTGTAATAGGTACTTTTCTTTGAAGCTTGCGGAAGTGTAAAACCGTCACCGAATCGTTAAGGTGAATGGAGTAATTATATGCGTAGGTATATAATGTATTTATTTGTTGTAGCATGAGATGTGAAGTGTCGAAGTGTTAAGAAACCACGTTTCACGTGACGAGTGAAACATTGAGGTGTTAAGACGCCACTCGGGGTGAAGCATCGAGGTGTTAAGATGCCACCTAGGAGTGAAGTGCCGAGGTGTTAAGGCACCACTCCATAAGATAAAGGGTGAAGCATCGAGGTGTTAAGATGCCACCCAACTCCATAAGATAAAGGGTGAAGCATCGAGGTGTTAAGATGCCACCCAAGGGTTTAGTGATACGAGGTGTTAAGTACACTAACGGATGTTATGAACACTGATGACCTTTTGCGAGTGCCATTCCCTTGTACGATTGGTTAACCATGGTTATTGCATTGTAGCGTAAGCATATTACATTGTTCGAGATATATATATGCCATTGTTGTGCTAGCTTGTGGTATCGGAGGTTAATAGCTTTGTAATTGAGATGATAAGTTAATTGTGTTTCTAGCTTGTATGCGGTATATGTTTAAGTGTTTGCAAGTAGGTATATTATATATGTATGTGTATAATTATTGTATTCACTAAGCGTTTTGCTTACCCTCTCGTTGTTTACCTTTTTATAGGCTCGGGCGTTGACAAGGGTAAGGGCGTTCGATTGGATTAGAGATCCCGCTTTGTTTTGATAGGGGACGCTTTTGGATGTGTTAGCTTTTGAAGGTTGACCGAGAGTTGGATAGTTTAACCCCCAAACATCATGCTCTAGTGTCGTTTGAAATTTAAAATAATTCGGTTGAAACTTATACATTTTGTACGAAACTCGTATTTCGGCCATATGTGGGCCCGAGTTCATAAAACTTATTTTATCATTGAAATGTGTTAGTTTTACATATTTGAACATGTTGCGAAAAGAGTTTTGTCTAAATACGTCGGGAAGTGGGAGATCTTTATTTGAAAAATGACCAAACCGGACATCAAACTCACTACACTCTATTTCAACTTTAGTGGTTAATCATTTAAGCGTAAGCTGAAAATTGGTTATTAATTCTTCAAAAGTCTTTATTAAACTATCAAACTTATTTTGGCATTCTATGACTTGAAGGTTTATCATGTACTGCTTTTTCATAAATTCGACTAAAGTTTCCTTAGAGTGGAGAGTGGGTTGGTGTAGTGGGAAAATTATATTAGAGTCCGAGCTATTCTGCTGTTTATATGTCCATCTAGGGTAAGTATACCTTAGATTGGTTCTAGTAGCATCGGAACTTTTAGAAATTGGTAAACTTTGAAGAGTGAGGGTGAGATCTTGTAACCTGGTTTCCAATATTTTTACTGTATGAGCGAAGACGTCATCCTTCTCAGCAGCTTCATCGCTCCAATCTTCCTGTTGTGCAGCTATTGTTTCTAAGAGGTTCCATGCTTCGTTTGTTGTTCGTGACATGAAATTGCCTTGCGAGGCCATGTCTAGGAGAGACTTATCATCCTTGGTCAAACTATTGTAAAGCGTGCAGATTATGTATGCCCGACTTAACGAATGATTCAGACATCTTTTAAGCTTCACCTTGACTTTATTCCATGCTAGACATAATGACTCATTTTCTTTTTGAGAAATGTTTGTGATGTCATTTCTTAAATAGGTTTGCATGGAGGGTGGATAAAATTTGTTAAAAAACTTGGTGGCTAATTCCTCCCATGAATGTATTGAATCCGGTTGAAGCTCATCAAACCATGTTAAAGCGCATGTAGATAAAGAATATTGAAAAAGATGAAGTTTTAAAATGTTTTTTTCGTTCTCTTCCTTCTTAAAAGAGTAAACCAGAGTGATAAATTTATTTAAGTGAAAGTTTGGATCATCAGTCGGTAATCCTTGAAATTTAAAGATCATACTGGTCAGTTTGATCATGTGTGAACTGATTTCAGGAATTTCTTCGGTTCCTAAGGTGATTGGTCCTCCTCTTTCTTCTAAGCATGACTTTTGCATAGAAGCAAGGGTGTTTTGTTGTTTCATTTTTTAGATTTTCTGTTTAAAAAGACTTAAAATGATCGATAATTTAATTAGAACAATTATTCTTGAAATTCTGTCGCTAACCTTATCGGATATTCTAATTGATAGGACTTCTTACAAATTACTTCATACCTAAGTGGCCAGATCGACTACGGAGAGACAGGACACTTTTGGTTCCAATATAATTGGAGACTGTTCGGAAAATCCGACAACCAAGTCCGTGTATAATTGTCTTTCTTAGACACCACCAAACAATACTTTTATCTGATTAAAATCTTTCTCAATCAAAATATTCGATCCCCGTCAGCGGCGCCAAAAACTCATCTCTCTCTTGATATGATCGAAACGGACGGTTTTATTTATGCAGTGTTGTTCAGGCCGCAAGGTGTCAGGATCAACCGATCGCGAGAGAGAGCAGTAGTTTATTATTTATATTTTGTGGGGCCTAAATTTACTTTTAACTTTCTAAGGTAGAAGGTGTAAGTTAACCTAGGGTCGTGCTTTTGAATGGTTTAATGAATTGAAGATCAAGTGGATAATTGTCTTTGGTTAAATTACCTAGATAAAGGATAGCAGTTGGTTTTAAACTAATAGTCCTAATTACGGAAAAGTAAAGATGATAGAAGGATATCCGGAGTATGCAGATCAGGGAAATGTTAACCAAGATATCAGTTTGGGCTAGGGAAAGGTAATAATGTTTATGTGAAAGCTAAGATTAGAATGGTGTAGATCTGGTTGGATTAGCCAATTACACATACCTACTTATCTCTAGACTCTCAGAGTTCTTGTTGAGTAGTGAAAAGTATATCACTTGGTTATATAATTGAAAGGTAACAATATCTCAGAGGTTATCCTTGTAGTGACCCGAACTTTTCCATGTTTATATATATTAATTGAGATTGATATTTACATGATTAAATGTTTCCAACATGTTAAGCAATCAAACTTGTTAAGACTTGATTAATTGAAATATGTTTCATATAGACAATTGACCACCCAAGTTGACCGGTGATTTACGAACGTTAAAACTTGTAAAAACTATATGATGACATATATATGGATATATATATAGTTAACATGATACTATGATAAGTAAACATATCATTAAGTATATTAACAATGAACTACATATGTAAAAACAAAACTACTAACTTAATGATTTTTAAACGAGACATATATGTAACGATTATCGTTGTAAAGACATTTAATGTATATATATCATATTAAGAGATATTCATACATGATAATATCATGATAATATAATAATTTAAAATCACATTTTATATTATAAACATTGGGTTAGCAACATTTAACAAGATCGTTAACCTAAAGGTTTCAAAACAACACTTACATGTAACGACTAACGATGACTTAACGACTCAGTTAAAATGTATATACATGTAGTGTTTTAATATGTATTTATACACTTTTGAAAGACTTTAATACACCTATCAAAATACTTCTACTTAACAAAAATGCTTACAATTACATCCTCGTTCAGTTTCATCAATAATTCTACTCGTATGCACCCGTATTCATACTCGTACAATACACAGCTTTTAGATGTCTGTACTATTGGTATATACACTCCAATGATCAGCTCTTAGCAGCCCATGTGAGTCACCTAACACATGTGGGAACCATCATTTGGAAACTAGCATGAAATATCTCATAAAATTTCAAAAATATGAGTAATCATTCATGACTTATTTACATGAAAACAAAATTACATATCCTTTATATCTAATCCATACACCAATGACCAAAAACACCTACAAACACTTTCATTCTTCAATTTTCTTCATCTAATTGATCTCTCTCAAGTTCTATCTTCAAGTTCTAAGTGTTCTTCATATATTCTACAAGTTCTAGTTACATAAAATCAAGAATACTTTCAAGTTTGCTAGCTCACTTCTAATCTTGTAAGGTGATCATCCAACCTCAAGAAATCTTTGTTTCTTACAGTAGGTTATCATTCTAATACAAGGTAATAATCATATTCAAACTTTGGTTCAATTTCTATAACTATAACAATCTTATTTCAAGTGATGATCTTACTTGAACTTGTTTTCGTGTCATGATTCTGCTTCAAGAACTTCGAGCCATCCAAGGATCCGTTGAAGCTAGATCCATTTTTATCTTTTCCAGTAGGTTTATCCAAGGAACTTAAGGTAGTAATGATGTTCATAACATCATTCGATTCATACATATAAAGCTATCTTATTCGAAGGTTTAAACTTGTAATCACTAGAACATAGTTTAGTTAATTCTAAACTTGTTCGCAAACAAAAGTTAATCCTTCTAACTTGACATTTAAAATCAACTAAACACATGTTCTATATCTATATGATATGTTAACTTAATGATTTAAAACCTGGAAACACGAAAAACACCGTAAAACCGGATTTACGCCGTCATAGTAACACCGCGGGCTGTTTTGGGTTAGTTAATTAAAAACTATGATAAACTTTGATTTAAAAGTTGTTATTCTGAGAAAATGATTGTTATTATGAACATGAAACTATATCCAAAAATTATGGTTAAACTCAAAGTGGAAGTATGTTTTCTAAAATGGTCATCTAGACGTCGTTCTTTCGACTGAAATGACTACCTTTACAAAAACGACTTGTAACTTATTTTTATGACTATAAACCTATACTTTTTCTGTTTAGATTCATAAAATATAGTTCAATATGAAACCATAGCAATTTGATTCACTCAAAACGGATTTAAAATGAAGAAGTTATGGGTAAAACAAGATTGGATAATTTTTCTCATTTTAGCTACGTGAAAATTGGTAACAAATCTATTCCAACCATAACTTAATCAACTTGTATTGTATATTATGTAATCTTGAGATACCATAGACACGTATACAATGTTTCGACCTATCATGTCGACACATCTATATATATATTTCGGAACAACCATAGACACTCTATATGTGAATGTTGGAGTTAGCTATACAGGGTTGAGGTTGATTCCAAAATATATATAGTTTGAGTTGTGATCAATACTGAGATACGTATACACTGGGTCGTGGATTGATTCAAGATAATATTTATCGATTTATTTCTGTACATCTAACTGTGGACAACTAGTTGTAGGTTACTAACGAGGACAGCTGACTTAATAAACTTAAAACATCAAAATATATTAAAAGTGTTGTAAATATATTTTGAACATACTTTGATATATATGTATATATTGTTATAGGTTCGTGAATCAACCAGTGGCCAAGTCTTACTTCCCGACGAAGTAAAAATCTGTGAAAGTGAGTTATAGTCCCACTTTTAAAATCTAATATTTTGGGATGAGAATACATGCAGGTTTTATAAATGATTTACAAAATAGACACAAGTACGTGAAACTACATTCTATGGTTGAATTATCCAAATCGAATATGCCCCTTTTTATTAAGTCTGGTAATCTAAGAATTAGGGAACAGACACCCTAATTGACGCGAATCCTAAAGATAGATCTATTGGGCCTAACAAACCCCATCCAAAGTACCGGATGCTTTAGTACTTCGAAATTTATATCATATCCGAAGGGTGTCCCGGAATGATGGGGATATTCTTATATATATGCATCTTGTTAATGTCGGTTACCAGGTGTTCACCATATGAATGATTATTATCTCTATGTATGGGATGTGTATTGAAATATGAAATCTTGTGGTCTATTGTTACGATTTGATATATATAGGTTAAACCTATAACTCACCAACATTTTTTGTTGACGTTTAAAGCATGTTTATTCTCAGGTGAATACTAAGAGCTTCCGCTGTTGCATACTAAAATAAGGACAAGATTTGGAGTCCATGTTTGTATGATATTGTGTAAAAACTGCATTCAAGAAACTGATTTTGACGTAACATATTTGTATTGTAAACCATTATGTAATGGTCGTGTGTAAACAGGATATTTTAGATTATCATTATTTGATAATCTACGTAAAGCTTTTTAAACCTTTATTTATGAAGTAAAGGTTATAGTTTGTTTTAAAAATGAATGCAGTCTTTGAAAAACGTCTCATATAGAGGTCAAAACCTCGCAATGAAATCAATTAATATGGAACGTTTTTAATCAATAAGAACGGGACATTTCAGTTGGTATCAGAGCGTTGGTCTTAGAGAACCAGAATTTTGCATTAGTGTGTCTTATCTAGTTTGTTAGGATGCATTAGTGAGTCTGGACTTCGACCGTGTTTACTTGAAAAATGATTGCTTAACAAATTTTGTTGGAAACTATATATTTTTAACATGTGAATATTATGTGATATATTAATCTCTTAACGCGTTTGATATTATGTGATAGATGTCTACCTCTAGAACAAGTCCCATTGACTCACCTAATAATAATGAAGAGTCAAATGTAAATTGGAATGATTCGTGGACTGATTCACAAGTTCCCGAAGAGGAACCGGAAGAAGAGTCGAACCGGAAGAAGAATCAGAACCGGAAGAGGTGGAACCGGAGGAGGAAATAGAACCGGTGGGGGAAATAATAAAACGGTTAAGTAAAAGAAAATCTTCAACCAACCGACCAAGGTTAATTATGGTCAATGGTGTTTCCGCCAAGGAAGCAAAATATTGGGAGGATTACCAATTCTCTGATGAATCGGATTCTGACGAGAATTCCGATGATGTTATAGAAATTACCCCAACTGAATTTAAAAAGGCAAAAGAAAATAATAAGGGAAAGGGCATAAAAATAGAGAAATCTAATTCCAACCCCGATGAACTTTATATGTATCGTCAACCCCTGAAGCCCTTAAGTTGTAACAATGACCCGAGAACCTCTAAACCACCAGGTTTTTCTAAACCAATGTGGAAAATGATGGCTCGTATTAGGGGAACATCATATATCCCTAGAAACTTGGCAAAATGAACCAAAACCGAAGAAGAAGAAACGAGCGAGTCGGAATAAGATAGTTGTATTCGTGTGGTGTAATATATGTAATATAGTGTGCTTATGCTTTATGATATATGTAAAAATTGCTTGTATTAATAAGTAATTTTTTTTTATGAATCTAACTCTTGTCTATTTTATAGTTTAAAAACACAAAATGGATAGACAACCCAATATTTTAACAGACCTACCCGGAGACATGATTGATGAAATCTTGTCTAGAGTCGGTCAGAATTCCTCGGCACAACTATTTAAGGCGAAATCAGTTTGTAAGACATTCGAAGAACGTTCCAAGAATGTCTTGGTTTATAAGAGACTTTCGTTTGAAAGATGGGGGATATCACATTGGGAAACCCATAAGTTACGATGTGTTTACTTTGACGCATATATTGCGGGGAACCCAAATGCTATTTTACGCAACGGGTTAAGAAATTATTTTGACTCAATGTATCCGAATATAGGACTTCATGATTTAGAAAAAGCAGCTAACATGCAACATAAAGAAGCATGCTATGCTTACGGGTTAGTAATGTTCGCTTCTCATCAAAGTGAGAAAAAGAACATCGGGCTACAGCTATTAAACAAAACGTTCCCACAAGTGACGGAGTCGGTAATTGGGGTAAGAAATGAGATTTTTAGGTTATTACGAGACTGTTGGTCATTATGTAACCCTCGTCCCTTTGACGACGTTACAACACGCTGTCTTATCAACGGCCATAACGGTTATGTTCCACAAGACCAAGGATGGGAAGTAGTCCTAGTAAAACCAGAATGCATGACTTGTTTCTGGACGTATGAATTACGTGTCTTTATTGCCTTTGCTGAACGACTTGTGTACTAGCTAGAATTATCTTCACAACCATCTTGTATCAAATTTATTGTGTGCTATATTTCATGCTATATGTAAAATAAGCGGTATTGTAAGTTTGTAAAATATTGTGTAAAAGTTTGAACGCGAAATATTATTATAATCAGTTTTTCATATAGAATTGTAGTAGTTGAATTGTATATTAGCTACTAAGTATGAACTTAACGGGTAGGTACTACCCGAATTTAAACTTATAAAACGCTAATATGAAGAAAAAGCTTTTATAAATGAGTTCATATTATGCTACGAAATACTATTAACTACTCTTAATATTCTGTATGATTAACTTGTTCCATTTGACTATTTTGAAGGAAATGGCACCGACTACTCGACACACCGTGAATATTAATGAAGAGGAATTCCGTACTTTTCTAGCTTCAAACATAGCCGCAGTACAGGCTACGCTACATACCAACAATAACCTTGGATCTAGCAGTACAGGAAATCGTGTAGGATGCACCTACAAAGAATTCACTGCCTGCAAACCTTTGGAATTTGATGGAACCGAAGGACCGATCGGATTGAAACGGTGGACCGAGAAGGTCGAATTGGTGTTTGCCATAAGTAAGTGTACTGAAGAGGACAAAGTGAAGTACGCTACGCATACCTTCACAGGTTCTGCGTTAATATGGTGGAATACCTATCTAGAGCAAGTGGGACAAGACGATGCGTACGCACTACCGTGGTCAGCATTCAAGCACTTGATGAACGAGAAGTACCGTCCCAGAACCGAGGTCAATAAGCTCAAGACAGAACTTAGAGGGTTACGAACCCAAGGATTTGATATTACCACGTACGAAAGACGATTCACAGAATTGTGCCTATTGTGTCCGGGAGCATTCGAAGATGAGGAAGAGAAGATCGACGCGTTTGTGAAAGGATTACCGGAAAGAATCCAAGAAGATATAAGTTCACACGAGCCCGCCTCCATACAACAGGCATGTAGAATGGCTCACAAACTAGTGAACCAGATTGAAGAAAGAATTAAAGAACAGACTGCTGAAGAGGCCAATGTGAAGCAAGTCAAAAGAAAGTGGGAGGAAAACGGTGATAAGAATCACCAATACAACAACAACAGCAATTACAACAATAATCGCAACAATTATCCCAACAATCGCAACATCAATCGCAACTACAACAAACGGCCCAACAACAAGAACAACAAAAACAACAACAACAACTACAACAATCATCCTAACAACAATAATAACCGCAACAACAACAACAATCAGAAGCAGCTATGCCAAAGGTGTGAAAAGTATCACTCGGGATTCTGCACCAAATTTTGCAACAAGTGTAAAAGAAATGGTCATAGCGCGGTGAAGTGTGAGGTCTACGGACCAGGGGTTAATAGAACGAAAGGAACAAATGGTGTCGGAACGAGTAATGGCGGAGCAAGTAGTGTCGGAGCAAGTTATGCCAATGTAGTTTGTTATAAATGTGGAAAACCGGGCCACATTATTAGAAATTGCCCGAACCAGGAGAACACGAATGGACAAGGCTGCGGAAGAGTTTTCAATATTAATGCGGCAGAGGCACAGGAAGACCCGGAGCTTGTTACAGGTACGTTTCTTATTGACAATAAATCTGCTTACGTTTTATTTGATTCGGGTGCGGATAGAAGCTATATGAGTAGAGATTTTTGTGCTAAATTAAGTTGTCCATTGACGCCTTTGGATAGTAAATTTTTACTCGAATTAGCAAATGGTAAATTAATTTCAGCAGATAATATATGTCAAAATTGAGAAATTAAACTGGTTAGCGAAACATTTAAGATTGATTTGATACCAGTAGAGTTAGGGAGTTTTGATGTGATAATCGGTATGGACTGGTTGAAAGAAGTGAAAGCAGAGATAGTTTGTTACAAAAATGCAATTCGCATTATACGAGAAAAAAGAAAACCCTTAATGGTGTACGGAGAAAAGGGCAACACGAAGCTACATCTTATTAGTAATTTGAAGGCACACAAACTAATAAGAAAAGGTTGCTATGCTGTTCTAGCACACGTCGAGAAAGTACAAACTAAAGAAAAGAGCATCAATGATGTTCCCATTGCAAAAGAATTTCCCGATGTATTTCCGAAAGAATTACCGGGATTACCCCCACATCGATCCATTGAATTTCAAATAGATCTTGTACCAGGAGCTGCACAAATAGCTTATGCTCCTTACAGACTTGCACCCAGCGAGATGAAAGAACTTCAAAGCCAATTACAAGAACTTTTAGAGCGTGGTTTCATTCGACCAAGCACATCACCGTGGGGAGCTCCTGTTTTGTTTGTCAAGAAGAAAGATGGTACATTCAGGTTGTGTATCGACTACCGAGAGTTGAACAAACTTACCATCAAGAACCGCTACCCACTACCGAGAATCGACGACTTATTTGATCAACTACAAGGCTCGTCTGTTTATTCAAAGATTGACTTACGTTTCGGGTATCATCAAATGCGGGTGAAAGAAGATGATATTCCAAAGACTGCTTTCAGAACACGTTACGGTCATTACGAGTTTATGGTCATGCCGTTTGGTTTAACTAATGCACCAGCTGTGTTCATGGACCTTATGAACCGAGTGTGTGGACCATACCTTGACAAGTTTGTCATTGTTTTCATTGATGACATACTTATTTACTCAAAGAATGACCAAGAACACGGTGAACATTTGAGAAAGGTGTTAGAAGTATTGAGGAAGGAAGAATTGTACGCTAAGTTTTCAAAGTGTGCATTTGGTTGGAATAAGTTCAATTCCTCGGTCACATAGTGAATAAAGAAGGTATTAAGGTGGATCAGGCAAAGATAGAAACTGTTGAAAAGTGGGAAACTCCGAAAACTCCGAAACACATACACCAGTTTTTAGGACTAGCTGGTTACTACAGAAGGTTCATCCAAGACTTTTCCAGAATAGCAAAACCCTTGACTGCATTAACGCATAAAGGGAAGAAATTTGAATGGAATGAGGAACAAGAGAAAGCGTTTCAGTTATTGAAGAAAAACCTAACTACGGCACCTATATTGTCATTGCCTGAAGGGAATGATAATTTTGTGATTTATTGTGACGTATCAAAGCAAGGTCTCGGTTGTGTATTAATGCAACGAACGAAGGTGATTGCTTATGCGTCTAGACAATTGAAGATTTACGAACAAAATTATACGACGCATGATTTGGAATTAGGCGCGGTTGTTTTTGCATTAAAGACTTGGAGGCACTATTTATATGGGGTCAAAAGTATTATATATACCGACCACAAAAGTCTTCAACACATATTTAATCAGAAACAACTAAATATGAGGCAGCGTAGGTGGATTGAATTATTGAATGATTACGACTTTGAGATTCGTTACCACCCGGGGAAGGCAAATGTGGTAGCCGATGCCTTGAGCAGGAAGGACAGAGAACCCATTCGAGTAAAATCTATGAATATAATGATTCATAATAACCTTACTACTCAAATAAAGGAGGCGCTGCAAGGAGTTTTAAAAGAGGAAAATTTAAAGGATGAAATACCCAAAGGATCGGAGAAGCATCTTAATATTCGGGAAGACGGAACCCGGTATAGGGCTGAAAGGATTTGGGTACCAAAATTTGGAGATATGAGAGAAATGGTACTTAGAGAAGCTCATAAAACCAGATACTCAATACATCCTGGAACGGGGAAGATGTACAAGGATCTCAAGAAACATTTTTGGTGGCCGGGTATGAAAGCCGATGTTGCTAAATATGTAGGAGAATGTTTGACGTGTTCTAAGGTCAAAGCTGAGCATCAGAAACCATCAGGTCTACTCCAACAACCCGAAATCCCGGAATGGAAATGGGAAAACATTACCATGGATTTCATCACTAAATTGCCATGGACTGCAAGTGGTTTTGATACTATTTGGGTAATAGTTGATCATCTCACCAAATCAGCACATTTCCTGCCAATAAGAGAAGATGACAAGATGGAGAAGTTAGCATGACTGTATTTGAAGAAAGTCGTCTCCAGACATGGAATACCAATCTTATTATCTCTGATAGGGATGGCAGATTTATTTCAAGATTCTGGCAGACATTACAGCAAGCATTAGGAACTCGTCTAGACATGAGTACTACCTATCATCCACAAACTGATAGGCAGAGCGAAAGGACGATACAAACGCTTGAAGACATGCTACGAGCATGTGTTATTGATTTCGAAAACAGTTGGGATCGACATCTACCGTTAGCAGAATTTTTCTACAACAACAGCTACCATTCAAGCATTGAGATGGCGCCATTTTAAGCACTTTATGGTAGAAAGTGCAGGTCTTCGATTTGGTGGAGTGAAGTGGGGGATAGACAGATTACGGGTCCGGAGATTATACAAGAAACTACCGATAAGATCATCCAAATTCAACAAAGGTTGAAAACCGCCCAAAGTCGACAAAAGAGATACGCTAACATTAAAAGAAAAGATATAGAATTTGAAATTGGAGAGATGGTCATGCTTAAAGTTGCACCTTGGAAAGGCGTTGTTCGATTTGGTAAACGAGGGAAATTAAATCCAAGGTATATTGGACCATTCAAGATTATTGATCGTGTCGGACCAGTAGCTTACCGACTTGAGTTACCTCAACAACTCGTGGGTGTACATAACACTTTCCAAGTCTCAAATTTGAAGAAATGTTTTGCTAAAGAAGATCTCACTATTCCGTTAGATGAAATCCAAAACAACGAAAAACTTCAACTCATCGAAGAACCCGTCGAAATAATGGATCGTGAGGTCAAAAGACTTAAGCAAAACAAGATACCAATTGTTAAGGTTCGATGGAATGCTCGTAGAGGACCCGAGTTCACCTGGGAGCGTGAAGATCAGAAGAAGAAGAAATACCCGCATCTATTTCCAGAAGATTCGTCAACACCTTCAACAACTTAAAATTTCGGGACGAAATTTATTTAACGGGTAGGTACTGTAGTGACCCGAACTTTTCCATGTTTATATATATTAATTGAGATTGATATTTACATGATTAAATGTTTCCAACATGTTAAGCAATCAAACTTGTTAAGACTTGATTAATTGAAATATGTTTCATATAGACAATTGACCACCCAAGTTGACCGGTGATTTACGAACGTTAAAACTTGTAAAAACTATATGATGACATATATATGGATATATATATAGTTAACATGATACTATGATAAGTAAACATATCATTAAGTATATTAACAATGAACTACATATGTAAAAACAAAACTACTAACTTAATGATTTTTAAACGAGACATATATGTAACGATTATCGTTGTAAAGACATTTAATGTATATATATCATATTAAGAGATATTCATACATGATAATATCATGATAATATAATAATTTAAAATCACATTTGATATTATAAACATTGGGTTAGCAACATTTAACAAGATCGTTAACCTAAAGGTTTCAAAACAACACTTACATGTAACGACTAACGATGACTTAACGACTCAGTTAAAATGTATATACATGTAGTGTTTTAATATGTATTTATACACTTTTGAAAGACTTCAATACACTTATCAAAATACTTCTACTTAACAAAAATGCTTACAATTACATCCTCGTTCAGTTTCATCAATAATCTACTCGTATGCACCCATATTCATACTCGTACAATACACAGCTTTTAGATGTCTGTACTATTGGTATATACACTCCAATGATCAGCTCTTAGCAGCCCATGTGAGTCACCTAACACATGTGGGAACCATCATTTGGAAACTAGCATGAAATATCTCATAAAATTTCAAAAATATGAGTAATCATTCATGACTTATTTACATGAAAACAAAATTACATATCCTTTATATCTAATCCATACACCAACGACCAAAAACACCTAAAAACACTTTAATTCTTCAATTTTCTTCATCTAATTGATCTCTCTCAAGTTCTATCTTCAAGTTCTAAGTGTTCTTCATATATTCTACAAGTTCTAGTTACATAAAATCAAGAATACTTTCAAGTTTGCTAGCTCACTTCTAATCTTGTAAGGTGATCATCCAACCTCAAGAAATCTTTGTTTCTTACAGTAGGTTATCATTCTAATACAAGGTAATAATCATATTCAAACTTTGGTTCAATTTCTATAACTATAACAATCTTATTTCAAGTGATGATCTTACTTGAACTTGTTTTCGTGTCATGATTCTGCTTCAAGAACTTTGAGCCATCCAAGGATCCGTTGAAGCTAGATCCATTTTTATCTTTTCCAGTAGGTTTATCCAAGGAACTTAAGGTAGTAATGATGTTCATAACATCATTCGATTCATACATATAAAGCTATCTTATTCGAAGGTTTAAACTTGTAATCACTAGAACATAGTTTAGTTAATTCTAAACTTGTTCGCAAACAAAAGTTAATCCTTCTAACTTGACTTTTAAAATCAACTAAACACATGTTCTATATCTATATGATATGTTAACTTAATGATTTAAAACCTGGAAACACGAAAAACACCGTAAAACCGGATTTACGCCGTCGTAGTAACACCGCGGGCTGTTTTGGGTTAGTTAATTAAAAACTATGATAAACTTTGATTTAAAAGTTGTTATTCTGAGAAAATGATTGTTATTATTAACATGAAACTATATCCAAAAATTATGGTTAAACTCAAAGTGGAAGTATGTTTTCTAAAATGGTCATCTAGACGTCGTTCTTTCGACTGAAATGACTACCTTTACAAAAACAACTTGTAACTTATTTTTCTGACTATAAACCTATACTTTTTCTGTTTAGATTCATAAAATATAGTTCAATATGAAACCATAGCAATTTGATTCACTCAAAACGGATTTAAAATGAAGAAGTTATGGGTAAAACAAGATTGGATAATTTTTCTCATTTTAGCTACGTGAAAATTGGTAACAAATCTATTCCAACCATAACTTAATCAACTTGTATTGTATATTATGTAATCTTGAGATACCATAGACACGTATACAATGTTTCAACCTATCATGTCGACACATCTATATATATTTCGGAACAACCATAGACACTCTATTTGTGAATGTTGGAGTTAGCTATACAGGGTTGAGGTTGATTCTAAAATATATATAGTTTGAGTTGTGATCAATACTGAGATACGTATACACTGGGTCGTGGATTGATTCAAGATAATATTTATCGATTTATTTATGTACATCTAACTGTGGACAACTAGTTGTAGGTTACTAACGAGGACAGATGACTTAATAAACTTAAAACATCAAAATATATTAAAAGTGTTGTAAATATATTTTGAACATACTTTGATATATATGTATATATTGTTATAGGTTCGTGAATCAACCAGTGGCCAAGTCTTACTTCCCGACGAAGTAAAAATCTGTGAAAGTGAGTTATAGTCCCACTTTTAAAATCTAATATTTTGGGATGAGAATACATGCAGGTTTTATAAATGATTTACAAAATAGACACAAGTACGTGAAACTACATTCTATGGTTGAATTATCCAAATCGAATATGCCCCTTTTTATTAAGTCTGGTAATCTAAGAATTAGGGAACAGACACCCTAATTGACGCGAATCCTAAAGATAGATCTATTGGGCCTAACAAACCCCATCCAAAGTACCGGATGTTTTAGTACTTCGAAATTTATATCATATCCGAAGGGTGTCCCGGAATGATGGGGATATTCTTATATATATGCATCTTGTTAATGTCGGTTACCAGGTGTTCACCATATGAATGATTTTTATCTCTATGTATGGGATGTGTATTGAAATATGAAATCTTGTGGTCTATTGTTACGATTTGATATATATAGGTTAAACCTATAACTCACCAACATTTTTTGTTGACGTTTAAAGCATGTTTATTCTCAGGTGAATACTAAGAGCTTCCGCTGTTGCATACTAAAATAAGGACAAGATTTGGAGTCCATGTTTGTATGATATTGTGTAAAAACTGCATTCAAGAAACTAATTTTGACGTAACATATTTGTATTGTAAACCATTATGTAATGGTCGTGTGTAAATAGGATATTTTAGATTATCATTATTTGATAATCTACGTAAAGCTTTTTAAACCTTTATTTATGAAGTAAAGGTTATGGTTTGTTTTAAAAATGAATGCAGTCTTTGAAAAATGTCTCATATAGAGGTCAAAACCTCGCAATGAAATCAATTAATATGGAACGTTTTTAATCAATAAGAACGGGACATTTCAATCCTTAGTAAAGCACAAGGTTTATTAGTGAGTTGAGTTCTAATCTTAACCCTCGTTATCAGTTTAGTTAACTAAATAACAACGTGTCGTGTTGATTGAACACTGATCACAAACGGAAGGATTCCGTCGGGTTAAGTTGATAAAATCTCAAATGAAAACTAACAACCATTTCATCATATTAATGAGATCATACCAATCCAAACATTATACAGCATTACAGTTGATATACTGAAAGTAAAGCAGATAGAAACCTAATAGATACTTAAAAAGTTGATATGACTTAATCCTAAGGCAACAATCAAACAAGAACATGCAATAGGTTTGGGTCATACAGTTAAGACACTAACTAGATCTTAACAGCTCCTAAGAGGTCTCTTTGGAACAGTCAAAAGGTATACTAGGTCATTCATGTCTCAATTCCTAAGTTCCGTGTCCTAAAAGCGCATTAGATGCCTCTTGAGAACTCCGGCCATATCGAGTTCATATAATCTTCTGATATAGTATAACCAGGGGTCTTAATCCTATGAAGTATCTAAGTTTATATAGGTGGACAAGTTTTGATCACAACCTAGGTTGGTCAATCCTTAAAATGCTAGCATACGAATCTATCGAACTTATAAGTTCAGCATAACAACGGTAACCGTACTAATTTAACATAACTATGCTAACCCAAACTTCTATCATGGCAACATACAGATTAATTAAGCAAACATGGTAATATCGGAATGCATTATTATATATAAATGATAATAATACATGTTTAATTAAAAAGACAAGCGTTTCGGATAAAAACCTAAAAAGGCTGAAGAAATCTGCCCGAGATCGCAGGGACTCGCTGGGATATCCTCCGGAAAATAAAAGCTAAGCTAGCTACTACTAAAAACTAACTAAAAAGCTTGAAAATCTAAATTGAAGTACAAATTGACTGTGTGTAAAAATGAATGCAAAAACCCTTTAAATAGACTTGGAAATTGTCTGCATACAGCTGGCAGGCCGTATGGCAGGCCGTATGGGCTGGCAAGCCGTTTTTAATGCCCATTTGCTGAGGTCATATGGCAGGCCGTTTTTCACACTGGCAGGCCGTATGACAAGCTGGATGGTAAGCCGTATGGCCTGCCCTGGTCAGCTTTGTTTCCTGGATCGTAACTTGTCTTTCACCATTTTCGCTCTAGAATATTTGTTTTAGCTCCGTTTTACTTGATTCTTTTTACATCGCCTTTGTAATTACTTAATCTACAATATTAACCGAAAGAGCGATGATTTTGGCAACAAAGTTTGGAACTTCACGGATTTCGGGCTCAATATTGGGGGTAATAACGTGACTTTTTAGCCGATATCATTTATCCTCCAAAGCAACGGCTTGAACAGTTTTCAGTTGGTAATTTAAATCTGAAGTTATACTCAAACGCAGAAATTTCATATCCTCACTAGATTTTTTACGACTTAACACATCTGCAATGACATTTGCTTAACCCGGATGGTATTTAATTTCACAATCGTAATCTTTAATCGATTCTTGCCACCGTCTTTGTCGCATATTCAGTTCTTTCTATGTGAAGATATACTGGAAACTCTTATGATATGTACATATAACACAATGGGTTCTGTACAAAGTGTCTCATCAGTTTCAAAGCAATCACTACTGCAACCATTTCAAGATCATGCACTAAGTAATTCTTCTCCTGCATTTTCAACTGACGCGAGGCGTAGGCAGTTACTCCGTCTCTCTACATTAATACACAACCTACATTAATACACAACCCAACTCCGCTAATGAAGCATCATACTATACCATAATATCCCGTGAACCCTCTAGTAAAGCTAACATTGTTGCCTGACACAACAACTGTTTCAACATTTGAAAAGCCTTTTCTTGTTCATCACTCCATTAAAGGCTACGTCTTTTCGAGTCAACTTAGTCAATGGACCCAATATTTTCGAGAAATCATTGATAAACCTGCTATTATAACCTGCCAATCCTATATAACTCTTAATCTCAGTCGGAGTCCCCAGGGAAATCCAATTCATTACCACTTCTATTTTAGATGGATCCACTTTGATACCCTCGGCACAGATAACTTGACCCAAAAACTGCACGTCTCTTAACCAGAACTCACATTTTGTATAACACCTCGCCAAATTCCATATGACGGTGGGTTAATCATAGGTCCCTCAGTAACAATTCACGCCCTCTAAATGAGACGTTTCAAAAGCATGCACATTTAATTTTATTTAAAACAGTTGACTTTAAAACACTAGTCTACAACCATAAAGAAATACCATTGTGATCGTAGCCACAAGCCAACAGTATTAAGAAAATATAAAAAGTTTAAATGCGAATTAAATAGAAATAATGTCTTGATAAAAAGATGCTGACTCCACAACCAGACCATGCATCAAGTAAACCAGAGGAAGCTATACCTCTAAGGACCTAAGAACAAACACGCAAAAATAGGTCAACAATAATGTTGGTGAATCTACAGGTTTAAGTAGTATAAAACAGTATACATAAAAAATAGTTCATTCGCATTTGACTACGAGATTTCAATAAGCACAACCCAAGCGTTGCAAAAATGTACATGCATCCATGAGCACCTGAATACTAGCATAAAGACCTGAGTATAGTATATAACTACACTTATCCTTTACCTCGTATATCGTATACACTTGTTTGAGTGTACTTATAGTTCAAAGTAAATGCACCACAGTTATAGTAGGGTGAGGTTTGTCTAACATAACAGGTCCTTCCATCTAATTTGTGCTTACACAAAGGTAATTAAAGTATTCAAACTAGGTAAATTCTGAATAAACTCAACATGTATAATAGTACTCGTGTCAAAAGTAAAAGCATTAGTAATAAAATAAACGTAACCAGCGTGTATTCTCATCCTAGAAAATATGTAAAAAGCGGGACTGTAGACTCACCTCTTAAAAGCTCGGTATGAAAAGTAAGCAACAAGTAGCCTATACGGACTACGGTCGAGTAATTCAACCTAGATATACGTATTTAGGTTGGTCAATAGTTGTATCGTATACAATAGTTATTTCATAGAGTAAGTTGTCCTATTGCTCAGACCGACGCATTTAAATGTAAAAGTCAACACATAGTCAACTAGTTCAAGCAAGTCAACAAAAGTCAAACTTGGTCAAAGTGGTCAACCATATCAGTAGGTCATGTCATATTGGTCAACAAGTCAACCTCAGGTCAACTAACATTTTTGTTTCATTGTTTAACAAGTATGCATTCATAGCTCATCGTAACACTTATCACGCGCGTCATGCAAACAACATGTATAATTCTCAACACATAAAACATGATAGCATGGAAAACATCAGATCAAAAGTAAGCATACATACGATGTCTACAAGTCATGTTACACATAAGGTTTACCAAAACAGTTTCAGCATGCGCAATAGTTTCATATTAATTCTCATTTACTTTAGAAAATAGCAATTAACGAACGGCGAATTGGAGATGACTCTTAATAATCCAAATTATCAGTGGTAAAATAATCAAGAAGATTCATTTAGCCAATTCGTACAATTTGACCGACTTGTCGGACTTTATGATTTAGACAGAATTCAGACATTCGATTTCGGCACGCATATAACACATAGCAAACAAAGCATTCAGAGCTGGACATACAAACAAGATATTCTAAGCAATATACATTTAACCAGATATCAGAAGCATAAAGTCCAATTCAACTTCAACGCTAGACATTTATTTGTGCAAAATAGACAAATTCATTACTTTTCAGGTAGTCATTTTTGCACGCACATTACGCAAGCTATACATGTCCAATTATCACAAGGCTTAGATGAAAAGTTATCTAAAATATATGAATTTTATAGAAATGCAAAGACTTGGTTCAAGAACACTTTTCAAAAATACCTTTAGAACCTGTTTTACATTACCGTTTAACAAGTTTCACCCAGAACGATCGTTTAAGCGTAAAATGAGTTTTACAACTCCAAATAGCATGATTCCTAGTCCAAATTGAATGTTTTTAAATTATCTACTCAATGGTGATCAGTTCATAACCTAAATTATTAAGCATTTATCAAAGAAAATTCGGATTCATGCAATATCATGTCAAAACTTCGATTAAGCATATCTTGCACATACGGTAACGAGAATACGCAATTCAAAAGCCCAAAATTATTAGTTTTTAGAGAGGATTCTAATTATATCATAATAATTCACATTCAACAAGTCCAATTTTCTGTAATCATACAAATTAACTTCGGGATTTCACATACATACATCAATCGAACAATATAACTCGTACAATCATGTATAATCATCTAGACTTGAGCAATAGACTAACCTAGACTATGAAATTCATCAAAAATCCGAGATTAATAAATTAGGGTTAGTGATTGATACCTTAGATCAACAAATTGTTTATACCAACGTGTAGCTAACGACGAAAGCAACAATCTTCGTGTAGATTATTTTAGCAAGCAAGAAAAATTGATGGTGGTTTTTGGGTGTGTGTTGGTTGACATAAAAGAGAGGCCAGGGAGAGATGGATGTCGACTGTATAGGGTTTAAGGGATAATTGTGACGACCCAAAAATTTCCGACCAAATTTAAACTTATTCTTAATATGATTCTGACACGAAAAGAAAAAGTCTGTTAGGTTGAGTCTCAAAAACTTTGAACTGTGTTTAATATATTCATTTGACCTTTAACTATTACCGACGATTCACGAACTATTGGTTGCAAATTAATATGTACATATATATAGATATATAAATGTAGGTATATATATATAATAATTTGAAATAATAACAAATAAGTAAAATAATATACAAGATAATAAGTTTGTTAAAATGAAATTATATATATGAATATGATTTCTATATAATTAATGATTTCATATATATATATATTGTAATATATTAACACATATAAATATTAAATAAATGAATATAACTAGTAGACATTATACAAGTAATAAATTGTAAAATAAATATATTAATTTAAAATAGAAACTTATATGAGTTAGTTTATTTGTGTAAATAAAATAATACATGACATTACTATAAATATATCTATATATGAAAAATACATTGAATATATATAATTTAGAATTTATTTAATAAATGCTCGTAGCACTTGTTTATCATCTTGATGGTTATTAATCAGGAACTTATATGATTTTAAAATAAAAGGTAATCCAAAAATGAGTTATATAAGTTATAGGCTTATTAAAAGTATATTTAGGATCTAATTATTTAATTTTAACATTTTTATATTTTACCCATAAATGAGAGGGATAGTTGATGTAATTTTTATTTATTAAATTAATTCCTGAATTTTATACCATAATGACCAAAATAAATAAAGGAAGTTAATTTAAAATTTTGGGATTTTACTGGGAGACTTTTATTGGCCACTGAGTAACAACATAGCATGATTTAATACCCATTCAAACTGTCGGTAGAATATAATTAATGAAAGTGGGGTTTCACTGGTTGTAGAATATAAGTGCACGTTTCTAATTCACTAAATTATTGAAAGTGGGGTTTCATTGTTTCCTTTTACTCTAATTTTATGCATCTGCATCTCTGGTATACATATTACATAAATGTTAGTATATATATAAACATATGCATTCATTCATGATATCACACCCATGTACACATTCTAACAACCCACTTTTCTCCTTCTTTCTCTGTAAGTGCGAGAATCAACCATCTTCCATCTCTTACCATCAAACGAGCCACCATCTTCATGCAACAATCACCGGAGACCACCTTGATCAAACCCATCAAAAACCATGAAAAGCTGTTAAACTCCCGTTTGGATTGTGACACCACACCGCCAACTTCACCATCACAAAACAACTACCAATTAACCCCTACTAGAAATCACCTTAACTATTTTTCTGTTGGGCTGCAATAACACCAAAACCTACTTGGGTTTTGCTACATGTCGAACAAGGTTACTACTTGTATTCCTTGTAACTAAACTACCCCCACCTGCAACGATACCTATTACTGTACAGCTGCAAATTTTCATTGTGTTAGATTAGAATAGCAACCACGCTAAACCTCACTACACCGTCACCTATCACAACCCTAACACACCCATGAACACCACAAAAGACCACCACTTACAACCCTTTTCGCTACTGCAACTGTAACTATTTTGTTCATTCTGTAGAGCCACAACCGAAACCCACTTCTTAAATAATCCAAAGATACTGTTGTTTGATGTTGCAACTTGATAATGATCGCCATTATTAAAGTGTCGCTATTTTTTTATATTTTTCTGCCAAAAGATACCAATCAATTTTCCCACTTGTTCCCACTTGTTGCTTAAAATAGGACGATAGATATGAATTATGAGAGGAGGAGAAATGCATGTGTTCTGCTGTTCGATGTATAGACTGCCAAACCAACAGCCAAAATTTTCTTTTATTATTTGGGCTAGTGAAGAATAGTGGGCCGTAAGTATTTTTTTTTTTTTTATTGGGCCGAGACTAAGTTTTTGCTATTGGGTCAAATGATAGAACTAGTTATATTTTTCATATTAATACATGATATCAGTGGTTAAAATGATGATATTTTGGGGGTGACGATGTGATATGATAATAAACGAAATGATGAGGAAGAAGCTCGATGATGATGATGATGGTGATACGAGATGATTATGGTGATGTTGAAGGCGTGTTCATGATAATGGCGATAAAATTATTACTCTTCGAACCATCAAATGGGTTATGTTCTTGTCGTGATTTCCTAATGTGTTGATCATACCCATCATAACCATTATTCGATTCATGGTTTCAGCTGTAAACCCCACTTTCGATCACCACTATATTCACTACTATTCTGAATCAACTTATAACCATCACCACCATCGACCAATACTTGTGCACTACTGCCATTTTATTTATGTATCCTCGAGCTCAAAACCACGTAAATGATAGTTGCTGAGTCTGTTTCTATTCTTGTTAAGAACAAAGATAAAGTGAATGACGTATGATGATGAAACATGGTGATGATTGGATTAGGAAAAATAAAAATAGACAGATAGATGGGTTATACGTTTTTAGTTCGTGAATTGTATCAGAAAAGCCAGATAGACCAGATGGTTAGGGATGTTGGGGCTAAGCGAGAGGTTTCGTGTTCGAGTCCGGACAGTAGCGTTTTATTTTTAGGAGCTTGTTTCTTCAAAGGTCGTATTCTAAAAATTATTATTATTATTTTTTTGTCATTGTTATTATTATTATTATTATTATTATTATTATTATTATTATTATTATTATTATTATTATTATTATTATTATTATCATTATTATTATTATGACTATTATTACAAAAAAAAATACATTTTATTAATATTATCATTATTACTATCATTTATATAATTATTATTATTATCATTATTATTATTATTACGATTATTAATATTAATATATTTATTAACAAGTAATAGTATGAAGTATTATGATATCTATATAAGTGTGAAATTAGATTATGATATAAGTTATCATAAATCTTAATTAAAGATACAAATTTTGTATATAGTTTAAAGATAATAATAACTAAGTTATGATTATAAATTAATTATAAATATGAATATTATATATATGTAAATTTAATATAATTACGACAAATATATTATTATTATTATCATTACCACTAAAATTATTATAATCATTAATATTGTTATTATTATGATTAGTATTATTAGTAAGTATTAATTATTAACATCTATACTAATATAATAAAATATTATTATTATTACTCCCATATTAACAATATTATTATAACAAATAAATATCTTTCTAGATAAGGATACACTTATTACAAATTAAATATATAAAATATAAAGTAAGAATAAATTTGTTCGATTACGATTACGTGTATCAATATATATACAATTGATATAGGTTCGTGAATCCGAGGCCAACCCTGCATTGTTCAGTTGTTCAATATCGTCATATCTATTTTTACCACAAAATACAGTATCGTGAGTTTTATTTACTCCCTTTTTAAATGCTTTTGCAATATATATATTTTTGGGACTGAGAATACATGCGCTTTTATAAATGTTTTACGAAATAGACACAAGTAATCGAAACTACATTATATGATTGAATGATCGAAGCTGAATATGCCCCTTTTTGCTTGGTAGCCTAAGAATTAGTAAACCGATCTACTAATTAACGCGAATCCTAAAGATAGATCTGTTAGGCCTAACAGACCCCATCCAAAGTACCGGATGCTTTAGTACTTCAAATTCGTTTTTATCATGTCCGAAGGATTTCCCGAAATGATAGAGGATATTCTTATATGCATCTTGTTAATGTCGGTTACCAGGTGTTCAATCCATATGAATGATTTTTGTCTCTATGCGTGGGACGTATATTTATGAGAAATGAAAATGAAATTCTTGTGGTCTATTAAAATGATGAAAATGAATGATTATGATAAACTAATGAACTCACCAGCCTTTTGGTTGACACTTTAAAGCATGTTTATTCTCAGGTGTTAAAGAAATCTTTCGCTGTGCATTTGCTCATTTTAAAGATAGTACTTGGAGTCATTCATGGCATATTTCAAAAGACGTTGCATTCGAGTCGTTGAGTTCAGTAAAGATTATGATTTAGTAAATGATAGATTAGATCATTTATAGATGGATATTATGAAATGGGATGCACGCCTGTCAACTGTTGATGAAATAAAAGTTTGTCTTTTAAAACGAATGCAATGTTTGTAAAATGTATCATATAGAGGTCAAATAACTCGCGATGTAATCATATGTTATTGTATTAGTTCTTATAGATTAGGACAGGTCTTTACATGTGGTATCATAGCGGTGGTCTTAGCGAACCAGGTCTTGCATTAGTGTGTCTAACTGATAGTTGTTTAGATGCATTAGTGGGTCTGGACTTCGACCGTGTCTGCATGTCAAAAGTTTTGCTTATCATTTCGTGTCGAAAATTACCTGCTTATCATTCTTAGGGAATCACTTGCTTATCATCTTAAGTCTAGACACGTCTTACTGCATTTAGTGCATCGATAGTGTATAGACAAAATTCATATCTTAGCGTATCTGTAACTATAGACTTTTCCTGACAGCTTCCGTAGATTCCTCCGTAACTTATGGGATTTTAGTATTATATATGCATATGTAAATCATGTATTGTAGGGTACTAATCTACATCCTATAATCTATTTCATATCGAAAATCTTTCATCTGATCGTACGAGATGGATCCCTCTACCAGTTCGAATTCCTCGGATTTCCAACAGCTATTCCGATATGGATTTCCACTCGAACTCTGAAAGCAGTGTAACCGGAATGGATCAACCAATAAGCCATCATCAATTCTGGATGAATTGTGGCTGAGTTCGTAGTCAACCTAATCAATGGAAACAAGAAGAATGCGATCCTTTCCATCAACCAAATTCACCTGTTGGCGATGAACCTAAAGCGCTCACCGGCGAACCAATCCGAAACACCATTTTAACCCTCATTTCCCGAATATCTCACCATGATTATATTCTATCTAAAATTCTAAACCTTATTCATCCACTCGTTCCAACCGACAATCATCCCGGAATAATAGAAGAAGTCAACGAATTTCGCACTCGGGTAGTGACTTTGGAGAATATGATGCAAAATTTACCAGCTTCAGCAACATCACCGCACCAACATCAATACCAGTACCACCAACAACCCAAGTTAAATATCACACACCTCAACATCTCATTATGTACCTCGAGCATAATCATCAACCTGCAAATCGTTCTACATCATTTATCTTCGTTCGACATGGCGATTATGTAATCTCTAATGTTTTAGAGATTATATATTCTTGTTCTAACAGTAAATCAAATGAGTTTAATATCATATTGACTCATTAAATCATGATTACATCTGAATAAAATATATATGTATATATATTTTTTCATAAAGATTGTAATTAAAAATTCTTTCGTACAAACTGTTAATGGTGAAAATATTTTAACGGGTAGGTAATACCCGATGAATATTTAGATTTCACATTAATAAGTACACTATACATTCTTTCAAATCTGATTCAACAGTCAAATACTATCCTACTCACATCCACAGATATACGAATCAATTTACTACAGAATAACCCTTTTCATTCAATTTTATATTTGGATTTTGATCTATCAGAATCTAACAAGTGGCATAATGAAGAAAACATTGGACAAAAATAAAATTTGTTAGAAATAAACAAATTAATCATGAGAAAATTTTGTTAAGAATCCACGCTAACAAAATCCTAGCTAACTGTTCCTAGCTAACTGTTACTTCCTTATTACATTTAATTATCGCAATTTATCGCAATTATAATTCTCGCAATTTTATTTATCGTCATTTAATTTCTGTTATTTATTTTACGCACTTTATTTATCTTCATTTAAATACTGTTATTTACGCAATTAAATATCGGGACACGTATACAAGGTTTTGACATATCATATCGACGCATCTATATATATTATTTGGAATAACCATAGACACTCTTTATGAAATAATGCTGGAGTTAGCTATACAGGGTTGAGGTTGATTCTACAATAATATATATACTTTGAGTTGTGATTGAGTCTGAGACATGTACACGGGTCACGACACGTATTAATTAATTCGAATATTATATAACTGTGGACTATCAACTGAGGACTACCAACATTGGACAATTAAAATGAATTAAAATATTGATTATAACATATGAAACTAAACAATTCTTCAAGTTTGCCACTTGATTTCATCCTAAACGTCATTTGTATCTTGACGATTACAATCTGCGTTCAAACCTTTCAAGATTCTTGAAAACACCTCAATCAAGAGGATGAACCAACCGCACTTCATCTACGAAAGAAAAGATTGATGCATATAGTTATGCACATGAAAACACCCGGAACCTGAGTAAATTTTTAACACGTATATGTGCTCGCTCCCTTGACGTTGTTATTACCTAAAATAATTTTACAAACCCTCTCCAAATTAGCTAATTTTGTCACAGCTCCAGCAAATCAACTTCGACTTTTTTTCGGATTAGCCTTATTATAACCGTGATATATAAGCTGCCTTTCATTATCGTTACCGGAGAACCTTATATTCCATCACATTAGCAATAAACTTACCAACAATCTTATTGATCTTTGATTTTCCGAAAAATCAATATATTCTTTCATTAAAACCCTATCATGTACTCATCTGCATCTTGTAAAGAGAATTGCCATACCAAATACCGGGAAATCATCAATCAGTATTTTGAATCTCGCAGCGTTCCTACATTAATAGTTATATGTATACATATAACATTTATCTCTTAGATTTATGATATCCCATTCTGAAATTCTGAAAATCACTCTAGTCTACGAATCAGTTCTTTGAATTTTGAGAAAGCTGATAAAACAACGAAAACTGTTGATGACTTTAATAGTCAAATGTATGACGATAAAGAATGGAGTGTTGGAAACGCTCAATAGAAAATTTAGTACCGAAAAACGAATTATACGAAACTATGAAGGAGGCTGTGAACAAATCACAAAGACTAAACCTGCCTTCAAGGAATCCAAATAATTCAGTATCTGCTGAAGTCATTATCAAATACATTGCTCCTGACTCTAAATCTTTATGGACAAATCTTCATCATCATTCATCGATATTAAAAATTCTAAGATATCATCGTATCTCTCATTATAAATATCCTCGATATTTCTGGAGATATTTTCATAACTATTCTTATCTGAAATCATTTATCTCTTCATGCTATCAGTGTTACAACATAAATGGAACTATTTTAGTTTCTAAATTCTGAAAAAAATTCGAACTTAAAACATGAATGTTTTTTTTAAGTAGTGTTGGGGACTGAAGCATGAGTTAGTATAATATAATGACACTTGATCAACGTGATTATATTACAGTAAGTCATGCTGAGTTTCTAATGAAACATGATGATTCACAGACTATAACGTCATCATGTGCCATGTTACATGACTCTTACATTCTACCTAATCTATAAACATATCAAGAACATATTTTCTTGATAGTTTTATCTTTTCTCTTGAATTCTGGTAATTTGATAAGACAGATTGTGCTATTACCGTTTCTATCTAAGAACATTAGTTATGTTCATTCCAAACTCCATACCTACGAATTCTGGACCATTATTCGCTTGACTTAAAGTCGGGAAAAGAAAACAAAAAGCTGGAACTCCAAAATATAAAGGAAACGAAGAGGGTGGATTTATAGTGAGATATCCGACAGAACAATCGAGACAGATTATTGCATTTAATTAGAGATATCTTAATTTCCTTAATTACCGAAGAACCAAATCTTATTACGAAGATTTTCTCTAAATCCCTTGAATTCCAAAAATCAACTGTGACTACGTCACCAGTTAAGACAAACCTACATTTACTCATTTCACTATTTAGTGATAGCTTCATTCGTACGCTTCGAGTAATCAAAGCGTTTTATCCATATTACTCAATGATGATAAACCTCTATATATCAACTCATATTCATCATGAAAACATTTTTATTGTTAGCCATGACCACCTCACTCAAATTTCAGGACGAAATTTCTTTAACGGGTAGGTACTGTGACGACCCGGAAATTTCCGACCAAATTTAAACTTATTCTTAATATGATTCTGAAACGATAAGCAAAAGTCTGTTAGGTTGTGTCTCAAAAACTTTGAACTGTGTTAATATATTCATTTGACCTTTGACTATTACTGACGATTCATGAACTATTGGTTGCAAATTAATATATACATATATATATATATATATATATATATATATATATATATATATATATATATATATATATATATATATATATATATATATATATATATAAATGTAGGTATATATAAATGTAGGTATATATATATATATATATATATATATATATATATATAATAATTTGAAATAATAACAAATAAGTAAAATAATATACAAGATAATAAGTTTGTTAAAATGAAATTATATATATGAATATGATTTCTATATAATTAATGATTTCATATATATTGTAATATATTAACACATATAAATATTAAATAAATGAATATAATTAGTAGACATTATACAAGTAATAAATTGTAAAATAAATATATTAATTTAAAATAGAAACTTATATGAGTTAGTTTATTTGTGTAAATAAAATAATACATGACATTACTATAAATATATCTATATATGAAAAGTACATTGAATATATATAATTTAGAATTTATTTAATAAATGCTCGTAGCACTTGTTTATCATCTTGATGGTTATTAATCAGGAACTTATATGATTTTAAAATAAAAGGTAATCCGAAAATGAGTTATATAAGTTATAGGCTTATTAAAATTATATTTAGGATCTAATTATTTAATTTTAATATTTTTATATTTTACCCATAAATGAGAGGGACAGTTGATGTAATTTTTATTTATTAAATTAATGACTGAATTTTATACCATAATGACCAAAATAAATAAAGGAAGTTAATTTAAAATTTTGGGATTTTACTGGGAGACTTTTATTCGCCACTGAGTAACAACAGAGCACGATTTAATACCCATTCAAACTGTTGGTAGAATATAATTAATGAAAGTGGGGTTTCACTGGTTGTAGAATATAAGTGCACGTTTCTAATTCACTAAATTATTGAAAGTGGGGTTTCATTGTTTCCTTTTACTCTAATTCTCTGCATCTGCATCTCTGGTATACATATTACATAAATGTTAGTATATATATAAACATCTGCATGCATTCATGATATCACACCCATGTACACATTCTAACAACCCACTTTTCTCCTTCTTTCTCTATAAGTGCGAGAATCAACCATCTTCCATCTCCTACCATCAAACCAGCCACCATCTTCATGCAACAATCACCGGAGACCACCTTGATCAAACCCATCAAAAACCATGAAAAGCTGTTAAACCTTCATTTGGATTGTGACACCACACCGCCAACTTCACCATCACAAAACAACTACCAATTAACCCCTACTTGAAATCACCTTAACTGTTTTTCTGTTGGGCTGCAATAACACCAAAACCCACTTGGGTTTTGCTACATGTCGAACAAGGTTACTACTTCTATTCCTTGTAACTAAACTACCCCCACCTGCAATGATAACTATTACTGTACAGCTGCAAATTTTCATTGTGTTAGATTAGAATAGCAACCACGCTAAACCTCACTACACCGTCACCTATCACAACCCTACCACACCCATGAATACCTCAAAAGACCACCACTTACAACCCTTTTCGCTACTGCAACTGTAACTATTTTGTTCATTCTGTAGATCCACAACCGAATCCCACTTGTTAAATAATCCAAAGATACTGTTGTTTGATGTTGCAACTTGATAACGAAATCGCCATTATTAAAGTGTTGCTATTTTTTTTTATTTTTTATTTTTTTGCCAAAAGATACCAATCAATTTTCCCACTTGTTCCACTTGTTCCACTTGTTCTCACTTGTTGCTTAAAATAGGATGATAGATATGAATTATGAGAGGAGGAGAAATGCACGTGTTCTACCGTTCGATGTATAGACTGCCAAACCAACAGCCAAAATTTTCTTTTATTATTTGGGCTAGTGAAGAATAGTGGGCCGTAAGTATTTTTTTTTTGATTGGGCCGAGACTAAGTTTTTGCTGTTGGGTCAAATGATAGAACTAGTTATATTTTTCATATTAATACATGATATCAGTGGTTAAAATGATGATATTTCGGGGGTGACGATGTGATATGATAATAAACGAAATGATGAGGAAGAAGCTCGATGATGATGATGATGATGCTGACACCAGATGATTATGGTGATGTTGAAGGCGTGTTCATGATAATGGTGATCAAATTATTACTCTTCGAACCATCAAACGGGTTATGTTCTTGTCGTGATTTCCTGATGTGTTGATCATACCCATCATAACCATTATTCGATTCATGGTTTCAGCTGTAAAACCCACTTTCGATCACCATTATATTCACTACTATTCCGAATCAACTTATAACCATCACCACCATCGAACAATACCTGTGCACTACTGCCATTTTATTTATGTATCCTCGAGCTCAAAACCACGTAAATGATAGTTGCTAAGTCTGTTTCTATTCTTGTTAAGAACATAGATAAAGTGAATGACGTATGATGATGAAACATGGTGATGATTGGATTAGGAAAAATAAAAACAGACAGATAGATGGGTTATACGTTTTTAGTTCGTGAATTGTATCAGAAAAGCCAGATAGACCAGATGGTTAGGGGTGTTGGGGCTAAGCGAGAGGTTTCGTGTTCGAGTCCGGACAGTGGCGTTTTATTTTTAGGAGCTTGTTTCTTTAAAGGTTGTATTCTAAAAATTATTATTATTATTATTATTATTATTATTATTATTATTATTATTTCATTGTTATTATTATTATTATTATTATTATTATTATTATTATTATTATTATTATTATTATTATTATTATTATTATTATTATTATTATTATTAATATTATTATTATTGTTGTTGTTGTTGTTGTTGTTATTATTATTATCATTATTATTATTATGATTATTATTACAAAAAATAATACATTTTATTTATATTATCATTATTACTATCATTTTTATAATTATTATTATCATTATTATTATTATTACTATTATTAATATTAATATATTTATTAACAAGTAATAGTATTAAGTATTATGATATCTATATAAGTGCAAAATTAGATTATGATATAAGTTATCATAAATCTTAATTAAAGATACAAATTTTGTATGTATATTAAAGATAATAATAACTAAGTTATGATTATAAATTAATTATATATATGAATATTATATATATGTAAATTTAATATAATTATGACAAATATATTATTATTATTATCATTACCACTAAAATTATTATAATCATTAATATTGTTATTATTACGATTAGTATTATTAGTAAGTATTAATTATTAACATCTATACTAATATAATAAAATATTATTATTATTACTCCCATATTAACAATATTATTATAACAAATAAATATCTTTCTAGATAAGGATACACTTATTACAAATTAAATATATAAAATATAAAGTAAGAATAAATTTGTTCGATTACGATTATGTGTATTAATATATATATACAATTGATATAGGTTCGTGAATCAGAGGCCAACCCTGCATTGTTCAGTTGTTCAATATCGTCATATGTATTTTTACCACAAAATATAGTATCGTGAGTTTCATTTACTCCATTTTTAAATGCTTTTACAATATATATATTTTTGGGACTGAGAATACATGCGCTTTTATAAATGTTTTACGAAATAGACACAAGTAATCGAAACTACATTATATGGTTGAATGATCGAAGTTGAATATGCCCCTTTTTGCTTGGTAGCCTAAGAATTAGTAAACCGATCTACTAATTGACGCGAATCCTAAAGATAGATCTATTGGGCCTAACAAACCCCATCCAAAGTACCGGATGCTTTAGTACTTCGAATTCGTTTTTATTATGTCCGAAGAATTTCTCGGAATAATAGGGGATATTCTTATATGCATCTTGTTAATGTCGGTTACCAGGTGTTCAATCCATATGAATGATTTTTATCTCTATGCATGGGACGTATATTTATGAGAAATGGAAATGAAATTCTTGTGGTCTATTAAAATGATGGAAATGAATGATTATGATAAACTAATGAACTCACCAACCTTTTGGTTGACACTTTAAAGCATGTTTATTCTCAGGTGTTAAAGAAATCTTCTGGTGTACATTTGCTCATTTTAAAGATAGTACTTGGAGTCATTCATGGCATATTTCAAAAGACGTTGCATTCGAGTCGTTGAGTTCAGTAAAGATTATGATTTAGTAAATGACAGATTAGATCATTTATAGATGGATATTATAAAATGGTATGCATGCCTGTCAAATGTCAATGAAATGAAAGTTTGTCTTTTAAAACGAATGCAATGTTTGTAAAATGTATTATATAGAGGTCAAATACCTCGCGATGTAATCATATGTTATTGTATTCGTTCTTATGGATTAGGACGGGTCTTTACAATAATGATCAGTGTTTTTGATTAACTAGTCAATTAATTTAGGGCCTAACTTAGTGGGTAATTAGCCATAGAAGTCCAACAAGTCCAATAATGGGGGAGGGGTGGGATTCGGCTGATTAGGCCAAAGGGAGCGCTTCCCGGGCTCGTGTTGTCCAATTACGTGTACTCGTGATCCGTTTCAAGTGTCGTTTAAGCGTACCGAAGTCCCGGAATGTTAACTGCTTGCTAAAATGCAACCAAGTAGTCTAATTTATTAAAACAATTAATAAATCAATTATTTTTCAAAGTTAATAATTATTAAGATAAACTTGAGTGTTTCGTTACTCGAAAGATAGTTTTTGCAGTTATTCAAACCGTGTCGTTTTTATCGTATTTCATTAACCAAAATAAGTTTATCCTTTAATATTAACCCATATTAATTCAAGTAACCCACCAAGGATCAAATATACGTTTAATACACTTAAACACATATAAAGTCAAGTAGTCACCGTTAAAATAATTAACAGATAGTTAACGGCAGTAACGGAAAAAGTAGGGTTGTTACATTACCTACCTGTTATTAAAAATTTCATCCCGAAATTTTAGTTAACGTCCGCTGAAGTAGTTCCTTCCGGAAACAGTTTTGGAAACTTTTGCTTCATTTGCTCTTCACGTTCCCACGTGAATTCAGGTCCTCTTCGTGCTTTCCACCGAACTTTAACGATAGGGATGTTGCTTTGATTTAATTTTTGACCTCACGATCCATGATCTCAACGGGTTCTTCAATGAAATGAAGTTTGTCATCAATGCGCAGTTCCTCTAAAGGAATCACCAAGTCCTCGTCGACTAGGCACTTCTTCAGGTTCGACACATGGAAAGTGTCGTGTATTTCACTGAGTTCTTGTGGCAGTTTCAATCTGTAAACCACTGGCCCAACCCTTTCAGTTATCTCGAATGGTCCAACATATCTAGGACTCAGTTTACCTCGTTTTCCGAACCATACTACACCCTTCCAGTGTGATACTTTAAGCATGACCTTGTTGCCAACTTGGAATTCTAGAGGTCTCCTTCTAACATCGGCATAGCTTTTCTGATGACTTCGAATCGTTTTCAATCGTTCTTGAATCTGTACGATTCTCTCTATTGTTTCCTGTATAATCGCAAGACCTGTCAATTGACTATCCCCTAATTCGCTCCAGCATACGGGAGATCTACACTTTCTTCTGTACAATGCCTCGAAAGGTGAAGCCTTTATGCTCGTATGGTAGCTATTATTATATGAGAACTCAGCTATTGGTAAATACTTATCCCATCCGTTTCCGAAATCAATGACACATGCTCGCAACATGTCTTCTAGAGTTTAAATGGTTCGTTCACCTTGGCCATCTGTCTGGGGGTCATGTGTTGTACTCATATCTAAACGAGTCCCCATTACTTTCTGCAATGTTTGCCAGAATCTAGAAGTAAATCTATTATCATGATCGGATATAATGGATACAGGCACTCCATGACTAGAGATGACTTCTTTTATGTAAACATGTGCCAACTTCTCCATCTTGTCAGTTTTTCTTATTGGTAGGAAGTGTGCAGACTTAGTGAGACGATCCACTACAGCCCAACTGGTGTCATAACCTTTCACGGTTTTTTGGCAGTTTTGTGATGAAGTCCATTGCAATACATTCCCATTTCCACTGGGGAATTTCTGGTTGATTCAGTAGGCCTGATGGCTTCTGGTGTTCAGCCTTGATCTTAGCGCATGTCAAGCACTTTCTGACATAGGTAGCAACGTCAGCTTTCAGATTTGGCAACCAATAAAATGCCTTCAGATCTTGATACATTTTATCTGATCTTGGATGAATTGAGTACCTTGACTGGTGTGCTTCCTCCAACACCAGTTCTCTCAATCCACCAAATTTTGGTACCCAGATTCGGTTAGCAAAATATCGCGTTCCATCTTCTTTTATGTCGAATTTCTTATCTAATCCCTTGATAAATTCTACATCGACATTCTCTTGTATCACAGCCTCCAGTTGTGCATCACGGATCTGTGATGTAAGGTTCATACGGACTACCATGTTGAGAGCTCGAACTCTGAGAGGTTTATCTCTCGCTTTCCTACTCAGAGCGTCTGCAACGACATTCGCTTTGCCAGGATGGTACTCAATTTCACAATCGTAATCATTAAGTAACTCTACCCCGCATCACTGTCTCATGTTGAGTTGCTTCTGATCAAAAATGTGCCATAAACTCTTATGGTCAGTGAAGATAGTAAACTTGGTTCCATACAGATAGTGTCTCCAGATTTTGTGTGCAAAAACTACAGCTCCTAGTTCGTGATTGTGTGTATTATAGTTCTGCTCGTGAAACTTTAACTGTCGTGCAATAACCTTGTTTCATTGCATTAGTACACAACCCATTCCTTGACGCGAGGCATTACAATAAATAACAAAGTCTTTATTTTCCTCGGGTAGAGATAATATCGGTGCAGTTGTTAGCTTCTCCTTCAACTGAAATGCAGTTTCTTGTGGTTCTGACCACTCATACTTCTTGCCTTTATGAGTCAACGATGTTAATGGTCGACAATCGTAGAGAATCCTTCGATGAATCTCCTGTAGTAACCAGCTAAACCTAGAAATTTTTGGATCTGAGTTGGTGTCCTTGGGGTTTCCCAATTCTTAACCGTTTCAATCTTTGTCGGATCAACTTATGTCACGACCCCCGTCTCGATTTCCCAAGACGTGGTGTGAACTTTAACATAGTAGCCCAGGTTATAGTCAACGTAGCAGCGAAAACATAAATATTATTACATCACGGTCTCTATTTTTAGTTTTGGTACATCGTGGTTACAAAATAAAAGTACAGACATAGTACAAATACAAGTACATCATAATCTAGCCTATCAATACTAGATTTAACAAAAGACATTTTTAAACATCCACGATGCCCAACCTGAAAATGCCCCAAAAGCTAAGTACCTGAGATAAATACTTAAAAACATCAATATAAATATTGGTGAGTTCATAGGTTTAGTTACAATGCATAAGTTAATGGACATCAAGATTTCATGTATAAAACAGTTAAAAGATATTCTAGTTCATGAGCTTTCGATATCGAGCGTTAATGTAAAAGTACCCTAAAATAAGCATCACTTAAGGTCTAAGTGCATGTGGTTGAAGGTTATGCATCCGATAGCCTATAAGGCCTATCCTGATGTGAGGAGTCATCCTCAAATAGATCTATTCATAATATTTGCGTTTACCAAACCGGTAATTAACGATATCAAAATCGGGCTTTCTAAATTGACCTTTGCTACTCAACATAGAATATGGTTGTAAGTACTTGATTCCAATATGTAAAACAATAAACAAGTATTATCTCATCCCAAAAGTATAAAAGATGGATTAAAAATGGGACTACAAACTCACAAGTAATGCGGTGCGAAGCGTTCACGGTAATCGGTCAGATTGTGTTCGGTGTTCCGGGCTTGAGACCTAATGAAATGTTAATAGGTCAGAGGTCTTAATATCTAATATAGTACTTAAATTAGGTTTAAGATCAATCCCTTAAATAATCTTACATGTCCAATTCGGTTCTTGATTTCAAAAGTTACTAGTTCTTAGTTTTAAGAATAAACTGTTTTCGACTAGTTTTATCATGACATAAGTGTAGCTGTTTCTAATGATCTAGACATCCATTTTAAGTGAATTTACTATATATGGAAAGCTCTTTGAGTTTAGGTTCTAACCATGTAATATTAGACTCTAAAATCAGAACATAAGTTGTTCAAAAGTTCATTTCTTCACAAGTGTGCAAAACAATTCAGTTTTACACTACAAGATCTTATGGAAGTTTATAAATAGTAAAACTTATCTATTTGACTCAAGAACTTTACAGAAGTTTTAGCACATATAAAAGTGATTATTCCCAAAATAAATAGTCTCCAAGTCTTCATTAACCTTGTCTTTGGAGATAAGGTTTTAGACTAATTTCTGACTTCAATAAAATCTTGTGTCAACTAGATAGGACTATATTTTGATGATTTCTTAATGGATTTTGGTGATTTTACTGTCCTTGGTTTCCTTATTAAGTGTAATTCTTGGATCAGAAGACTTTGGATCATGATCCATTTTATATTTTGAGCTATACATGAATCTTTGACACTTGGTCAGATTGCCATGAATCTGAACATGTTTCAGCAAATAAAATTTTAAAATGACTTTTTATTTGAGTTAAATCATGAAACCTTTATTAGAAGTCTCAAATACATATATTAACATCATATAAATTCATGAGTTCCATAGAGCAACCATAGGTTGGTGTTTAGGTCATAGAGTTCAAGTTAAAATATGGACAGCTCAAAAACAAAATAGTTTTACATAGTTTAACTACTTTGGTTCTTTCTTTAACTTCATTTTAAGACATTGGAAATATAGAGATCTTAAGTATACTGATATAGCATCAAAATCAAGGTTAGCCATATAGTCATCATTGAGTGATTTAACACTGTAGATCTAGCTTTTACAAAATGAAGGTTCTTGATTTTGACTAGAAATGATGAATAGATTTAGTTTAGCTAGTTATACCTTGATGAAATATACCCTAATGCTTAAAGAAGCTGATCAAATGATAGCTTATATCTTTATTTGAGAGTGGATAAGTGTTTAGAGAGAAGGGAGAATTAAGAAATGGAAGAATGGGAGGTAGAAGCAAGCTTATATAGAAGTGGTGGTGGTGATGGGTGTGGGACGTGGCACAAGGAGAAGCAAAGGGGAGGTGACTCATCTTGGATCATTAATGGAGATCATCATTGTGTTTTGCATGATATTTACTTAGTGTAGAAGTATTATGGGAAGGTGGTTTGATGATGGTACATAATGATGATGGTGAAAAACGATGGTGATGATGATGGTGTGATGTTCTAGTCAATTTTTGATTTTGCAAGTGTACATATACTTGTGTAGGCTTTCTAATGTATAATCCTAAGATGTTTACATGTATGTTTAGGGTTTAGGAAGTAAGCTAAGGTTAGGTTCTAATCAAGGTTAAGGTTGATTAAATGAAAGAAATGGCTAAGTACAAGGAAATCAAGACTAGTTGTGGAAATGATGAAGTGTAGAAAAGTTTCTATCTTATGAACAAATGTTCAAATGAAAATGTTTCAAGTCTCTAATTTAAATACTTAGCTATTAAGCTTGGTTATTAGGTTAATATATATATAAAAGTATAATTTATAAGTCTAGGGTTTATGGTAATGAACTAGGATTTATAGTAGTAAACTAGGGTTTATGATGATAAGTTAGGGTTTATGACTTTATGCAAAATATGTGAAGTAACACTCAATTAAGTAAAGCCTTAAATGCATCCTTAGGGTTATAAAAACCCTAAAATAAATCAAGACATAGATTAATAAATTTACACGTCATGACGGAAAAGGTAACTTAAAGAAGTCAAACTAGACAACTTAGGTCGAAAAGCTAGAGTTGTGACAACTTGTATTCCATTGGCACCTACAACATGACCAAGGAATTGTACCTCTTATAACCAAAAGTCACACTTTGAGAACTTTTCATATAGTTGCTCTTCTCTACGCATCATCAGTACTAAATGTAAATGTTGCTTGTGCTCTTCTTTGTTCTTATAGAACACCAATATATCATCAATATATACAATGACGAATTTATCTAGGTATGGCTTACACACAGTTCATGAGGTCCATGAACACTGCTGGTGCGTTCGTCAAACCAAACGGAATCACTGTAAACTCATAATTTCCATAGCTTCCTTGACCCTCAGTTGGTGATAACCTGATCTCAGATCGAACTTTGAGTAACAACTAGATCCCTGTAATTGGTCGAATAAGTCATCAATCCTCGGCAGTGGGTACCGATTTTTGATTGTTAACTTGTTCAATTCTCTATAGTCGATACATAATCTCATCGATCCATCCTTCTTCTTAACGAACAAGACCAGAGCTCCCCAAGGTGAAGAACTCGGTCGTATAAACCCCTTATCTAATAGCTCTTGCAATTGGCTAGACAACTCTTGCAGCTCTATAGGTCCAAGTCTATATGGTGCACGACCACTGGTGCCGCTCCAGGTAATTTGTCCGAAAAAACTTCTGATAACTCTTTAACGAGAGGAACATCTTCAGGTAACTTGTTCTCATGTTCAGCTTTGCTCACGTGTGTCATAAATGCGATACATCCCTTCCTCACATACTTCTGGACATTCAAGAAGTTAATGAGATGTAGTTGTGTGTTGCCCTTTTCTCCATAAACCGTCATAGGTTCACCGTTTGCAATAGGAATATGAATAGACTTTTGGTCGCTGACCACCTCGGCTTTGTTGTCAGATAACCAGTCCATTCCAACCATAAGGTCAAAACTTCCCATTTTAATAGGTATCACATCAATGTTAAAAGACTTAACCTCTAACTTCAAAATACAACCAAGATAAATCTTTATCAGCTCTCATCAAGTTACCATTCCCTAGTTCTATAGAATATATGTCATCTAAGGGAGAAACAGGGTTCATAATGTTTTGGCAAATATCTTTAGATATAAAACTTCTATCAGCGCCAGTGTCAAACAAAACATAAACATGTTGATCATTGAGTGAAAACATAACCGTGACAAGCTTCGGATCATCACGAGCTTCTGTGGAGTTGATATTGAATGCCCTGCCTCATGCAATTCCAGTATTGTTGTTCTTGGGGCAATCCTTCTTAAAGTGACCCGGCTGTCCACAACCATAACAATTCTTAGTATTACCAGTATTGTTGTTGAGGTTAACCTTGCAATCCTTGGCCAAGTGACCAAATATCTTACACATGTCACAACTCGCATCAGTACAGGTTCCAGAGTAATGCTTTCCACAACTTTGACATTGTGGCTTCTTACCCTTATACCCAGAGTTAGCTTCAGTGACACCAATGTCGTTTCTTTAAGTCTCCTGCTTCTTAAACGATTATTGGTTGTGGTTCTTATCTTGCCCGCCATTCCATTTTCTCTTTCCATCGTTTGACCTAACCTCACTAGCTGTAGCAACCTTCCCTCTAGAATATCCCCATAATTCCGGGACTCTCATCGGACATGATAAAATCGAAGTACTAAAGCATCTGTAACCCGGATGGGGTTTGTTAGGCCCAATAGATCTATCTTTAGGATTCGCGTCAATTAGGGTGTCTGTTCCCTAATTCTTAGATTACCAGACTAAAAAGGGGTGATATTCGATTCGATAATCCAACCATAGAATGTAGTTTCGATTACTTTGTCTATTTCGTAAAACATTTATAAAAGCAGCGCATGTATTCTCAGTCCCAAAAATATATATTGCAAAAGCATTTAAAAAGGGAGCAAATTGTGATGACCCGGAAATTTTCGACCAAATTTAAACTTTGATCTTGTATGATTTCGACACAATAAGCAAAGTTTATTAAATCAAGTCTTAAAACTTTTAAACTACATCCATGTACACAATTACCCTCTGACTGTGCCCGACGATTCACGAACAATTGTTCGTAAATAAATATGTATATATAAACGTATATATTTATTATTTTGAAATTATAAAATATAATTCAAGCATTAGAATTAAATATGTAAAATAAAAATACAAAATAATTAAGTATAATTTAAAATGAAGCTATATATATATATATATATATATATATATATATATATATATATATATATATATATATATATATATCTAATTCTATGTATAATTAATAGTATATGTATTTTGTAATATATGTAGAATTTATAAAATATTGGATATTCAATAAAAGTTATTGTATAATATATGATATTACATAATTAATAATATATAATACAAGTTAAAATATAGGAGTAACATTAATAATTAGTATTTCATTATGATTAATAATAAATATTAACATTAATATTAATATCAGTATTATTAATATTATTATACATAAGTATGGAATTTGATACATTTGATTTATTTTATCATTATTATTATAACTAGTAGTGAAATTATAATTTTAGTTATATGATTAATATTAGTAATATTATTAAATATTATTAAATATTATTATCTTCATTTCCATTAAGTAATACTAATACTATTATCATTATTGTAATGGCAATTATTAGAAAATAATACAACCTATTGCTTTTATCATTTATAATATTAGTAATACTATTATTATTATTATTATTATTATTATTATTATTATTATTATTATTATTATTATTATTATTATTATTATTATTATTATTATTATTGGTGTTTCTATTTTTTTAATCAGTATTATTATTAATATAATTATTATTAATTGATATTATTATTAATTAATTACTAATAATAATTATAAAGATTTATATAAATCACAGGATTTATTACCTGTAACTGTCCTACTTTATCTGATTTGATTCTTGTCCTTAATTCCAGTACCAAATACGATTGAAATCATAATAACTTCCAAGAATCAGTTGAGGGTACCTATCATTTTGTTTTTTTATTCCATCTTTTATACAGTGTTGGTACTTCTTTTCTGTTAAAGCTACTCGACCTAATTCAGCTCCAGTACAGATTAATTTGGAACGATTATAAATGATACAAATCACTAAAAGACTCATAGTAATTCAATCATCACAATAATTCACCATTTAAACAGGAAAACAAATATGTCTGTGACGACCCGGGAATTTCTGACCAAATTTAAACTTGATCTTTATACGATTTCAACACGATAAGCCAGGTCTGTAATGTTGAGTCTCAAAAATTTTGAACTGTTACATATATGCAATTACCCTTTGACTATTTCTGACGATTCACGAAAAATTGTTAGTAAATAAATAGGTATATATATATATAATTATATATATATATATATATATGTAAGTATATATAAAATATAAATTAAACAATTAAAATAAGATGTAAAATAAATAAGTTGTACATAAGATAAATTTATATAAATGATTTCTATAATATGTATATTATATATATATATATATATATATATATATATATATATATATATATATATATATATATATATATATAAATTTAATACTCAAAAATAAATTATTATATATATTTATTAAATATTACATAATTAATAATTTGTATATATATTAAATGTAAATACAAGTTGAGAATATAGTCATCATAATAACCTTATTATTACTTTCATTAATACTAATATCAATATCAATATTAATTTTATGTATATATTATAATTGTAATTTAAATATTATCAGTCATAATTGTTATTATTAAGTATTAATATTATAATTATTGTTAGTATAATTATTATTAAGAATTACAAATATTATGATTGTTATCATTGTTAATATCACTATTATATTGAGTAGTAAATTTTGATTTTGATTTAGATTATTATTTTTTATATTTACCATTATCATTAAAATCATTATTATTATTATAAATACTCTTAGAAAATAAAACAATTTATTATTATTATGAGTATTAATATTAATATTATTATCATTATTATTTATTATTATTATGAAAGTAATTATTATTATTATTATTATTAATATATTTTAATTATTAATCTTAATTTAATTACATAATTCATTAAAAAAAATAAGAACAGGTACGAATCTTGTTTAAATTCACAATCCCACTATTTTAGATTTTGTTTCTGTCAGAATATTGTTACAAGTCTATTTCAATTGCAATAGAAAACAAGAAATCACTTGTTATATATTGATCACTGCAAATTGCAATTGAATTAAAAACAAAATATAGTACGAATCAGTTGCATGTCAATTTCTGCTTTTCATTTTCTGTCCTTCTTGTCTACCCAAATCCTTCTGTCGACACTGGCTGGCTATACAACAATCCAAATTGCAGACCCCTCTCAACCTTTAAAATTTTGTTTCTTGTTAGATATCGATACTCAAATCGTACGAATCTTTTTCCAATCATAATCAAGCTTTATAATTTTCTTTCATCAAATTTTGTTCCTGTCTGATACCTTTAGGTGTCGACCTCAACGTTACTACAAAATAATTGTTAATCGAATCTTGTGGTGATATTTATCTTGTTGCACTCTACAAAACCTGAACTACAAATTCAAAAAAGAGGGAGAAGAGAAATCAAAAAAAATATATATAAAGAAACTGTCATTGTAACGCTAACCTTTTGTGTTCAAAACCCTTCATCACCACTACAACATCAAACCACCAACACTTCATTCTTTCTTCGAAACCACAACACAGCTATCGTTATCATTCAAACAATCCTACTTCTGTTGTTGTTAACTACTACATGTATTTACCTAATTCTTTTACACATGACCAAGAAACACCAACAGCTTGTTCTATCTGTTTCACCTCCAAGAAGCATCACGATCACCACTTCAACCCACTACCATCCTTGATAAACACCACACAACCAACACACTTCACCATCGAAACCTTCACACCACCACAGACTTCCGTTTACGGCTGCAAATCTCCTGTTTTAATCATGATCGAACCACCACAAGCCACCATTCTTTCACTTTTACACATGCTTCACCATCACCTTAAGATTTTGTTGCTACAATTATTTTTTCTATGTTTGCAACCTTCTTATATAAAAGCAAAAATTTGAAGACTACCACCTTTCTTAATGAAACCACAACCACCATCTTTAATCTTCAACACTCTCGATACGTCACTATAATTATTTGATTCCGTATACAACCACCATGATCAAGAATACCACCACCACCGAATACTTCTTGCTGTTTCGTTTTCCTCTGATTTAGTAAGCTGCCGAAAGAATAATGTTATATATTATGTTTAAAGTTTTAGTGAATTATCGATTTAGATATAGAGTATTCATTTATATAGCATTATCAATGTTCAAGTGGGACAAAGTATAATTTATGGCAGACACATATCATCACCTTAGGATAGTGGGGAACCATCTAATTTTTTTTCCTTTCCTTGCTTTTCCTCCTTATTTACGTGAACCAAATACAAAACCCACTAGTTCCCTTTTTAAATATAAAGTCTAAAATAATGTTAATAGAAGATGGAAGATGAGGTAAGGATTAATGATGTGACGAGGAATGCATACGTGATTTTTTTGTTGTTGATTGTGATACATTTTCGACGGAACTCAGGAGATTATCAAGACACCCCACCGAATATTAATTGGATTATTGCTGTTGGGCCATGTCCCAATCTAGTTGGGCCGAAATTATTTTTATTACTTTTACAGCCATAACACCATTAACCATAAAAAGTCGCCACCCTTTTCATTTCTTCCTTCGCTGATTTCGTTTATAGTTTCTATTTCATTTGAACTCCAAAACCTGCAAACAGTGAGATAGATAATGATAATGGTGAATGATGAGAAGAACAGTGATAATAGAAACGATGGTGACGATGATTTAGGATGATGATGGTAACGATATGGTGTTAACGACAATGATGAAATGGAAAGATGATGATGGAAATAACGAAGTGATAATGATCGTGATCATAATGGGTGATGTTAGATGATGGTAGATGACGAATTTTCTTATGATTACATGATAATGATTCACAGAAATTAATAAGGATGGGAATATGAATTATGCTATCGATGATGATATAGCTACAAACATGATGATTAAAAGGTTAAGTGGGTTTTGTTTTTAGAAGGAAATGAAAACAGGCATGTAATGGTTAAATAGATTTAACATGTGAATTAAATCAGAAATAATGAAATAGAGGGATGGTTTAGGAGTGGGTTAGGGGAACGAGAGGTCGCGGATTCGAGCCCGGTCTATGGCATTTTTTTGGGAACTCTCTTTAAGGTAGTATTTTGTTTCTATAATTATTATTATCACTATTATTATTATTATTATTATTATTATTATTAGAATTATCATTATTTTTATTTTTTTATTATTTTTACTATTATTATTATTATTATTATTATTATTATTATTATTATTATTATTATTATTATTATTATTATTATTATTATTATTATTATTATTATTATTATTATTATTATTATTATTATTATTATTATTATTTTAACATTATTATTGTTATTATCATTTTTACTATTAGTATCATTATTATTATTATTATAACTATATTATTATTATTATCAATGCTACTATTAAATATTATTATTATTACAATAAAAATTAGTTATATAAAAATATATTTAACAAAAACTATATTAATATTCTTATAATAAATATTATTTATATTTATTTATTTAAAAGCATATAAAATGATTATATTAATTAAGTTATTAACAAAACATATACCTTATTAAGATAACAAGTATATAACTAATAATATATAAATTCGTTCGATTACAAGTATATGTGTTAATGTAAATATAAATGATATAGGTTCGTGAATCCGAGGCCAACCCTGCATTATTCAGTCTCGTCGTATGCATATTTTTACTACAAAATATCGTATTGTGAGTTCATTTCCTCCCTTTTACTCTTTATATTTTTGGGACTGAGAATACATGCGCTGTTTTTATAACTGCTTTATTAAATGCTTTTGAAATATATTTTGAACTGCGAATACATGAAATGCTTTTATAAATGTTTGACGAGATAGACGCAAGCAAAACATTCCTCGAATGAATTATTATGCAGACAGAAGTTCTGCGGATTATTGTTGAATTATGTGGACCACCATTGAATTATGTGGACATGATAATTGCCACCATTGAATTATGTGGATATGATAATTGCCACCATTGAATTATGTGGACATGATAATTGCCATCAATTGAAGTAAATGTTATGTATCGAGAGAATGATTTTATACACAGGTTATGTGTATGTTATTTTTGTGCACAAGATATGTGTACGGTTACTAAGATTTATGAAAGATGATTTCGTACACGAGAAAGGTGTACTGTATTTAAAAGATATCACATGTACATTACAGGTGGGTATAGGATTCGGACCCATTTGTACCATGCAAGATTTAAATCTTGTGGTCTATCAAAATGATGAATTTTATTGTTTTATGATAAACTTATGAACTCACCAACCTTTTGGTTGACACTTTAAAGCATGTTTATTCTCAGGTATGAAAGAAATCTTCCGCTGTGCATTTGCTCATATTACAAGGAGTCGTTCATGGCATATAGAGGTCAGAACCTCGCAATGGGACCAACTGTTGAAGACTTCGTCCAGATGGATTAGGACGGGTCACTACAGGTGGTATCAGAGCGGTGGTCTTAGCGAACCAGGTCTTGCATTAGTGTGTCTAACATGTAGTTGTTAGGATGCATTAATGAGTCTGGACTTCGACCTAGTAGTTGTTAGGATATATTAAATAAGTCTGGACTTGAACCTGGTCTGCATGTTAAAAACTTTGCATATCATTCCTTGTCGAAAAATATCTACTTACCATTCTCAGTCTCGACACATCTTATTGCAACTATCGCATAGATGGTATACAGACAAATTTATGTCCCATCACGTTAGACCTTGTCTGACACGTTTCCTTAATTCTCTCCGTAATCTACGGGATCTTTCGTACTATATTAGGTATTCTATGTAATTAGAATATCATCCGATATCCGAAAATCATTTCATATCAAAAACTCTTTATCTAATTATACAAGATGGAACTCGCCACTAGTTCAAGTCCCTCGGATTCCAATATGGAGTTTCACTTAAGCTCCGAAAGTAGTGTCACCAGAATGAATCAACCAATCAGCCATCCCTAATTCATCTGATGGGTTCGTAGTCTACTAAATCATTGGAGACAAGAAGAAGGCGATCCCTTCCACCCACCTTATTGCCCTCTTGGCAAAGAACCTGAAGTTCTTATCGGTGAACCTGTTCGAAATACCATTTTCACTCTCATTTCCAGAGTATCTCGTCATGATTATATACTATCTCGAATTCTATATCTTATTCATTCGCTCGTTCCGACCGATAATTATCCCGAAGTAATAGCTGAAGTCAACGAGCTTCGCGCCCGAGTTGTAGCTTTGGAAAATTTGGTGCAAAACGCACAAGCTTCAGCAACGTCACCAGCATCAATAGTACCATTACCACCAACAACAGCATCCACATCACACGTCTCGACATCACAATCTATACCTCGAACATCAACATCATACGCACCATATATACCAAGGAGTACCAACAACAATGAACGATGAAGTATTGATCCATAACTTCATTGAAGAAATATTCTGCGAAGAATATGTGGTTCCTAATAGTTTTAAAGATTACTTATTCTAGATCAAACCAAAAAGCAAATGAGATTAATACTATATTAACTCATTAAATCCATGATTGCATCTGAAGAAAATATATATGTATATATGTTTTCATAAAGATGGTAATTAAAAATTCTTTTGTACAACCTGATAATGGTGAAAATATTTTAACGGGTAGGTAATACCCGAGGAATATTTAGTTTCACATTAATAAGTTACACTGTACATTCTTCGAATCTGATTCAACATTCACTTACTATCCTACTTAAATGCACAGATATACGAATCCGTTCACCACTGAATAACCATTTTTATTCGATTTCATATTTAGATTTTGACTTATCTGAATCCAACAAATGGCATAATGAAGAAAACATCGGACAATTAAAATGAATTAAAATATTGATTTTAATATATGAAACTAAATAATTCTTCAAGTCTGCCACTTGATTTCATCTTAAACCTCATTTGTATCTTGACGATTCCAATATGCGTTCAAACATTTCATAATTCTTGAAAACACTTCAATCGAGAGGATGAACCAACCGCCCTTCATCTACGAAAGAAAAGATTGATGCATATAGTTATGCACCTGAAAACACTCGAAACCTGAGTAAATGTTTAAAACGTATCTATGCTAAACCTTTAGGAATTGTTATTACCAAAAATAACTTTGCAATCCCTTTTCAAATTAGCAAATTTTGTCACAGCTCCAGCAAGTCAACTTCGACTTTTCATTCGAAACAACCTTATTATAACCTTGATATATATATATATATATATATATATATATATATATGAGTGCTCTTTTATTGTTATCGGAGAACCTTTTATATTCCACCACATCACCAGCAGACGTACCAGCAACTTCGTTACTCCTTGGCTTAAATCTCTCCGACAAATCACTATATTTATCTATTGAAGTCTTATCATGAACTCATCCGCACCTTGTAACGAGAATTGCCATACCAATTACCAGAAATCAGCTTTTAATCATCTAAAAACACAATTCTATTGAAACCCCTTGATTTGATAACCAATGATCCAGATCCGGTAACTTTGAAAATGTTGACGAAGCAGCATGTAGTAAATGGTCTTAATGGCCAAAAGTGATGATAAAAGAATGGAGTGTTGGGAACACTCGATAGAAAATTGGTACTGAAAAACAAATTGAGCTAACCATGAAGGAGACCAAGGACAAATACAAGGACCAAACCCTATATTCAAAGAATCCAGGTAATTCTGGATCCGATGAAATCTTTAGAGAATATCTTGCTCCGAAGTCATGTTAAAATCTTGCGGAAAATGTTTCTTCATCAACCTTCGAACTTAGAAATTCCAAAATATCATCATAAATATCTTCGATATTTCTGAGGATATTTTCATAAATATTCTTGTCCGAAATTATCTACCTCTTCGTGCTTTCTGTATTCCATTATATTGGAAACTTCTGTAAAATCTAAGTATAAATTATGAATGAATCGTGGAGAAGTGTTGGGAATTGAAGCATGGGTTAGTATAATATAATGACGCCCGACCAATGTGATTATATTACAGTAAGTCATGCGGAGCTTTTAATAAAACGTGACGATGGTTCACAGTAGATCATACCATTATCATGTGTCATGTTACATAACTCTTTCATTCTATTTAACCTACGAACATATCAAGAAAATATATTCTTTATAGTTCTATCTTCCGTGATTTCCGGTAATCTACAAATCCAATCGTGCTTTTACCTTTTATTACTGCTTAGAATCTTAATCATATTCATCCGAACATATACCTACAAAATCGAGACGTCTTGATCGGTTTACTTTAAGTCGGGAAGAAAACAGAAGCACGAAGTTTTAAAATAGAAGGAAGTGGATGAGTTATGAAAATAATGGAATGGAAGAAGTTCATTTATAGTGAAAATACCAGACAAAGTAATCAAGACAGATGATCGAATTTAATTATAGAGATCTGAATTTCCATAAATCCCGAAGAATCAGATCTTATAGATTTCCAAGATTTTCTTTCAAATCCCTTGAATTCCGGAAATTCAACCGCGACTACGTCAAAAGTTAAATCTCTATCTCAATCTTATGTGATAGCTTCACTCGTACGCTTCAAGTAATCGAATTATTTTATAAATATTACTCAAAGTTGATAAAACTCTATTTATCAACTCATAATCGTCATGAAAACATTTTTATGGTTAGTCATGACGACCTCACTCAAATTTCGGGACGAAATTTCTTTAACGGGTAGGTACTGTGACGACCCGGGAATTTCCGACCAAATTTAAACTTGATCTTTATACGATTTCGACACGATAAGCCAGGTCTGTAATGTTGAGTATCAAAAATTTTGAACTGTTACATATATGCAATTACCCTTTGACTATTTCTGACGATTCACGAACAATTGTTAGTAAATATATATATATATATATATATATATATATATATATATATATATATATATATATATATATATATATATAAGTAAGTATATATAATAATTTAGAAATATAAAATATAAATTAAACAATTAAAATAAGATGTAAAAAAATAAGTTGTACATAAGATGAATTTATATAAATGATTTCTATAATATGTATATTATAATATATATATATATATATATATATATATATATATATATATATATATATATATATATATATATATATATATATATATATATATATATATATATATAAGAATTTAATACTCAAAAATAAATTATTATATATATTTATTAAATATTACATAATTAATAATTTATATATATATTAAATGTAAATACAAGTTGAGAATATAGTCGTCATAATAACCTTATTATTACTTTCATTAATACTAATATCAATATCAATATTAATTTTATGTATATATTATAATTGTAATTTAAATATTATCAGTTATTATTGTTATTATTAAGTATTAATATTATAATTATTGTTAGTATAATTATTATTAAGAATTGAAAATATTATGATTGTTATCATTGTTAATATCACTATTATATTGAGTAGTAAATTTTGATTTTGATTTAGATTATTATTTTTTATATTTACCATTATCATTAAAATCATTATTATTATTATAAATACTCTTAGAAAATAAAATAATTTATTATTATTATGAGTATTAATATTAATATTATTATCATTATTATTTATTATTATTATGAAAGTAATTATTATTATTATTATTATTAATATATTTTAATTATTAATCTTAATTTAATTACATAATTCATTAAAAAAAAAATAAGAACAGTTACGAATCTTGTTTAAATTCACAATCCAACTATTTTAGATTTTGTTTCTGTCAGAATATTGTTACAAGTCTATTTCAATTGCAATAGAAAACAAGAAATCACTTGTTATATATTGATCACTGCAAATTGCAATTGAATTAAAAACAAAATATAGTACGAATCAGTTGCATGTTAATTTCTGCTTTTCATTTTCTATCCTTCTTGTCTACCCGAATCCTTCTGTCGACACTGGCTGGCTATACAACAATCCAAATTGCAGACCCCTCTCAACCTTTAAAATTTTGTTTCTTGTTAGATATCGATACTCAAATCGTACGAATCTTTTTCCAATCATAATCAAGCTTTATAATTTTCTTTCATCAAATTTTGTTCCTGTCTGATACCTTTAGGTGTCGACCTCAACGTTACTACAAAACAATTGTTAATCGAATCTTGTGGTGATATTTATCTCGTTGCACTCTACAAAACCTGAACTACAAATTCAAAAAGAGGGAGAAGAGAAATAAAAAAAAATATATAAAGAAACTGTCATTATAACGCTAACCTTTTGTGTTCAAAACCCTTCATCACCACTACAACATCAAACCACCAACACTTCATTCTTTCTTCAAAACCACAACACAGCTATCGTTATCATTCAAACAATCCTACTTCTGTTGTTGTTAACTACTACATGTATTTACCTAATTCTTTTACACATGACCAAGAAACACCAACTGCTTGTTCTATCTATTTCGCCTCCAAGAAGCATCACGATCACCACTTCAACCCACTACCATCCTTGATAAACACCACACAACCAACACACTTCACCATTGAAACCTTCACACCACCACAGACTTCCGTTTACGGCTGCAAATCTCCTGTTTTAATCATGATCGAACCACCACAAGCCACCATTCTTTCACTTTTACACATGCTTCACCATCACCGTAAGATTTTGTAGCTACAATTATTTTTTCTATGTTTGCAACCTTCTTATATAAAAGCAAAAATTTGAAGACTACCACCTTTCTTAATGAAACCACAACCACCATCTTTAATCGTCAACACTCTCGATACGTCACTATAATTATTTGATTCCGTATACAACCACCATGATCAAGAATACCACCACCACCGAATACTTCTTGCTGTTTCGTTTTCCTCTGATTTAGTAAGCTACCGAAAGAATAATGTTATATATTATGTTTAAAGTTTTAGTGAATTATCTATTTAGATATAGAGTATTCATTTATATAGCATTATCAATGTTCAAGTGGGACAAAGTATAATTCATGGCAGACACATATCATCACGTTACGATAGTGGGGAACCATCTAATTTTTTTTCGTTTCCTTTCTTTTCCTCCTTCTTTACGTGAACCAAATACAAAACCCACTAGTTCCCTTTTTAAATATAAAGTCTAAAATAATGTTAATAGAAGATGGAAGATGAGGTAAGGATTAATGAGGTGACGAGGAATGCATACGTGAATTTTTTTTTTGTTGATTGTGATACATTTTCGACGGAACTTAGGAGATTATCAGGACAGCCCACCAAATATTAATTGGATTATTGCTGTTGGGCCATGTCCCAATCTAGTTGGGCCGAAATTATTTTTATTACTTTTACAGCCGTAACACCATCAACCATAAACAGTCACCACCCTTTTCATTTTTTCCTTCACTGATTTCGTTTATAGTTTCTGTTTCATTTGAACTCCAAAACCTGTAAACAGTGGGATAGATAATGATAATGGTGAATGATGAGAAGAGCAGTGATGATAGAAATGATGGTGACGATGATTTAGGATGATGATGGGTATTGATATGGTGTTAACGACAATGATGAAATGGAAAGATGATGATGGAAATAACGAAGTGATAATTATCGTGATCATAATGGGTGATGTTAGATGATGGTAGATGACGAATTTTCTTATGATTACATGATAATGATTCATAGAAATTAATAAGGATGGGAATATGAATTATGCAATCGATGATGATATAGCTGCGAACATGATGATTAAATGGTTAAGTGGGTTTTGTTTTTAGAAGGAAATGAAAACATGCATGTAATGGTTAAATAGATTTAACATGTGAATTAAATCAGAAATAATGAAACAGAGGGATGGTTTAGGAGTGGGTTAGGGGAACGAGAGGTTGCGGATTCGAGCCCGGTCTATGGCATTTTTTGGGAACTCTCTTTAAGGTAGTATTTTGTTTCTATAATTATTATTATCACTATTATTATTATTATTATTATTATTAGAATTATCATTATTTTTATTTTTTTATTATTATTTTTACTATTATTATTATTATTATTATTATTTTTATTATTTTAACATTATTATTGTTATTATCATTTTTACTATTAGTATCATTATTATTATTATTATAACTATATTATTATTATTATCAACACTACTATTAAATATTATTATTATTACAATAAAAATTAGTTATATAAAAATATATTTAACAAAAACTATATTAATATTCTTATAATAAATATTATTTATATTTATTTATTTATTTAAAAGCATATAAAATGATTATATTAATTAAGTTATTAACAAAACATATACATTAATAAGATAACAAGTATATAACTAATAATATATAAATCCGTTCGATTACGAGTATATGTGTTAATGTAAATATAAATGATATAGGTTCGTGAATCTGAGGCCAACCCTGCATTATTCAGTCTCGTCGTATGCATATTTTTACTACAAAATATCGTATTGTGAGTTCATTTCCTCCCTTTTACTCTTTATATTTTTGGGACTGAGAATACATGCGCTGTTTTTATAACTGATTTATTAAATGCTTTTGAAATATATTTTAAACTGCGAATACATGAAATGCTTTTATAAATGTTTGTCGAGATAGACACAAGCAAAACATTCCTTGAATGAATTATTATGCAGACAGAAGTTCTGTGGATTATTGTTGAATTATGTGGACATGATAATTGCCACCATTGAATTATGTGGACATGATAATTGCCACCATTGAATTATGTGGACATGATAATTTCCACCATTGAATTATGTGGACATGATAATTGCCACCAATTGAAGTGAATGTTATGTATCGAGAGAATGATTTTATACACAGGTTATGTGTATGTTATTTTTGTGCACAAGGTATGTGTACGGTTACTAAGATTTATGAAAGATGATTTCGTACACGAGAAAGGTGTACTGTATTTAAAAGATATCGCATGTACATTACAGGTGGGTATAGGATTCGGACCCATTTGTAGCATGCAAGATTTAAATCTTGTGGTCTATCAAAATGATGAATTTTATTGTTTTATGATAAACTTATGAACTCACCAACCTTTTGGTTGACACTTTAAAGCATGTTTATTCTCAGGTATGAATGAAATCTTTCGCTGTGCATTTACTCATATTACATGGAGTCGTTCATGGCATATAGAGGTCAGAACCTCGCAATGGGACCAACTGTTGAAGACTTTGTCCAGATGGATTAGGATGGGTCACTACAATGTCGACCTCTGTTCTTGCCAAGATATTTCCAGAAATCGAATTCGAGTTTAATTCAAAAATCCTTTAATACAATTATGTTATGAACCTTCCATTTAAGTGTTCTGAAAGGTTTCAAAACTCAATTGATCAAATTGAATTCAAATTTTGAAGTCAAACTTATTTTTTAAAAAGTCAACCCTTGTGTTCTTCGCAAAATTCGTTGTTATTTTGATGTTTTAGATTCAATTAAGTACACAGATAGTTTCTAAAGGAGTTTTGCAACTTATTTCGTGAAGTAAGTTTTAGTTAAAACGATCTCTAATTCAATATCAAGATTTATTTTTTTGTTTTTGTGTCGAGACTGCAGTAGCAGTTTTAATATATATTTTTTTCTTGTACGTTTTCCTTTTAATACAAACATCTGCTTTTGATTATTTATGTTTGTTTTAAAATATCTGAATCATTGTTGGTAAGATTCAAACTGTTTTGGTCAATTAAAATGGTGAGGAAGAAGGTAAAAGAAATAGAAATAAATAAGGGGTAAAAAAGATGTCGGATGGGGTTTTAAATCAGAAAGGTTGGACAGCTCAGTTGGCTATGTGTGTTTGTTATGAACGAGAGGTCTCGGGTTCGATCCATGTAGGTGACAACTATTTTTTTTGGGCAATTTGAGGTAGTTTTACAAAAACCAAAATTCTTTCATATTATTATTATTGTGATTATAACTAGAATTATAAATTTTTTTCATTATTATTATTATTATGATTTTAATTATTATTATTATTATTAGTATATGTATTAGTCACCATTTACTATAATTAACATACTTATAATTATAATTATGGTTATTATTAGTATTAAGTTGTATTATTATTAATATTATAATGAGTAAAAAGATTGTTATTGTTATTAGGTATTAGGAATTATTAACAAAAAGTATTAGTTTCATTATCACAATCGTTAAACTTTTCTCTTTATTAAAAATTTCTGTTATTAACATTATTATTATTATTATTATAAGTATTGTTATTATTGTTAACATTTTTATTACTACTAATAGTGAAAGGATTATTATTATAGATATTATAATTATTATTATTATTACTGTTATCATTAAAATTATTATCATAACTATCATTAACTGTAAAATTAATATTTTTACAAGTATTATTATTAATGTCAATGTTATTATCAATAATAAAGTTATTATTAACATAAGTATATTATTAATGTTATTATCATTATTTTTTTTACTAATATTAATGTAGTATAATTAGAACTACTATTTTGATAAACAAATGAAATACATAAATATATATACTTAACACATATAACATAATAAAACATTTTATCATATAAAAGGAATATATAAAAAATAAATCAATTATTAATATAAAAATAATATCGTTAATAGGTTATATATATAAACTTATTCAATTACGATTATGTGTATTAATATATATACACAAATTATATAGGTTCGTGAATCCGAGGCCAACCCTGCATTGTTCAATATAGTCATATGTATTTTTACTACAAAATACATTAGGTGAGTTCAATTTGCTCTCTTTTACTCTTTACATTTTTGGGACTGAGAATACATGCGCTGTTTTTACAACTGTTTTATTAAATGCTTTTGAAATATATTTTGAACTGCGAATACATGAAATGCTTTTATAAATGTTTGACGAGATAGACACAAGCAAAACATTCCTCGAATGAATTATTATGCAGACAGAAGTTCTGCGGATTATTATTGAATTATGTGGACATGATAATTGCCACCATTGAATTATGTGGACATGATAATTGCCACCATTGAATTATGTAGACATGATAATTGCCACCAATTGATATGAATGTTATGTATCGAGAGAATGATTTTATACACAGGTTATGTGCATGTTATTTTTGTGCACGTGATATGTGTATGGATACTAAGATTTATGAAAGATGATTTTGTACACGAGAAATGTGTACTGTATTTAAAAGATATCGCATGTACATTACAGATGGGTATAGGATTCGGGCCCATTTGTACCATGCAGGATTTAAATCTTGTGGTCTATCAAAATGATAAATTTTATTATTTTATGATAAACTTATGAACTCACCAACCTTTTGGTTGACACTTGAAAGCATGTTTATTCTCAGGTATGAAAGAAATCTTCCGCTGTGCATTTGCTCATATTAGAGATATTACTTGGAGTCATTCATGACATATTTCAAAAGACGTTGCATTCGAGTCGTCGAGTTCATCAAGATTATTATTAAGTCAATTATAGTTGGAAGTATTATAAAATAGTATGCTTGCCGTCAACTTTTGATGTAAAGAAAGTTTGTCTTTTAAAAACGAATGCAATGTTTGTAAATGTATCATATAGAGGTCAAGTACCTCGCGATGTAACCAAATGTAATGTATTCGTCCAGATGGATTAGGACGGGTCATGACAGTTGGTATCAGAGCGGTGGTCTTAGTGAACCAGGTCTTGCATTAGTGTGTCTAACTGATAGTCGTTAGGATGCATTAGTAAGTCTGGACTTCGACCGTGTCTGCCTGTCAAAAGTTTTGCTTATCATTTTTATCGGAAATCATCTGTTTATCATCCTTAGGAAATTACCTGCTTATCATTCTTAGTCTAGACACATCTTAATGCAATGATTGCATGAATAGTGTATTGATAAAATTCGTATCTTAGCGTATCTGCTAATTCATATCTTAGCATATCTGTTACTGTAGACTTTGCCTGACAACTTCCATACATTCCTCCGTAACTTATGGGATTTTAGTATTATATATGCATATGTAAATTATGTATTACAGGGTACTAATCTACATTCTATAATCTAAATCTTATCGAAAATCTTTCATCTGATCGTATGAGATGAATCCCTCAACCAGTTCAAGTTCCTCGAATTCTGACAGCTATTCCGATATGGAAACACACTTGAGCTTCGAAAGCAGTATAACTGGAATGGATCAATAAAATCAGTCATCACCAATTCGGGATGAATTGGCGATGGGTTCGTAGTCGACTTCATCAAAAGAGACGCGAAGAAGGCGATCCCTTCCACCAACCGAATTTACCTCTTGACGATGAACCTGAAGCACTTACCGGCGAACCAGTCTGAAACACCATCTTCACCCTCATTTCCAGAGTAGCTCGACATGATTATATTCTATCCACAAATTGAAACCTTATTCATCTGCTCGTTCCGATCGAAAATTATCCCGGAGTAATACAAGAAGTCAACGAACTTCGCGCTTGAGTAATCAATTTGCAGAATATGGTGCAAAACTTACCAGCTTCAGCAACAACATCAATACCATTACCACCAACAACCCAAGTTTCAACGTCACACGCCTCAAAGTCTGATTCGGTACCTCGAATATAATCATCGTTCTACCAATCGTTCTACATAAACTATCTTCGTCCTTCATGGAAATTATGTAATCTTCAATGTTTTAGAGATTATGTATTCTAATTCTAACGGTAAATCAAATGAGATTAATATCACATTAACTCATTAAATCCATGATTATATCTGAAGAAAATATATATGTATATATATTTTCATAAAGATTGTAATTAAAAATTCTTTCGTACAAACTGTTAATGGTAAAAATATTTTAACGGGTAGGTAATACCTGAAGAATAGTTAGATTTCACATTAATAAGTTACACTATACATTCTTCGAGTCTGATTCAACAGTCATTTACTATCCTACTTACATCTAAAAAGATACGAATCCGTTCACCGCAGAATAACCATTTTCATTCAATTTCATATTTGGATTTTGACCTATCAGAATTCAACAAGTGGCATAATGAAGAAAACATTTGACAAAATAAAATTTATTAGAAACAGACAAATTAACTATGAGAAATTTTGTTAAGAATCCACGCTAACTGTTCCTAGCTAACTATTAATTCCGTATTACATTTTAATTATCGCAATTTATTTATCGCAATTTAATTATCGCAATTTATTTTATCGCAATTTTAATTCTCGCAATTTTATTTATCATCATTTAATTTCTGTTATTTACTTTACGCACTTTAATTATCGTCATTTAATTTCTGTTATTTACTTTACGCACTTTATTTATCGTCATTTATTTTCTGTTATTCATTTTACGCACTTTAAATATCGGGACACGTATATAAGGTTTTGACATATCATATCGACGCATCTATATATATTATTTGGAATCACCATTGACACTCTATATGCAGTAATGATCGAGTTCTCTATACAGGGTTGAGGTTGATTCTACAGTAATATATATAGTTTGAGTTGTGATCGAGTCTGAGATGAATACGGGTCATGATACGTATTAATTAATTCGAATATTATATATTAAACAATATATGAATTATTGAATTGCTAACTGTGGACTATCAACTATAGACTACCAACATTGGACAATTAAAATGAATTAAAATATTGACTATAACATATGAAACTAAACAATTCTTCAAGTTTGCCACTTGATTTCATCTTAAACTTTATTTGTGTCTTGACGATTACAATCAGCGTTCAAACCTTTCATGATTCTTTAAAACACCTCAATCGAGAAGATGAACCAACCGCACTTCATCTACGGAAGGAAAGATTTATTCATATAGTGATGCACCTGAAAATACTCGAAACCTGAGTAAACGTTTAACACGTATCTGTGCTAGCTCTTTTGGCATTGTTATTACCTAAAATAACTTTGCAATCTCTTTCCAAAGTAGTAGTAAATTTTGTCACAGCTCCAGCAAGTCAACTTCGACTTTTCGTTCGAAACAACCTTATTATAACCTTGATATATATGCGTGCTCTTTTATTGTTACCGGGGAACCTTTTATATTCCACCATATTACCAGCAGATGTACCAACAACCTCCTCGCCCCTTGGTTTAAATCTCTCCGACAAATCACTATATTTATCTACTGAAGTCTCATCATGTACTCGTCCGCATCTTGTAACAAGAATTGCCATACCAATTACTGATAATCAGTAATCAGTACTTTAAAAACTCACAGCATATCTACAACAACAGTTATATATATACATATAACATTCACCTCTTAGAATTATATTTTCCATTCTGAAAAGCACCCAGTCTACAAATCAATCCCACAAATTCTGAAAAAGCTGAATACAGCAGCAAAAACTGTACACGACCTTAACCGTCGAAAGTTTGATGATAAAGAATGGAGTATTGGAAACACTCAATAGAAAATTTAGTACCGAAAAGTGGATTATGCAAAACTATGAAGGAAACCGTGGACAAATCACAATGAATAAGTTTGACTTCAAAGAATCCAAAAGATTCAATGCCTGCTAAAGTCTTTAGCAAATATCTTGCTCCTTACTCTAAACCCTTGCGGACAATAGTCTCCATCATCCTCTGATCTTAGATATTCAAAGATATTATCGTATCTTACATTATAAATATCCTCCATATTTCTGAAGATATTTTCATAACTATTCTTATCTGAATCATTAATCTATTAGTGCTATCAGTGTTACATCATATAGAAACTGTTAGTTTCTATATTCTGTAAACTTTCGAGCTCAAAATATGAATGTTATTGAAGTAATGTTGGAGACTGATGCATGAGTTAGTATAATATAATGACACTTGATCAACGTGATTATATTACAGTAAGTCATGCTGAGTTTCTAATGGGACATGATGATTCACAGATCATAACGTCATCATGTGCCATGTTACATGACTTTTTCATTCTGCTTAACTTCTGAACATATCAAGAAAGTATATTCTTGATAGTTCTATTCTCAATGATTCTAATAATTTGACAAATCAAATCGTACGATTTCGTTCTTTCTTGGTTAGAACATTAAGTTCATTCGAAACTCCGTACTTATGAATTCTGGACCATTGCTCGCTTTACTAGAGGTCGAAAGGATAATAAAAAGGCAAAAAGATCCAAAATATAAGAGGAAATATAAAGCCCAATAACAACACAGAGGTTACAAACCATGGATATTAATACGAATAGCAATATAAAGACACGGTATAATTAAGAATAGTATCACCCCAAGGTAATAGTAGGAGTAAACAGATTTTTCTGGTGGAAGATTGAAAAGAAGGATGACAGAAATGATAATTAGGAAAATATCAAGGATTAGAACTGGATTAAGCATTTTCACAATCTTTTGGATGTATGAACAAAGAAAGAAAATATAGGAATGGTGAGAATAATGGAACGAAAGAGTTAATTTATAATGGAAATATCAGTCAGGGTAATCGAGGCAGATCACCGTATGTAATTAGAGAGATCTTAATTTCCTTATTCGCCGAAGAATCAAATCTTTTAGATTTCGAAGATTTTCTTTAATTCCTTGAATTCTGGAAATCCACTGTGGATACGTCAAAAGTTAAATCTCTATCTCGATCTGTTGTGACAGCTTTACTCGAGTACTCGAATTGTTTTATCTATATTAACCAATAATGATAAAACTCTATTTATCAACTCATATTCGTCAGAAAAACATTCTTATTATTAGCCATGACGACCTCACTCAAATTTCGGGACGAAATTTCTTTAACGGGTAGGTACTGTGATGACCCAGAAATTTCCGACCAAATTTAAACTTTGATCTTGTATGATTTCGACACAATAAGCAAAGTTTATTAAATCAAGTCTTAAAACTTTGAAACTACATCCATGTACACAATTACCCTCTGACTGTGCCCGACGATTCACGAACAATTGTTCGTAAATAAATATGTATATATAAACGTATATATTTATTATTTTGAAATTATAAAATATAATTTAAGCATTAGAATTAAATATGTAAAATAAAAATATAAAATAATTAAGTATAATTTAAAATGAAGCTATATATATATATATATATATATATATATATATATATATATATATATATATATATATATATATAATTCTATGTATAATTAATAGTATATGTATTTTGTAATATATGTAGAATTTATAAAATATTGGATATTTAATAAAAGTTATTGTATAATATATGATATTACATAATTAATAATATATAATACAAGTTAAAATATAGGAGTAACATTAATAATTAGTATTTCATTATGATTAATAATAAATATTAACATTAATATCAATATCAGTATTATTAATATTATTATACATAAGTATGGAATTTGATACATTTGATTTATTTTATCATTATTATTATAACTAGTAGTGAAATTATAATTTTAGTTATATGATTAATATTAGTAATATTATTAAATATTATTATCTTCATTTCCATTAAGTAATACTAATACTATTATCATTATTGTAATTGCAATTATTAGAAAATAATACAACCTATTGCTTTTATCATTTATAATATAAGTAATACTATTATTATTATTATTATTATTATTATTATTATTATTATTATTATTATTATTATTATTATTATTATTACTATTATTATTATTATTATTATTATTATTATTATTATTGGTGTTTCTATTTTTTTTAATCAGTATTATTATTAATATAATTATTATTAATTGATATTATTATTAATTAATTACTAATAATAATTATAAAGATTTATATAAATCACAGGATTTGTTACCTGTAACTGTCCTACTTTATCTGATTCGATTCTTGTCCTTAATTCCAGTACCAAATACGATTGAAATCACAATAACTTCCAAGAATCAGTTGAGGGTACCTATCATTTTATTTTTTTATTCCATCTTTTATACAGTGTTGGTACTTCTTGTCTGTTAAAGCTACTTGACCTAATTCAGCTCCTGTGCAGATTAATTTGGAACGATTATAAGTGATACAATTCCTCATAGTAATTCATGTAGTGACCCGAACTTTTCCATGTTTATATATATTAAATGAAATTGATATTTACATGATTAAGTATTTCCAACATGTTAAGCAATCAAACTTATTAAGACTTGATTAATTGGAATAGGTTTCATATAGACAAATGACCAACCAAGTTGACCGGTGATTCAAGAACGTTAAAACATGTAAAAACTATACGATGACATATATATGGTTATATATATAGTTAACATGATTTTATTATAAGTATGTATCTCATTAGGTATTTTAACAATGAGTTATATACATAAAAATGAGACTATTAAATTAAGAAACTCGAAAACGATATATATAACGATTATCGTTATAATAACGTCTTACTAGGTACATATGAATTATATTAAGATATTGATACATTTGGTTAATTATGTTAAATTATAAGTAAATATATCATTAAGTGTATTAACAATGAACTACATATGTAAAAATAAGACTACTAACTTAATGGTTTTGAAACGAGACATATATGTAACGATTATCGTTGTAACGACATTTAATGTATATAGATCATATTAAGAGATATTCGTACATCATAATATCATAATAATATAATAATTTAAAATCTCATTTGATATTATAAACATTGGATTAACAACATTCAACAAGATCGTTAACCTAAAGGTTTCAAAACAACATTTACATGTAACGACTAACGATGACTTAACGACTCAGTTAAAATGTATATACATGTAGTGTTTTAATATGTATTCATACACTTTTGAAAGACTTCAAGACACTTATAAAAATACTTCTACTTAACAAAAATGCTTACAATTACATCCTCGTTCAGTTTCATCAACAAATCTACTCGTATGCACCCGTATTCGTACTCGTACAATACACAGCTTTTAGATGTATGTACTATTGGTATATACACTCCAATAATCAGCTCTTAGCAGTCCATGTGAGTCACCTAACACATGTGGGAACCATCATTTGGTAACTAGCATGAAATATCTCATAAAATTATAAAAATATGAGTAATCATTCATGACTTATTTACATGAAAACAAAATTACATATCCTTTATATCTAATCCATACACCAACGACCAAAAACACCTACAAACACTTTCATTCTTCAATTTTCTTCATCTAATTGATCTCTCTCAAGTTCTATCTTCAAGTTCTAAGTGTTCTTCATAAATTCCAAAAGTTCTAGTTTCATAAAATCAAGAATACTTCCAAGATTGCAAGTTTACTTCCAATCTTGTAGAGTGATCATCCAATCTCAAGAAATCTTTCTTATTTATAGTAAGATATCTTTCTAATACAAGGAAAATTGGAGAGATGGTCATGCCTATTGTGTCCGGGAGCGTTCGAAGATGAGGAAGAGAAGATCGACGTGTTTGTGAAAGGATTACCGGAAAGAATCTAAGAAGATATAATTTCACACGAGCCCGCCTCCATACAACAGGCATGTAGAATGGCTCACAAACTATTGAACCAGATTGAAGAAAGAATTAATGAACAGACTGCTGAAGAGGCCAATGTGAAGCAAGTCAAAAGAAAGTGGGAGGAAAATGGTGATAAGAATCACCAATACAACAACAACAACAATTACAACAATAATCGCAATAACTATCCTAACAATCGCAACATCAATCGCAACTACAATAAACGGCCCAACAACAACAACAACAACAACAACAACAACTACAACAATCATCTTAACAACAATAATAACCGCAACAACAACAACAATCAGAAGCAGCTATGCCAAAGGTGTGAAAAGTATCACTCGGGGTTCTGCACCAAATTTTGCAACAAGTGTAAAAGAAATGGTCATAGCGCGGTGAAGTGTGAGGTCTACGGACCAGGGGTTAACAGAACGAAAGGAACAAATGGTGTCAAAACGAGTAATGGCAGAGCAAGTAGTGTCGGAGCAAGTTATACCAATGTAGTTTGTTATAAATGTGGAAAACCGGACCGCATTATTAGAAATTGCCCGAACCAGGAGAACACGAATGGACAAGGCCGCGGAAGAGTTTTCAATATTAATGCGGCAGAGGTACAGGAAGACCCGGAGCTTGTTACGGGTACGTTTCTTATTGACAATAAATCTGCTTACGTTTTATTTGATTCGGGTGCGGATAGAAGCTATATGAGTAGAGATTTTTGTGCTAAATTAAGTTGTCCATTGACGCCTTTGGATAGTAAATTTTTACTCGAATTAGCAAATGGTAAATTAATTTCAGCAGATAATATATGTCAGAATCGATAAATTAAACTGGTTAGCGAAACATTTAAGATTGACTTGATACCCGTAGAGTTAGGGAGTTTTGATGTGATAATCAGTATGGACTGGTTGAAAGAAGTGAAAGCAGAGATCGTTTGTTACAAAAATGCAATTCGTATTATACGAGAAAAAGGAAAACCCTTAATGGTGTACGGAGAAAAGGGCAACACGAAGCTACATCTTATTAGTAATTTGAAGGCACAAAAACTAATAAGAAAATGTTGCTATGCTATTCTAGCACACGTCGAGAAAGTACAAACTAAAGAAAAGAGCATCAATGATGTTCCCGTCGCAAAAGAATTTCTCGATGTATTTCTGAAAGAATTACCGGGATTACCCCCACATCGATCCGTTGAATTTCAAATAGATCTTGTACCAGGAGCTGCACCAATAGCTCGTGCTCCTTACAGACTCGCACCCAGCGAGATGAAAGAACTGCAAAGCCAATTACAAGAACTTTTAGAGCGTGGTTTCATTCGACCAAGCACATCACTGTGGGGAGCTCCTGTTTTGTTTCTCAAGAAGAAAGATGGTACATTCTGGTTGTGTATCGACTACCGAGAGTTGAACAAACTTACCATCAAGAACCGCTACCCACTACCTGTAGTGACCCGAACTTTTCCATGTTTATATATATATTAAATGAAATTGTTATTTACATGATTAAGTGTTTCCAACATGTTAAGCAATCAAACTTGTTAAGACTTGATTAATTGAAATAGGTTTCATATAGACAATTGACCACCCAAGTTGACCGGTGATTCACGAACGTTAAAACTTGTAAAAACTATACGATGACATATATATGGTTATATATATAGTTAACATGATTTTATTATAAGTATGTATCTCATTAGGTATTTTAACAATGAGTTATATACATAAAAATGAGACTATTAATTTAAGAAACTCGAAAACGATATATATAACGATTATCGTTATAACAACGTCTTACTAGGTACATATGAATCATATTAAGATACACTTGGTTAATTATGTTAAATGATAAGTAAATATATTATTAAGTATATTAACAATGAAATACATATGTAAAAATAAGACTACTAACTTAATGATTTCGAAACGAGACATATGTGTAACGATTATCGTTGTAACGACATTTAACTGTATATATATCATACTAAGATATATTATATATCATAATATCATGATAATATAACAATTTAACATCTCATTTGTTATAATAAATAATGGGTTAACAACATTCAACAAGATCGTTAACCTAAAGGTTTCAAAACAACATTTACATGTAACGACTAACGATGACTTAACGACTCAGTTAAAATGTATATGCATGTAGTGTTTTAATATGTATTCATACACTTTTTAAAGACTTCAAGACACTTATCAAAATACTTCTACTTAACAAAAATGCTTACAATTACATCCTCGTTCAGTGTCATCAACAATTCTACTCGTATGCACCGTATTATCACTCGTACAATACACAGCTTTTAGATGTATGTACTATTGGTATATACACTCCAATGATTAGCTCTTAGCAGCCCATATGAGTCACCTAACACATGTGGGAACCATAATTTGGCAACTAGCATGAAATATCTCATAAAATTACAAAAATATGAGTAATCATTCATGACTTATTTACATGAAAACAAAATTACATATCCTTTATATCTAATCCATACACCAACGACCAAAAACACCTACAAACACTTTCATTATTCAATTTTCTTCATCTAATTGATCTCTCTCAAGTTCTATCTTCAAGTTCTAAGTGTTCTTCATAAATTCTACAAGTTCTAGTTTCATAAAATCAAGAATACTTCCAAGTTTGCTAGCTTACTTCCAATCTTGTAGAGTGAACATCCAACCTCAAGAAATCTTTCTTATTTACAGTAAGATATCGTTCTAATACAAGGTAATACTCATATTCAAACTTTAATTCAATTTCTATAACTATAACAATCTTATTTCGAGTGAAAATCTTACTTGAACTGTTTTCGTGTCTTGATTCTGCTTCAAGAACTTTCAAGCTATCCAAGGATCCTTTGAAGCTAGATACATTTTTCTCATTTCCAGTAGGTTTATCCAAGGAACTTGAGGTAGTAATGATGTTCATAATATCATTCGATTCATACATATAAAGCTATCTTATTCGAAGGTTTAAACTTGTAATCACTAGAACATAGTTTAGTTAATTCTAAACTTGTTCGCAAATAAAAGTTAATCCTTCTAACTTGAATTTTAAAATCAACTAAACACATTTTATATATCTATATGATATGCTAACTTAATGATTTAAAACCTGGAAACACGAAAAACACCGTAAAATCGGATTTACGCCGTCGTAGTAACACCGCTGGCTGTTTTGGGTTAGTTAATTAAAAACTATGATAAACTTTGATTTAAAAGTTGTTATTCTGGGAAAATGATTTTTATTATGAACATGAAATTATATCCAAAAATTATGTTTAAACTCAAAGTGGAAGTATGTTTTCTAAAATGATCATCTAGACGTCGTTCTTTCGACTGAAATGACTACCTTTACAAAAATGACTTGTAACTTATTTTTCCGACTATAAACCTATACTTTTTCTGTTTAGATTCATAAAATAGAGTTCAATATGAAACCATAGCAATTTGATTCACTCATAACGGATTTAAAATGAAGAAGTTATGAGTAAAACAAGATTGGATAATTTTTCTCATTTTAGCTACGTGAAAATTGGTAACAAATCTATTCCAACCATAACTTAATCAACTTGTATTATATATTATGTAATCTTGAGATACCATAGACACGTATACAATGTTTCGACCTATCATGTCGACACATCTATATATATTTCGAAACAACCATAGACACTCTATATGTGAATGTTGGAGTTAGCTATACAGGGTTGAGGTTGATTCCAAAATATATATAGTTTGAGTTGTGATCAATACTGAGATACGTATACACTGGGTCATGGATTGATTCAAGATAATATTTATCGATTTATTTCTGTACATCTAACTGTGGACAACTAGTTGTAAGTTACTAACGAGGACAGCTGACTTAATAAACTTAAAACATCAAAATATATTAAAAGTGTTGTAAATATATTTTGAACATACTTTGATATATATGTATATATTGTTATAGGTTCGTGAATCAACCAGTGGCCAAGTCTTACTTCCCGACGAAGTAAAAATCTGTGAAAGTGAGTTATAGTCCCACTTTTAAAATCTAATATTTTTGGGATGAGAATACATGCAGGTTTTATAAATGATTTACAAAATAGACACAAGTACGTGAAACTACATTCTATGGTTGAATTATCGAAATCAAATATGCCCCTTTTTATTAAGTCTGGTAATCTAAGAATTAGGGAACAGACACCCTAATTGACGCGAATCCTAAAGATAGATCTATTGGGCCTAACAAACCCCATCCAAAGTACCGGATGCTTTAGTACTTCGAAATTTATATCATATCCGAAGGGTGTCCCGGAATGATGGGGATATTCTTCTATATGCATCTTGTTAATGTCGGTTACCAGGTGTTCACCATATGAATGATTTTTATCTCTATGTATGGGATGTGTATTGAAATATGAAATCTTGTGGTCTATTATTATGATTTGATATATATAGGTTAAACCTATAACTCACCAACATTTTTGTTGACGCTTTAAGCATGTTTATTCTCAGGTGATTATTAAGAGCTTCCGCTGTCGCATACTTAAATAAGGACGAGATTTGGAGTCCATGCTTGTATGATATTGTGTAAAAACTGCATTCAAGAAATTTATTTTGTTGTAACATATTTGTATTGTAAACCATTATGTAATGGTCGTGTGTAAACGGGATATTTTAGATTATCATTATTTGATAATCTACGTAAAGCTTTTTAAACCTTTATTGATGAAATAAAGGTTATGGTTTGTTTTAAAATGAATGCAGTCTTTGAAAAACGTCTCATATAGAGGTCAAAACCTCGCAACGAAATCAATTAATATGGAACGTTTTTAATCAATAAGAACGGGACATTTCACTACCGAGAATCGACGACTTATTTGATCAACTACAAGGCTCGTCTGTTTATTCAAAGATTGACTTACGTTTCGGGTATCATCAAATGCGGGTGAAAGAAGATGATATTCCAAAGACTGCTTTCAGAACATGTTACAGTCATTATGAGTTTATGGTCATGCCGTTTGGTTTAACTAATGCACCAGCTGTGTTCATGGACCTTATGAACCGAGTGTGTGGACCATACCTTGACAAGTTTGTCATTGTTTTCATTGATGACATACTTATTTACTCAAAGAATGACCAAGAACACGGTGAACATTTAAGAAAGGTGTTAGATGTATGTACTATTAGTATATACACTCCAATGATCAGCTCTTAGTAGCTCATGTGAGTCACCTAACACATGTGGGAATCATCATTTGGCAACTAGCATGAAATATCTCATAAAATTACAAAAATATGAGTAATCATTCATGACTTATTTACATGAAAACAAAATTACATATCCTTTATATCTAATCCATACACCAACGACCAAAAATGAAAGGACCCGTTCATATACATTATAAACGATTCACAATAGTTGATTACATTGCGAGGTATTTGACCTCTATATGATACATTTTACAAACATTGCATTCGTTTTTAAAAGACAAACTTTCTTTACATTGAAAATTGACAGGCATGCATACCATTTCATAATATCCACTATCCAACTATAAATTGATTTAATAATAATCTTTGATGAACTCAATGACTCGAATGCAATGTTCTTCGAAATATGCTATGAAAGAATCCAAGTAATATCTTTAAAATGAGCAAACGCACAGCGGAAGATTTCTTTAACACCTGAGAATAAACATGCTTTAAAGTGTCAACCAAAAGGTTGGTGAGTTCATTAGTTTATCATAATCATTTATTTTCATCATTTTAATAGACCACAAGAATTTCATTCCCAGTTCTCATAAATATACGTCCCATGCATAGAGACAAAAATAATCATTCATATGGTGAACACCTGGTAACCGACATTAACTAGATACATATAAGAATATCCCCTATCATTCCGGGATCCTCCTTCGGACATGATATAAATTTCGAAGTACTAAAGCATCCGGTACTTTGGATGGGGTTTGTTAGGCCCAATAGATCTATCTTTAGGATTCGCGTCAATTAGGGTGTCTGTTCCCTAATTCTTAGATTACCAGACTTTAATAAAAAGGGGCATATTCGATTTTGATAATTCAACCATAGAATATAGTTTCAATTACTTGTGTCTATTTCGTCAAACATTTATAAAAGCGCATGTATTCTCAGTCCCAAAAATATAAAGGGTAAAAAGGCAAATGAAACTCACCATACTGTATTTCGTAGTAAAAATACATATAACGACATTGAACAAGTGCAAGGTTGGCCTCGGATTCACGAACCTAAATTAATTATATATAATTATGTGTTGGTCAATATTTGTCTAACAAATTAGGTCAAGTAATAGTGTACCACAATCCTAATGCTCGAGACTAATATGCAAAAGTCAACAAAAGTAAATTTGACTCAAAATAATTTCCAAAAATTCATACATGATTAATATATAGTTTAAATATCGTCGTTTTATATTTTTAAATATTTTTAAAAGATTTATTAGAGTAATAATATAATTTATTTATTAATAAATAAAATTTTATATTAAATTTATGTAATAAAATATACTTTTATATATATTAAGTAATAAACTTTATAGAGTTCATTTAGTATCATAAAGATAATATGATAGGTATTATTAAATTAAGTTATTACACGTAGTAAAATATGTTTGTATCACATATTTATTTGATAAAATAATATCTATAATGATAGTAAGTAAAAGTTGTATTATTTTGTAATAATAATTATTATTATAAAAAATATATTATTATAAAAATATCAATATTTATAATTACTAAGATGACATTATGATAAAACGATAATTCTAATTATGATAACTTTAATATTTACGATAATTTTTAATATTATCTTTAAAATAATAATTCTATTTAAAATAATAATAATAATGATATTTTATAGTAACAATGAAATTTCTATTAAAATGATAATTTTTGTTAAAATGATAGTTTTAATACTAACGATACTTTTAATAATAATAGTAATGATAAAAATAATAAGAACGATAATTTTACCTAAATCAATATCTTATAATATTTTAATTTCATCATGATACTCTTACTCATTATTTCCTAATCGTTTCATTTAATAGCTTTTAATCGTCTTTTATATCGTGTTTATAATAATGATAATAATAGTAATCAAAATAATTAGGTGTTACCAATATTTGTTTTAATTACACTTATATTAATAATGATAGTTACTATAACATTATTAACGATAATACTAATAATTATCTTAATGATAATATAGTAATAATAATAATAATAACAATAACAATAACCATTTTTAAATAATGATATATATATATATATATTAATAATGATAGTAATAATAATAATAATACTAATAATAATAATAATAATAATAATAATAATAATAATAATAATAATAATAATAATAATAATAATAATAATAATAATAATAATTGGATAATAATAATAATACTAATTATAACTTTAACGATAATAACGATAGTAATAATAAAAAAATAATAATTTTTAATGATAAATCCCTTTTATTGATAAAGATAATAATAATGATAATAATAAGATAAAACTAGAACGACGATAAAAAAACGACGATAATAATAATCATTTTTAATAAAAATATCAAAAATTCAATTGATTATAACTTCTAATCCGTTCATCGAAACCATTCGATATCTAAAGGAAAAGTTCTTAATTTTTCGCTAGCTTTCCAAGGACATGCATATCTTATACCTTATCTCAACCGCAAGTGTAACTAATTCAATATTCAACCTAACCTGTCTAAGGGCAATATCAAAAATACAAGCATGCATAATCCTAAATACTCGAGCACTAGTCAGGGATACACTATTAGTATGTAAAAGTTAAATTATGAGTACTCACGTATCAATATTGAGATTCAATATTGCAGGAAAGGTACGTAGACGCAACGGAAATGATAAACACTATATTGACCTCACGAGCATACCCATGAACCATACTCAATCACCTCTATAGCTATAACCCATAATTTCCTTAATCCTATCCTACTCGAAAAACAATTTCGAAATCACTCAGACAGCACTCCGTCGTAATATTTTATGTATACTAATAATATCTTGAAATAATACGAAGTAAATATATATGTACATCGATTGAGAGAGTTTAGAGAAAAATATTTTCAAGTTTCTATGAAATAATGAAACCTATTGAATTCTATTTATAATAGATTTTTGAATTATTAAAGTGAATTATTAAAGTATGAATTATTAAAGTGAATTATTAAAGTATGAATTATTAAAGTAAATTATTAAAGTATGAATTATTAAAGTGAATTATTAAAGTATGAATTATTAAAGTGAATTATTAAAGTTAAAGTAAAGTAAAAAATAAAGTAAAGGTATAGTTTAAGTATAGTAAAAGTATAAAATTATGTACGTATAATATGCGTATAAATATATATAATATTAATTTAAATATTTATATTAATTTAAATTGTTATATATATTTAATAAAATAAAATATAAATATCGTTATCTTTATCATACTAGTTAAGTAATGAGTTGTAAAAAGTGATTCTAGATATTTATAAAAGTTATATACGTTTTAATAATAAAGTTCTTTTTAAATTGAAAACGTTTTTGTACGTTTGAAACTAAATAGATCAATCGAGTCTTTATGAGATTCAATCTTCCACTATCCTTTGTCTAGTTCTCAATAATTGACAATTTATTCTTATTTATAAATCACTTTACCATTTTTCGAATATTATTAAAATGGAAAGATTTCTCAAATCAACGTGGGCCTTTCAACAGAGACTTGTAATCATAATTCAATATATCTGATAATTCAATCATTTGATCTTATCTTCTAATTCCATTGATAAACATTTTGAAACAGATACAATCATATAAAGTATTTAATCTAATATTTTGTTTACGTTTCAAGTTATAATATATATACACATATACATATATAATCATATTCGTTTAATGGTTCGTGAATCGTTGGAACTTGGTCGAGGTTGAATGAATGTATGAACATAGTTTAAAATTCTTGCAATTTAACTTAACAAATATTGCTTATCGTGTCGGAAACATATAAAGATTAAAGTTTAAATTTGGTTGGAAATTTCCGGGTTGTCACAGTACCTACCCGTTAAAGAAATTTCGTCCCGAAATTTGAGTGGAAAGGTCGTGAATGATAATAAGTATGTTTTCATGATGCATACGGGCTGAAAATTAGAGTTTTCTCATCAGCGAATAATTTGGATAAACAATCCATTTATATGAAGAGTACGAATGAAGCTAAAATAGAAGAGTGAAATGAGTAAGTGTAGATTCATCTTATCATTTGACGTAGATATGATTGATTCCCAGATTTCAAGGGATTTGAAGAAAATCTTCTTAATAAGTTTTGACTCTCCGGTAATCAAGGAAATTAGGATCCGCTTTAAATGCAATCGTCCATTTTAATTGTTCTGTCAGAGATTTTCTTATAAATTCACCTCCTTCATTTCCTTACAACTCACACCTTCTGTTGATGCATTTTATGCAACTCCCTAGACATCTACCCACGTCCATTGCAGGTACAACAGTTTACAGGCCACCATGATTGCACGTTATTATCCTATCCGTGTTTGTATGTGGTTACAGGAACTGCAGGAACGAGATTTAGATGTTTGACTATGTTAGACTTAGTCAGACGTACGAGTGAAGCCTCACTAGTACGGCTGACAGGCTCATACGCACGATTGATGCTGAGCTAAGTCACAATTACAACCTAAATGAGAAGACACGAGTGAGTGATCACCCGTACAGCTGATGAAGCCAACTCGTACGTGTGATGAATGAATCGTATGGGTGAGTCAACAGCAGGGTTATATAAAGTCTTATGTTCTTCATTTTAGGTTAAGCCTCTCATTTGTTACACACACTCAGATCTAGTGAGCTCCTCCGATTCTCTCTCAGTCCAAATCACCCAGGTGGTGAATAATAGCTCTAGGTGTTGATCTAATCACACTTGATTTAGTTGTGGTTTGACTAAATTAATCAAAAAAAAAAAAAACTTAACCTATTCACTAGAGGGTTTGATTCACTTATTCCGCCATTGTGTGAGTTGAATCTGTTGATTTCTAAGTTCCTAGTCATGTTTCATCACCTTCTATTCTTTCCCCCTCAACTCATATTTTAAAGTATTCATCAATATGCTCCATCCAGTTCTGATTCTCGATATACTTCTAACTTTCATATCGGTCATTCTTCTTTTTCATCTACCGCCGGAAGAATCTATTTACTTCTACTATACTCTTGGGTTTATAGTGTTTCTAGTTCTCCCGTGTCTTTATATTGCTATATGCATCGATATATATGATTTATAATTTCTGGTTTGTCGTTGGGATTTATATGTTCCCTTATATTTCTAAGTCTCTGCTTCTGTCTTCTATAATCATTATCATTCACAGTTAATGCTCTCTTTTATTTGCTGCAATTTATACCCCAATTTCTATTTCGAAGTTTTGTCCTTTCGTTTCTTCTTCTTGCGATTAAGCACCGCTTGTAATGGTCCAGAATTCACAGATATGAATTTCGGAATGAACATTGTTAATGTTCTAGGAAGGAAATTGTGATGGCACGATCTTGACTTGTCAAATTACTAGAATACCTTGGAAAAGGCCGAATCATCAAGAAATATGTTCTTGATATTTTAGAGGTTAAATAGAATACAAGAGTCATATAACATGGCACATGATGATGTTATGATCTGTGAATCATCACGTTCCATTTAGAAACTCAGCATGACTTACTGTAATATAATCACATTGATCAAGTGTCATTATATTATACTAATTCATGCTTCAGTTCCCAACATTACTTCAAAATATTCCTATTTTAAACTTGAATGTTTCAGAATTTAGAAACTAAAATAGTTTCTTTTATGATGTAATACAGATAGCGCGAAGGGGTAAATGATTTCAAATAAGAAAAATTAAGAAAATATCTTCAGAAATATGGAGGATATTTATAATGAAAGATATGATGATATCTTAGAATTTCTAATATCAGAGGATGATGAAGAATATTGTCCGCATGGGTTTAGAGTCAGGAGCAAGGTATTCGTTAATGACTTCAGCAGGTACTGAATCATTTGGATCCTTTCAAGTCAGGTCCAGTCTTTGTAATTTGTCCACAGCCTCCTTCCTACTTTGCTCAATCCGTTTTCCAGTTCCAAAACTTCTCTTTTTCTGCGCTTTTCCAGCACACTTCATCATTATAATCCAGCTTTTATCCTTTAAAGTCGTTTATAGTTTTCGCTGCTTCATCAGCATTTTTTTTTCTCCATTTTCGGAGAACCAATTCGTAGTTCGGAGTGTTTTTCAGAAACTTCACATTCAAATTAAGTCCAGAAGATAGACGTTATATATACACATATAACTGTTGGCATAAACATCCTGCGAGATTTCAAAATACTGATTGCTAATTCCCAATGATTCGTATGGCAATTCTCATTACAAGATGCGAATGAGTAAATGATGGGGTTTCAATGAATAATTATAATGACTTTTTGGAGAGGCTAAAGTCAAAGGGTAATGAAGTTGTTGGTACATCTGCTAATAATGTGGTGGAATGTAAAAGGTTCCCTGGTAACGATGGTGTATATCTCAAGGTTATAATAAGGTTAGTCTGACTGAAAAGTCGAAGTTGACTTGCTGGAGCTGTGACAAAACTGGCTACTTTGAATAGGAGTCGCAAAGTTATTTTTGCTAATAAATGCCAAAGAATCTGACGCGGATACGTTGTTTAAACTTTTACTTTGGTTTCAAGAGTTTTTCGGGTACATAACTGTGGGTAACATGTGGTTGGATCATCATCTCGATTGCTCATCATTCGAAGTGTCTTCAGAAATTTTCGAAGGGTTTGAACACAGATTGTAATCGTTAACATACATTTGATGTTCTAACACAGTTTTGAAGTCAAAATATAGCTTGTGAAAGATGTAAGGATCTAAGAGTGATGATTTTGGTCTTATCTCAAGTTGAATTTTGAGATTTCAAAATCAGAATATGTAATTAAATTTTGAATGAGTATGGTTGTTTTGATTTCTATAAAAGAATGTATATTGTTGTGAAAGTAGGGAGTATAATGGATGATTTGCTGAATCAGATTCGAAGAATGTAACATATTAATTGTGAATTTATATATCTCTCGGGTATTACCTACCCGTTAAAAAAAATTTTCACAATTAATATTTTGTACAAAAGAATTTTATTACAGTCTTTATGAAAATATATATATGTATATTTTCTTCAGATGTAATATAGATTTAATGAGTTAATGTTAAATTAAACTCATTTAATTTACGGTTGAAACTAGAATTGAATAATCCCTAAAGGCTTTAAAAAGTACATAACTTTTACGCAGTATTTCTTTAATGACATTGAAATTATGAATCAATACTTCGTTATTTGTTGATGTATGATGTTCGGTTCGTGGAATTCTTGTGAATTTCGCAAAGTACGAATGATGTTATCTGAAAAGTTTCGAGTACATCGATGATGAAAGTGTACAATCAAATATATACTTGATTTATTATGAATTGAAATTTGTTGAATTGCGACAGAGATTGTAGTTAACGCTGGTTAAGTTGCGGCCGAAAGACGTACATTATTGCATATTTGTAATATGAATTAACCGAGTAGTTAAGATTCACACACAATAGCTTAGCACGGAAAGATTTATTTCAAAATATATATATATATATATATATATATATATATATATATATATATATATATATATATATATATATATATATATATATATATATATATATATATATATATATATATATATATATATATATATATATAATATACATATAATTTCTTCAGAGGGAATGAGTTAATTCTTCATAACTCGTTGATACAATATACACGTTATTGATTCGTAATAATGTCCACAGTGATTCTTGAATTGACGGAGTTTGTGATGTTATCGGTGTTGTTGATTCAGATGTTGACTGTACTGACGATGCTGGTAACGCTAACGGTACTGTTGATGCTGTTGGTAAAGCAAGTTTAGCTTGTTAATCACACACCATTTTTGTCAGGGTTTCTACTCTTCCTTCTATCATTTTGATTCGTTTAGCTGATTTATGGTTAGGGCTAGATTAGATAATCTCTAAGACTTTAGAGATTACAAAATCGCCGCGGAATGTTTCTCCAATGAAGTTATGAATTAATACTTCGCCAGTTATTGTTGTTGGTACTCCTTGGTATCTATGGTGCGTATGACGTTGATGCTCATGGGACAGATTGTGAAGTTGAGGTTTACGACGCAGTTGTGGTTGGAGGTGGTAATGGTACTGTTGGCGTTGATGATGGTGGTACTGGTTATGCTGCTGGTGCTGCTGCTGGTGTTTGTAATCTTTGCACCATATTCTCCAAAACCACTACCCGAGCGCGAAGCTCGTTGACTTCTTCTATTATACCGGGGTGATTGTCGGTTCGGACGAGCGGATAAATATAATCTAGAATTTGATGTAGTATATAATCGTGACGAGATACTCTGGAAATGAGAGAGAAAATGGTGTTTCGGATTGGTTCGCTGGTAAGTGCTTCAGGTTCTTCGTTAAGAGGGCAATGGGGTGGATGGAAGGGATCACCTTCTTCTTGTCTCCAATGATTGAGGAGGCTACGAACCCATCCACAATTCATCCAGAATAGATGATGGCTGATTGGTTGATCCATTCCGGTCACACTGCTTTTAGAGCTGGAGTGATATTCCATTTCGGAATCCGAGGAACTTGAATTAATGATGAATTCCATTTCGTACGATTGAATAAGGATTTTTTTCGATATGAAATGATTTTCGGTTATCGGATGGTATTCTAATTACATAGAATATCCATAGATATAGAACAAAAGATTTCGTAGATTACGGAGGAATTTACGGGATATGTCAGGTAAAGTTTAAAGTAACAGATACGATAAGATATGATTTAGCAGATACGCTAAGATATGAATTTTGTCTATACACTACTCATGCAATTAATGTAGCAAGACGTGTCTAAACTAGTAATGATAAGCAGGTAATTTCCTAAGAATGATAAGCAGATGATTTCCGACTAAAAATGATAAGCAAAACTTTTGACATGCAGACACGGTCGAAGTCCATACTCACTAATTGTAACGACCCGCACTTTTTCGATCATACTATACTTATAAGATTAATATTTACATAAATTAAACCTTGCCAACATGATAAGCAATCCAAATTGTCGAGACTTATATTTCCGAAAAGAGTTTTACACAACGTTTGACCGTCTAGTTTGACCGATGATATCACGAACTATACAATATATGATAATTATACGTTTGTGTATATATATGTATATATACATATTTAACATGATTAATGAATGTTTTAATATCTCATTTTGTGTTAATAACAACAAGTTATATGTGTATTTTGAAACTACTAACTTAAGTTTTCAAAACGATAACAATACGTAACGTTATTTGACTTAAATACTTAAGACTTATAATGTTATACATATATTGTATAAGTAATGTATTTAATTACTTTTAAAGAACTTAAATACATAAAACCATATAAGTGTATTCACAAAAGATAGCTATATTTGAATCCTCATTTCATTTTTCACAAAATTTCTATACGTATACCTAGAGTATTTGTACTCGTATCATACCTAGCTCCTATACGTATTTACTAATAGTAAATACACATCAAAATCACCACCTAACCAGCCATTATTCATGCCCTTAGAGCTAGGTAATTACTTTTGAATCATTGCAAGACTAATTACAAAAATACAAACTAGAATTTTGTCATGTTATCCTTAAAGATCACATTTTTAGGAGTATATATGTATCATCATTTTTGATTCATTTTTACTTCAATCTCTTAACTAAAAACACACACTCTTTCTTACTCTCTAAACTCCATAACAACCCAGCAAAATTCCATAAAGATCTAGCTTCAAAAACCATACTAAAACACCATAAGAAAACCATACAAAAACATTTCAAGAAAACCCTCCAAGAACACCAACTTACTTCCAATCTTTCATCCACTTCTATCACCCTTTTGATTCTAGCTTCTTACTCCTCTTTTACAGCAAACTTATCCAAGGAACTTGAGGTAGAATCTATGTTCATAACCTTATTCAATTCATATATATATAGCTATCTTATTTTGTGGTACAAAAGTTTAACAACAAGAACATAGTTTGAATGTTTTCAAACTTGTTTGCAAACTAAATAGATCCTTCTAACTTAACTTTTAAAATACTTCAAGACATGTAACATAACTTATTTATATGTTAATTTAACAAGGTAAAACTTGGTTTTTCAAAGTATAAGTATTTTTAGAAAAATGGTCATTAAATGATTTTGTTGTAACAAAAATGTTTAACTTCATATGTTTCACTAATGTTTCACTTATGCCGTATGATTTTGAATACAAACCAAGGTATTTACAGTTCATAGTCTTAAAGAAGAACTCGATCCAAGAAGATGGCAATTTGAATCAACGAAAACGGATTTGTAACGAAGAAACTATGACCGAAACAAAATTGGTTATCCTAGATCATTTCAACTACGGGATCAATTGGAAAAAATGATATAAATCACATATTTCTAAGATAACATGATATTTTATATATATGTACTTATAATTCAATTTTATATGGTTCAGGATCACCCGTAAACAACACGAGAAGATTAATCATAAGATCCCATGATTGTACGCAACACGTCATTTGACAACACCGGTACTTTATGTACGCAACACGTCATTTGACAACACCGGTACCATGGGTCAAGATTAATCTCGACCAATACATTTATGATGGGGTTTTACGGGAGTTTTATTTATTTCGTTGGGGGTTATATTTATTCATTGCGGGTATATTAAACATCTAAAAATGAACCATTAAAATTGAATTGCTAACCTCGGACTGCTAACTACGGACTAAGGAATTATTCAAAGTATTAAAAGTATAACAAGTATATATTTATAACGTTTGTTTAAAAATGAAAACATATTGATATATTATATGGATAGGTTCGTGATATCAACCGGAAGACCGAGTCAAAATATATATCATCAAGACAAGAGTGAGTATATAGTCCCACTTTTAAACTCTAAATATTTCGGGATGAGAATACATGTATTTTATGTTTTACGATATGGACACAAGTAACTGAAAAATATATTCTACGTTGAGTTGTACCACTGGCATACTTCCCTGTAGCTTGGTAACTAATATTTACAGCGGTATTGTAAACGCGAATCCTGTTGATAGATCTATCGGGCCTGACAACCCCAACCGGACTGGACGACCAGTATTCAACGGTTGCACAGTACTTCGTTTTTGTGACTACACTTGGTACGGTGTAGTAAGATTTCATATTAAAGGGAATATGCGACGTGAAAATGTTAAGTATGGTTACCGAGTGCTCAACCACTTAGAATATTTTTATTGAAATGTTTATATACGAAATCTTGTGGTCTATATATATATATTGCTGCGCACTAAACCTATATCTCACCAACTTTATGTTGACGTTTTTAAACATGTTTATTCTCAGGTGATAATTAAAGCTTCCGCTGCATTATGTTGAATCTAAGCAGGATCATGCGTACTCATATTTGTGTCAAAAATAAAACTGCATATCCGAGGACGTGTGTTGTAAAATATGCTAGAAATCGTGTTGTTATTATCATTTGTAAAGTTTGTAAGTCGAAGATTATCGTTAAACGATAATCATCTTTTTATTGTCTAAAGCTTGTAACAAAAATAATGGTTTGGTTTGTAATGTATAATATATGCAGTTTTCCTTTTTAAAAATGTCGCATATAGAGGTCAATACCTCGCAATGAAATCATACGTTATCTAACACGTTCTTATGGTTAAGGACGGGTTATGACATGTGGTATCAGAGCGTTGGTCTTAGCGAACCAGGTCTGCATTAGTGTGTCTAACCGAGAAGCCGTTAGGATACATTAGTAAGTCTGGACTTTGACCGGGTCTGATTTAAAAAAAAAAAACCATTGCTTATCACTGTTGGTTAAAATTTATATGTAAATATTATATAAGTACTAATGGGTTAGTTGTTGTGTGATAGATGTCGAGCTCAAAAATTGTTATCACAATCAACGACTCCGAATCAGAATCTTCAGATGGCGTTCCAGTCATTAACCTGTCCGATGACGAAAATGATATCCTTGGGGAAGACTCACAATTTCCGGATGAACCAACTATAGAAATATCGGAAAGTGAACCCGAGGAGGAAAGTGAACCCGAGGAGGAAAGTGAACCCGAGGAGGAAAGTGAACCCGAGGAGGAAAGTGAACCCGAGGAAGAAATACAGGAAATTACAAAAGACGAGTTCGAACTAGGAAAGAAACGAAAGGCTAATGAATTAGAAAATCCAAATCCCGAGTTTAATGAGAATGATGTGGCACCAATTCCACTCAACACTACCACCCCTATCCCCGCTATTCCTATTCGTTCTGTCCCGGCATCCAGTTCTTCAGTCCCACAGCCAAAATATAGGCAGACAGTTAGGATAAGCGTTAAGCAAATCTTTGTGTCTAAACGTCCTAGAAAATAGATCAAACGATGCGCTGCCGTATTAAACCATGGAATCACATAATGTTTTGTATAATATTATTAGTGTGGTTTGTTCAAAGTTTGATGTAAGCATATGTAAAATATTGAAGTATGAAATGCAATAATTTTCCATGGTTAAGTATTATTTAGATTGTAGTAATTGATTCTGTACTAAGCTATTAAGTATGAACATTAACGGGTAGGTACTACCCAAGATATAATTATAAAACGCTAATAAGAAGAAAAGGCTTTTATAATAATACCTAGTTCATATTATTAATAAGCTATAATGTACTATAAATACACACTACATCTATAATAATCCATGTGAATAATTATTTTCTTTCATTAGGAAATGGCGCGATTGAATCGAATGACGGAACAAGAACTCGAGGAACTCATCAACCAGCGAGTGAACGACAGAATGTTATGGGTTGAGGCTGCAAGAGCTGCTGCAGTTAATCCAAATCCTCGTGTAGGATGCTCCTACAAGACGTTTCAAGCTTGCAAGCCATCATCATTCAGTGGAACGGAAGGACCTATCGGTTTAACCCGATGGATAGAAAAGATGGAGACGGTGTTCAAAATCAGCGGTTGTGATGAAAAAGACATGACCAAGTTTGCATCGTGCACTTTACAAGATAGTGCACTCACATGGTGGAAGAATTATGTGAAGGCGGTAGGAGGAGATGTAGCTTATGATACTCCATGGGAAGAATTCAAAGCAATGATAATCACCGAGTATTGTCCAAGGAATGAGGTTATTAAGTTAGAAGATGAGTTACGAAGTTTGAAGGTGGTTGGTACTGAAATCACCAACTACAATCAGCGATTCATGGAATTGGTTTTACTATGTCCTGAATTGGTTCCAACCGAAGCACGGAAGATTGAAATGTACAAAGGTGGTTTGCCCCGCAAGGTCAAGGCAAACGTTACGGCATCGAAACCTAAAACAATTCATGAAGCTATAACCATGGCGAACGAGCTAATGGATCAGGTCATTTTGGACAAGAAAGCATTCAATACTGAGGTGAAGGTATTGGGGAACAAGAAAAAGTGGAATGGAGGTTACGATCGAGGAAACCAACAACAACCTTATAAGAAACAAGAAACCACGAAAGGTGCGGGTAGTGGTTCAGGCTTTGCTTACAAAGGACAAAGTCCTTTATGCAACCGTTGTCACAAACATCATTTTGGTTACTGTAGTGTGTTGTGCACTAAATGCAATAGACAGGGACATCTTGCTGAAGATTGTAAGGCTCTCGTTACAAATGCAAATGGTAACAAGACTCCTGCCACCAACGCAAATAGAACTGCTTTGGCTACCATTACTTGTTTTGGGTGTGGAAAACAAGGTCATTATAAGAGCCAGTGCCCGAATCAGAATGGCGGACCTGCACGTGGAAGAGCGTTTGTTATTAATGCTAGAGAGGCACGAGAAGACCCGGAACTTGTTACGGGTACGTTTACCATTAATAACTTATCAGCATCTATTTTATTTGATACTGGCGCCGATAGAAGTTACGTGTGTATAAATTTTTACACTAAATTGAATTGTTCATCATTACCTCTAGATGCTAAGTACTTGATTGAGTTAGCTAATGGTAAGCTAATTAAAGCCGATAAAATTTGTCGTGGTTGTGAAATAAATCTAGCCGGAGAAACGTTTAAAATCGACTTAATACCCGTAGAATTAGGAGGTTTTGATGTAATAGTCGGCATGGACTGGATGTCCAAAATAGGAGCGGAAGTTGTTTGTGCTAAGAAGGCAATTCGTATTCCTGGTAAGGATAAAATACCGGTGATGATTTATGGAGAGAAGGGTAATTCAAAGCTAAAACTCATTAGCTGTTTGAAAGCCAAGAAGTGTTTAGAAAAGGGATGTTATGCTATTCTAGCACATGTTAATAAAGTTGAAAAGAAAGAAAAGTGTATCAACGACGTGCCGGTGGCAAGAGATTTTCCTGAAGTTTTTCCGGAAGAATTGCCGGGATTACCTCCATTTAGATCGGTAGAATTTCAAATAGATTTAGTACCAGGAGCTGCACCAGTGGCTCGTGCTCCATATAGACTTGCACCGTCCGAGTTAAAAGAACTTCAAAGTCAGTTAAAAGAATTACTGGACCGTGGATTCATACGACCGAGTACTTCACCGTGGGGAGCTCCAATTTTGTTTGTTAAGAAGAAAGATGGATCTTTCAGGATGTGTATAGACTATCGTGAATTAAATAAGTTAACTATCAAGAATCGGTATCCACTACCGAGAATTGATGACTTATTTGATCAATTGCAAGGATCATGTGTTTATTCAAAAATCGACTTAAGATCGGGCTATCATCAACTACGCGTCAAAGAAGAGGACATTCCGAAAACTGCTTTTCGGACACGTTATGGTCATTACGAATTTTTGGTTATGCCGTTTGGATTGACGAATGCGCCAGCTGTATTCATGGACCTCATGAATCGAGTTTGTAGTCCGTATTTAGATAAGTTTGTTATCGTTTTCATTGATGATATTCTTATCTATTCCAAGAGTGAGCAAGAGCATGAAGAGCATTTAAGGTTGATACTGGAGTTGTTGAGAAAAGAACAACTTTATGCTAAATTTTCTAAGTGTGCTTTCTGGTTGAAAGAAGTGCAATTTCTTGGTCACGTTGTTAATAGCGAAGGAATTCAGGTTGATCCAGCAAAAACTGAAGCTATTGAAAAATGGGAGACTCCTAAGACACCAACACAGATACGCCAATTTTTGGGTTTAGCTGGTTATTATAGAAGGTTTATTCAAGATTTTTCCCGAATAGCTAAGCCGTTGACAGCGTTAACGCAAAAAGGGAAGAAATACGAATGGACCTCGGAGCAGGAGAATGCATTTCAATTACTGAAGAAGAAGTTAACTACGGCGCCTATTTTATCGTTACCTAAAGGGAACGATGATTTTGAAATATATTGTGACGCTTCGCGACAAGGTTTTGGTTGTGTTCTTATGCAACGAAAGAAAGTAATTGCATTTGCATCCCGACAATTGAAGATTCACGAGCGGAATTATACGACGCATGATCTAGAACTGGGAGCAGTCGTGTTTGCATTGAAGATGTGGAGACACTACTTGTATGGGGTTAAATTCACTGTGTTTACTGATCATAAAAGCCTTCAACATATTTTTGATCAGAAACAATTGAACATGAGGCAACGTAGGTGGGTCGAGTTAATAAACGACTATGATTGTGAAATTCGTTATCATCCCGGGAAAGCGAACGTGGTGGCCGACGCTCTAAGCAGAAAGGAACGAGAACCAATTCGAGTACGAGCGATGAACATAAAAATTCGCATGAATCTCAACTCACAAATCAAAGAAGTTCAACGAGAAGCACTTACTAAAGAAAATATAGGAAATGAAATAATGAAGAAGTATGAGAAGCAACTCGTTATGCGGGAAGATGGAATTCGATATTTTGCAAATCGTATTTGGGTACCGAAGTTGGGTGGATTAAGGAAGTTGATATTGAACGAGGCACATAAGACAAGATATTCGATACATCCTGGAGTTGGAAAGATGTACCAAGATCTTAAGACGCATTATTGGTGGCCCAATTTGAAGACAGACGTTGCAACATATGTTGGGGAATGTTTGACTTGTTCCAAAGTCAAAGCAGAACATCAAAAGCCGTCAGGATTACTTCAACAACCAGAAATCCCAGAATGGAAATGGGACGGTATTACCATGGATTTCATCACGAAGTTACCAAAGACTGCCTGGGGATACGACACCATTTGGGTAATTGTTGATCGTCTTACCAAATCTGCACATTTCTTGCCTATAAAGGAAACAGATAGAATGGAGAAACTATTACGATTGTATATAAAGGAAGTTGTTTCAAGGCATGGAATACCTATTTCCATTATATCCGATCGTGATAGTAGATTTACCTCAAAGTTTTGGCAATCACTACAGGAGGCACTAGGAACTCGGTTGGATATGAGTACCGCATATCATCCACAAACCGATGGACAGAGTGAAAGAACGATTCAGACTCTCGAAGACATGCTCAGGGCATGTGTGATCGATTTTGGAAACGGATGGGATAAATATCTACCGTTAGCAGAATTCTCGTATAATAATAGTTATCATGCGAGCATTGGAGCTGCGCCATTCGAAGCATTGTACGGAAGGAAGTGTAGATCTCCTATCTGTTGGAATGAAGTAGGAGATCGACATTTAACTGGTCCCGAGATCATACACGAAACGACCGAGAAGATAGTACAAATCAAGGAGAGATTGAAAACAGCCCGTAGTCGCCAAAAGAGCTACGCCGATGTTCGAAGGAAACCATTAGAGTTTCAGGTCGGGGACATGGTTATGCTAAAGGTGTCACCTTGGAAAGGTGTGATACGTTTTGGAAAAAGGGGTAAACTGAACCCAAGGTACGTAGGCCCGTTTAAGATCATCGAACGCATTGGACCGGTAGCTTATCGACTCGAGTTACCGCAACAACTCGCCGGAGTACATAATACCTTTCACGTCTCAAACCTTAAGAAGTGTCTTGCAAAGGAAGACCTCACCATTCCTCTTGAAGAAATCCATGTCGACGAGAAACTACAATTCGTCGAAGAACCAATCGAAATCATGGACCGTGAAGTTAAACAGCTCAAACAGAGTAATATACCGATTGTTAAGGTTCGTTGGAATGCTAGAAGAGGTCCCGAGTTTACTTGGGAACGAGAGGATCAGATGAAGCAAAAGTATCCACACTTGTTTCTCGATGACGCAAAATAGGTACAATTTTAAAATTTCGGGACGAAATTTATTTAACGGGGAGGTAATGTAACGACCCGCACTTTTTCGATCATACTATACTTATAAGATTAATATTTACATAAATTAAACCTTGCCAACATGATAAGCAATCCAAATTGTCGAGACTTATATTTCCGAAAAGAGTTTTACACAACGTTTGACCGTCTAGTTTGACCGATGATATCACGAACTATACAATATATGATAATTATACGTTTGTGTATATATATGTATATATACATATTTAACATGATTAATGAATGTTTTAATATCTCATTTTGTGTTAATAACAACAAGTTATATGTGTATTTTGAAACTACTAACTTAAGTTTTCAAAACGATAACAATACGTAACGTTATTTGACTTAAATACTTAAGACTTATAATGTTATACATATATTGTATAAGTAATGTATTTAATTACTTTTAAAGAACTTAAATACATAAAACCATATAAGTGTATTCACAAAAGATAGCTATATTTGAATCCTCATTTCATTTTTCACAAAATTTCTATACGTATACCTAGAGTATTTGTACTCGTATCATACCTAGCTCCTATACGTATTTACTAATAGTAAATACACATCAAAATCACCACCTAACCAGCCATTATTCATGCCCTTAGAGCTAGGTAATTACTTTTGAATCATTGCAAGACTAATTACAAAAATACAAACTAGAATTTTGTCATGTTATCCTTAAAGATCACATTTTTAGGAGTATATATGTATCATCATTTTTGATTCATTTTTACTTCAATCTCTTAACTAAAAACACACACTCTTTCTTACTCTCTAAACTCCATAACAACCCAGCAAAATTCCATAAAGATCTAGCTTCAAAAACCATACTAAAACACCATAAGAAAACCATACAAAAACATTTCAAGAAAACCCTCCAAGAACACCAACTTACTTCCAATCTTTCATCCACTTCTATCACCCTTTTGATTCTAGCTTCTTACTCCTCTTTTACAGCAAACTTATCCAAGGAACTTGAGGTAGAATCTATGTTCATAACCTTATTCAATTCATATATATATAGCTATCTTATTTTGTGGTACAAAAGTTTAACAACAAGAACATAGTTTGAATGTTTTCAAACTTGTTTGCAAACTAAATAGATCCTTCTAACTTAACTTTTAAAATACTTCAAGACATGTAACATAACTTATTTATATGTTAATTTAACAAGGTAAAACTTGGTTTTTCAAAGTATAAGTATTTTTAGAAAAATGGTCATTAAATGATTTTGTTGTAACAAAAATGTTTAACTTCATATGTTTCACTAATGTTTCACTTATGCCGTATGATTTTGAATACAAACCAAGGTATTTACAGTTCATAGTCTTAAAGAAGAACTCGATCCAAGAAGATGGCAATTTGAATCAACGAAAACGGATTTGTAACGAAGAAACTATGACCGAAACAAAATTGGTTATCCTAGATCATTTCAACTACGGGATCAATTGGAAAAAATGATATAAATCACATATTTCTAAGATAACATGATATTTTATATATATGTACTTATAATTCAATTTTATATGGTTCAGGATCACCCGTAAACAACACGAGAAGATTAATCATAAGATCCCATGATTGTACGCAACACGTCATTTGACAACACCGGTACTTTATGTACGCAACACGTCATTTGACAACACCGGTACCATGGGTCAAGATTAATCTCGACCAATACATTTATGATGGGGTTTTACGGGAGTTTTATTTATTTCGTTGGGGGTTATATTTATTCATTGCGGGTATATTAAACATCTAAAAATGAACCATTAAAATTGAATTGCTAACCTCGGACTGCTAACTACGGACTAAGGAATTATTCAAAGTATTAAAAGTATAACAAGTATATATTTATAACGTTTGTTTAAAAATGAAAACATATTGATATATTATATGGATAGGTTCGTGATATCAACCGGAAGACCGAGTCAAAATATATATCATCAAGACAAGAGTGAGTATATAGTCCCACTTTTAAACTCTAAATATTTCGGGATGAGAATACATGTATTTTATGTTTTACGATATGGACACAAGTAACTGAAAAATATATTCTACGTTGAGTTGTACCACTGGCATACTTCCCTGTAGCTTGGTAACTAATATTTACAGCGGTATTGTAAACGCGAATCCTGTTGATAGATCTATCGGGCCTGACAACCCCAACCGGACTGGACGACCAGTATTCAACGGTTGCACAGTACTTCGTTTTTGTGACTACACTTGGTACGGTGTAGTAAGATTTCATATTAAAGGGAATATGCGACGTGAAAATGTTAAGTATGGTTACCGAGTGCTCAACCACTTAGAATATTTTTATTGAAATGTTTATATACGAAATCTTGTGGTCTATATATATATATTGCTGCGCACTAAACCTATATCTCACCAACTTTATGTTGACGTTTTTAAACATGTTTATTCTCAGGTGATAATTAAAGCTTCCGCTGCATTATGTTGAATCTAAGCAGGATCATGCGTACTCATATTTGTGTCAAAAATAAAACTGCATATCCGAGGACGTGTGTTGTAAAATATGCTAGAAATCGTGTTGTTATTATCATTTGTAAAGTTTGTAAGTCGAAGATTATCGTTAAACGATAATCATCTTTTTATTGTCTAAAGCTTGTAACAAAAATAATGGTTTGGTTTGTAATGTATAATATATGCAGTTTTCCTTTTTAAAAATGTCGCATATAGAGGTCAATACCTCGCAATGAAATCATACGTTATCTAACACGTTCTTATGGTTAAGGACGGGTTATGACACTAATGCATCCTAACGACTTATCAGTTAGACACACTAACGCAGACATGGTTCGCTAAGACCACCGCTCTGATACCAACTGAAAGGACCCGTTCATATACATTATAAACGATTCACAATAGTTGATTACATTGCGAGGTATTTGACCTCTATATGATACATTTTACAAACATTGCATTCGTTTTTAAAAGACAAACTTTCTTTACATTGAAAATTGACAGGCATGCATACCATTTCATAATATCCACTATCCAACTATAAATTGATTTAATAATAATCTTTGATGAACTCAATGACTCGAATGCAATGTTCTTCAAAATATGCTATGAAAGAATCCAAGTAATATCTTTAAAATGAGCAAACGCACAGCGGAAGATGTAACGACCCGCACTTTTTCGATCATTCTATACTTATAAGATTAATATTTACATAAATTAAACCTTGCCAACATGATAAGCAATCCAAATTGTCGAGACTTATGTTTTTCGAAAAGAGTTTTACACAACGTTTGACCGACTAGTTTGACCGATGATATCACGAACTATACAATATATGATAATTATACGTTTGTGTATATATATGTATATATACATATTTAACATGACCTAAGAATGTTTTAATATCTCATTTTGTATTAATAACAATAAGTTATAAGTATATTTTGAAACTACTAACTTAAGTTTTCAAAACGATAACCATACGTAACGTTATTTGACTTAAATACTTATGACCTATAATGTTTATACATATATTAATGTATTTAATCACTTTTAAAGACTTAAATACATAAAACCATGTAAGTGTATTCACAAAAGATAGCTATATTTGAATCCTCTTTCCATTTTTCACAAAATTTCCATACGTATACCTAGAGTATTTGTACTCGTATCATACCAAGCTTCTATACGTATTTACTAATAGTAAATACACATCAAATCACACCTAATCAGCTGCTATTGTTGCCCTCATCAAGAGGGAATTCCTTTTTGACATTTACCATCAATAATTACACAAGATTACAAGTAAGAATTTTGTTTTTGTCCATCCTTGGCCACGTTTTTAAGGAGGGATATGGATCCTCACTTTCATTCATTTTAACTTCAAATTTCCTAAGATAAACACACACTCTCTCTTTACTCTTAAACTCCATAAACATTCAGCAACTTACCTTGAAGATCTAGCTTCAAAAACCATACTAAAACACCATAAGAAAACCATACAAAAACACTTCAAGAAAACCCTCCAAGAACACCAACTTACTTCCAATCTTTCATCCACTTCTATCACCCTTTTGATTCTAGCTTCTTACTCCTCTTTTACAGCAAACTTATCCAAGGAACTTGAGGTAGAATCTATGTTCATAATCTTATTCAATTCATATATATATAGCTATCTTATTTTGTGGTACAAAAGTTTAACAACAAGAACATAGTTTGAATGTTTTCAAACTTGTTTGCAAACTAAATAGATCCTTCTAACTTAACTTTTAAAATACTTCAAGACATGTAACATAACCTATTTATATGTTAATTTAACAAGGTAAAACTTGGTTTTTCAAAGTATAAGTATTTTTGGAAAAATGGTCATTAAATGATTTTGTTGTAACAAAATGTTTAACTTCATATGTTTCACTAAACTTTCACTTATGCCGTATGATTTTGAATACAAACCAAGGTATTTACAGTTCATAGTCTTAAAGAAGAACTCGATCCAAGAAGATGGCAATTTGAATCAACGAAAACGGACTTGTAACGAAGAAACTATGACCGAAACAAAATTGGTTATCCAAGACTTAATTGACTTCGGGATTCATTGGAAAAATTTACATAAAATCACATCTTTATAAGATAACATGATATTTTATATATATGTACTCATAATTCAATTTCATATGGTTCAGGATCACCCGTAAGCAACACGAGAAAATTAATCATAAGATCCCATGATTGTACGCAACACGTCATTTGACAACACCGGTACTTTATGTACGCAACACGTCATTTGACAACACCGGTACCATGGGTCAAGATTAATCTCTACCAATACATATACGATGGGGTCTTATTTATTTCGTTGGGGGTTTTGTTTATTGCGGGTATATTAAACATCTAAAAATGAACCATTAAAATTGAATTACTAACATCGGACTGCTAACTACGGACTAAGGAATTATTCAAAGTATTAAAAGTATAACAAGTATATATTTATAACGTTTGTTTAAAAATGAAAACATATTGATATATTATATATGGATAGGTTCGTGATATCAACCGGAAGACCGAGTCAAATTATATATATCATCAAGACAAGAGTGAGTATATAGTCCCACTTTTAAACTCTAAATATTTCGGGATGAGAATACATGTATTTTATGTTTTACGATATGGACACAAGTAACTGAAAAATATGTTCTACGTTGAGTTGTACCACTGGCATACTTCCCTGTAGCTTGGTAACTAATATTTACAGCGGTATTGTAAACGCGAATCCTGTTGATAGATCTATTGGGCCTGACAACCCCAACCGGACTGGACGACCAGTATTCAACGGTTGCACAGTACTTCGTTTTGTGACTACACTTGGTACGGTGTAGTAAGATTTCATATTAAAGGGAATATGCGACGTGAAAATGTTAAGTATGGTTACCAAGTGCTCAACCACTTAGAATACTTTTATTAAACTGTTTATATACGAAATCTTGTGGTCTATATATATATTGCTGCCGGCATTAAACCTATATCTCACCAACTTTATGTTGACCTTTTTAAAACATGTCTATTCTCAGGTGATTTCTAAAGCTTCCGCTGCATCATGTTGGATCTAACCAGGATCTTGCGTACGCATGTTTGTGTCAAAAATAAAACTGCATATCCGAGATGTTGTATTGTAAAATATGCTAGAAACCGTGTTGTTGTCATCATTTGTAAAGTTTGTAAGTCGAAGATTATCGCTAAACGTTAATCTTCTTGTTATTGTCTTAAGCTTGTAACAAAAATAATGGTTGTGGTTTGTAATGTATAATATATGCAGTTTTTCTTTTAAAAATGTCTCATATAGAGGTCAATACCTCGCAATGAAATCATACGTTATCTAACGCGTTCTTATGGTTTAGGACGGGTTATGACATGTGGTATCAGAGCGGTGGTCTTAGCGAACCAGGTTTGCATTAGTGTGTCTAACTGATAAGTCGTTAGGATACATTAGTAAGTCTGGACTTTGACCGGGTCTGATTTAAAAAAAACCATTGCATATCATTGTTGGTTAAAATTTATATGTAAATATTATGTAGTACTAATGGGTTAGTTGTTGTATGATAGATGTCGGGCTCAAAACTTGTTATCACATTCAGCGACTCCGAATCAGAATCTTCAGATGGTGTTCCAGTCATTAACCTATCCGATGACGAAAATGATATCTTTGGGGAAGACTCACAAATTCCGGATGAACCAACTATAGAGAACCCGGAAAGTGAACCCGAGGAGGAAAGTGAACCCGAGGAGGAAAGTGAACCCGAGGAGGAAAGTGAACCCGAGGAAGAAATACAGGAAATTACAAAAGACGAGTTCGAACTAGGAAAGAAACGAAAGGCTAATGAATTAGAAAATTCAAATCCTGAGTTTAATGAGAATGATGTGGCACCAATTCCACTCAACACTACCACCCCTATCCCCGCTATTCCTATTAGTGCTATCCCCGCATCTAGTTCTTCGGCACCTCAGCCAAAACGTAGGGAGACAGCTAGGATTCGCGTTGGGGGATTCCCTGGACATAAATGTTTTGGGAAATAGACCAAATGATGCGCTGCCGTATTAAACCATGGAATCACATAATGTTTTGTATAATATTATTAGTGTGGTTTGTTTAAAGTTTGATGTAAGCATATGTAAAATAGCGAAGTATGAAATGCAATAATTTTCCATGGTTAAGTATTATTTAGATTGTAGTAATTGGTTCTGTACTAAGCTATTAAGTATGAACATTAACGGGTAGGTACTACCCTAGATATAATTATAAAACGCTAATAAGAAGAAAAGGCTTTTATAATAATACCTGGTTCATATTATTAACAAGCTATAAATGTACTATAAATACACACTACATCTATAATATTCCATGTGAATAATTATTTTCTTTCATTAGGAAATGGCGCGATTGAATCGAATGACGGAACAAGAACTCGAGGAACTCATCAACCAGCGAGTGAACGACAGAATGTTATGGGTTGAGGCTGCAAGAGCTGCTGCAGTTAACCCAAATCCTCGTGTAGGATGCTCCTACAAGACGTTTCAAGCTTGCAAGCCCTCATCATTCAGTGGAACGGAAGGACCGATCGGTTTAACCCGATGGATAGAAAAGATGGAGACGGTGTTTAAAATCAGTGGTTGTGATGAAAAAGACATGACCAAGTTTGCATCGTGCACTTTACAAGATAGTGCACTCACATGGTGGAAGAATTATGTGAAGGCGGTAGGAGGAGATGTAGCTTATGATACTCCATGGGAAGAATTCAAAGCAATGATAATCACCGAGTATTGTCCAAGGAATGAGGTTATTAAGTTAGAAGATAAGTTACGAAGTTTGAAGGTGGTTGGTACTGAAATCACCAACTACAATCAGCGATTCATGGAATTGGTTTTACTATGTCCTGAATTGGTTCCAACCGAAGCACGGAAGATTGAAATGTACAAAGGTGGTTTGCCCAAAAAGGTCAAGGCAAACGTTACGGCGTCGAAACCTAAGACAATTCATGAAGCTATAACCATGGCGAACGAGTTAATGGATCAGGTCATTCTGGATAAGAAAGCATTCACTACTGAGGTGAAGGTATCGAGTAACAAAAGGAAGTGGAACGGAAATTATGATCGAGGTTACCAACAGCAATCTTTTAAGAAACCAGAAACCCCGAAAGGTGCGGGTAGCGGTTCAGGCTTTGGTTACAAAGGACAAAGTCCTTTATGCAACCGTTGTCACAAACATCATTTTGGTTACTGTAGTGTGTTGTGCACTAAATGCAATAGACAGGGACATCTTGCTGAAGATTGTAAGGCTCTCGTTACAAATGCAAATGGTAACAAGACTCCTGCCACCAACGCAAATAGAACTGCTTTGGCTAACATTACTTGTTTTGGGTGTGGAAAACAAGGTCATTATAAGAGCCAGTGCCCGAATCAGAATGGCGGACCTGCACGTGGAAGAGCGTTTGTTATTAATGCTAGAGAGGCACGAGAAGACCCGGAACTTGTTACGGGTACGTTTACCATTAATAACTTATCAGCATCTATTTTATTTGATACTGGCGCCGATAGAAGTTATGTGTGTAGAAATTTTTACACTAAATTGAATTGTTCATCATTACCTCTAGATGCTAAGTACTTGATTGAGTTAGCTAATGGTAAACTAATTAAAGCCGATAAAATTTGTCGTGGTTGTGAAATAAATCTAGCCGGAGAAACGTTTAAAATCGACTTAATACCCGTAGAATTAGGAGGTTTTGATGTAATAGTCGGCATGGACTGGATGTCCAAAATAGGAGCGGAAGTTGTTTGTGCCAAGAAGGCAATTCGTATTCCTGGTAAGGATAAAATACCGGTGATGATTTATGGAGAGAAGGGTAATTCAAAGCTAAAACTCATTAGCTGTTTGCAAGCCAAGAAGTGTTTAGAAAAGGGATGTTACGCTATTTTAGCACATGTTAATAAAGTCGAAAAGAAAGAAAAGTGCATCAACGACGTGCCTGTGGCAAGAGATTTTCCTGAAGTTTTTCCGGAAGAATTGCCGGGATTACCTCCATTTAGATCGGTAGAATTTCAAATAGATTTAGTACCAGGAGCTGCACCAGTGGCTCGTGCTCCATATAGACTTGCACCGTCCGAGTTAAAAGAACTTCAAAGTCAGTTAAAAGAATTACTGGACCGTGGATTCATACGACCGAGTACTTCACCGTGGGGAGCTCCAATTTTGTTTGTTAAGAAGAAAGATGGATCTTTTAGGATGTGTATAGACTATCGTGAATTAAATAAGTTAACTATCAAGAATCGATATCCACTACCGAGAATTGATGACTTATTTGATCAACTGCAAGGATCATGTATTTATTCGAAAATCGACCTAAGATCGGGCTATCATCAACTACGCGTTAAAGAAGAGGACATTCCGAAAACTGCTTTTCGGACACGTTATGGTCATTACGAATTTTTGGTTATGCCGTTTGGATTGACAAATGCGCCAGCTGTATTCATGGACCTCATGAATCGAGTTTGTAGTCCGTATTTAGATAAGTTTGTTATCGTTTTCATTGATGATATTCTTATCTATTCCAAGAGTGAGCAAGAGCATGAAGAGCATTTAAGATTGATATTGGAGTTGTTAAGAAAAGAACAGCTATATGCTAAATTTTCTAAGTGTGCTTTTTGGTTGAAAGAAGTGCAATTTCTTGGCCATGTTGTTAATAGCGAAGGAATTCAGGTTGATCCAGCAAAAACTGAAGCTATTGAAAAATGGGAGACTCCTAAGACACCAACACAGATACGCCAATTTTTGGGTTTAGCCGGTTATTATAGAAGGTTTATTCAAGATTTTTCCCGAATAGCTAAGCCGTTGACAGCGTTAACGCAAAAAGGGAAGAAATATGAATGGACCTCGGAGCAGGAGAACGCATTTCAAATACTGAAGAAGAAGTTAACTACGGCGCCTATATTATCGTTACCAGAAGGGAACGATGATTTTGAAATATATTGTGACGCTTCGCGACAAGGTTTTGGTTGTGTTCTTATGCAACGGAAGAAAGTTATTGCATTTGCATCCCGACAATTGAAGATTCACGAGCGAAATTATACGACGCATGATCTAGAATTGGGAGCAGTCGTGTTTGCATTGAAGATGTGGAGACACTACTTGTATGGGGTTAAATTCACTGTGTTTACTGATCATAAAAGCCTTCAACATATTTTTGATCAGAAACAATTGAACATGAGGCAACGTAGGTGGGTCGAGTTAATAAACGACTATGATTGTGAAATTCGTTATCATCCCGGGAAGGCAAACGTGGTGGCTGATGCTTTAAGCAGAAAAGAACGAGAACCAATTCGAGTTCGAGCAATGAATATAAAAATTCGCATGAATCTCAACTCACAAATCAAAGAAGTTCAACGAGAAGCACTTACTAAAGAAAATAAAGGAAATGAAATAATGAAGAAGTATGAGAAGCAACTCGTTATGCGGGAAGATGGAATTCGATATTTTGCAAATCGTATTTGGGTACCGAAGTTGGGTGGATTAAGGAAGTTGATATTGAACGAGGCACATAAGACAAGATATTCGATACATCCTGGAGTTGGAAAGATGTACCAAGATCTTAAGACGCATTATTGGTGGCCTAATTTGAAGACAGACGTTGCAACATATGTTGGGGAATGTTTAACTTGTTCCAAAGTCAAAGCAGAACACCAGAAGCCGTCAGGATTACTTCAACAACCAGAAATCCCAGAATGGAAATGGGATGGTATTACCATGGATTTCATCACGAAGTTACCAAAGACTGCCTGGGGATACGACACCATTTGGGTAATTGTTGATCGTCTTACCAAATCTGCACATTTCTTGCCTACAAAGGAAACAGATAGAATGGAGAAACTATTACGATTGTATATAAAGGAAGTTGTTTCAAGGCATGGAATACCTATTTCCATTATATCCGATCGTGATAGTAGATTTACCTCAAAGTTTTGGCAATCACTACAGGAGGCACTAGGAACTCGTTTGGATATGAGTACCGCATATCATCCGCAAACGGACGGGCAGAGTGAAAGAACAATTCAGACTCTTGAAGACATGCTCAGGGCATGTGTGATCGATTTTGGAAACGGATGGGATAAATATCTACCGTTAGCAGAATTCTCGTATAATAATAGTTATCATGCGAGCATTGGAGCTGCGCCATTCGAAGCATTGTATGGAAGGAAGTGTAGATCTCCTATCTGTTGGAATGAAGTAGGAGATCGACAATTAACTGGTCCCGAGATCATACATGAAACGACTGAGAAGATAGTGCAAATCAAGGAGAGATTAAAAACAGCCCGCAGTCGCCAAAAGAGCTACGCCGATGTCCGAAGGAAACCATTAGAGTTTCAGGTCGGGGACATGGTTATGCTAAAGGTGTCACCTTGGAAAGGTGTGATACGTTTTGGAAAAAGGGGTAAACTGAACCCAAGGTACGTAGGCCCGTTCAAGATCATCGAACGCATTGGACCGGTAGCTTATCGACTCGAGTTACCGCAACAACTCGCCGGAGTACATAATACCTTTCACGTCTCAAACCTTAAGAAGTGTCTTGCAAAGGAAAACCTCACCATTCCTCTTGAAGAAATCCATGTCGACGAGAAACTACAATTCGTCGAAGAACCAATCGAAATCATGGACCGTGAAGTTAAAAAGCTCAAACAGAGCAATATACCGATTGTTAAGGTTCGTTGGAATGCTAGAAGAGGTCCCGAGTTTACTTGGGAACGAGAGGATCAGATAAACCAAAAGTATCCACACTTGTTTCTCGATGACGCAAAATAGGTACAATTTTAAAATTTCGGGACGAAATTTATTTAACGGGGAGGTAATGTAACGACCCGCACTTTTTCGATCATTCTATACTTATAAGATTAATATTTACATAAATTAAACCTTGCCAACATGATAAGCAATCCAAATTGTCGAGACTTATGTTTTTCGAAAAGAGTTTTACACAACGTTTGACCGACTAGTTTGACCGATGATATCACGAACTATACAATATATGATAATTATACGTTTGTGTATATATAAGTATATATACATATTTAACATGACCTAAGAATGTTTTAATATCTCATTTTGTATTAATAACAATAAGTTATAAGTATATTTTGAAACTACTAACTTAAGTTTTCAAAACGATAACCATACGTAACGTTATTTGACTTAAATACTTATGACCTATAATGTTTATACATATATTAATGTATTTAATCACTTTTAAAGACTTAAATACATAAAACCATGTAAGTGTATTCACAAAAGATAGCTATATTTGAATCCTCTTTCCATTTTTCACAAAATTTCCATACGTATACCTAGAGTATTTGTACTCGTATCATACCAAGCTTCTATACGTATTTACTAATAGTAAATACACATCAAATCACACCTAATCAGCTGCTATTGTTGCCCTCATCAAGAGGGAATTCCTTTTTGACATTTACCATCAATAATTACACAAGATTACAAGTAAGAATTTTGTTTTTGTCCATCCTTGGCCACGTTTTTAAGGAGGGATATGGATCCTCACTTTCATTCATTTTAACTTCAAATTTCCTAAGATAAACACACACTCTCTCTTTACTCTTAAACTCCATAAACATTCAGCAACTTACCTTGAAGATCTAGCTTCAAAAACCATACTAAAACACCATAAGAAAACCATACAAAAACACTTCAAGAAAACCCTCGAAGAACACCAACTTACTTCCAATCTTTCATCCACTTCTATCACCCTTTTGATTCTAGCTTCTTACTCCTCTTTTACAGCAAACTTATCCAAGGAACTTGAGGTAGAATCTATGTTCATAATCTTATTCAATTCATATATATATAGCTATCTTATTTTGTGGTACAAAAGTTTAACAACAAGAACATAGTTTGAATGTTTTCAAACTTGTTTGCAAACTAAATAGATCCTTCTAACTTAACTTTTAAAATACTTCAAGACATGTAACATAACCTATTTATATGTTAATTTAACAAGGTAAAACTTGGTTTTTCAAAGTATAAGTATTTTTGGAAAAATGGTCATTAAATGATTTTGTTGTAACAAAATGTTTAACTTCATATGTTTCACTAAACTTTCACTTATGCCGTATGATTTTGAATACAAACCAAGGTATTTACAGTTCATAGTCTTAAAGAAGAACTCGATCCAAGAAGATGGCAATTTGAATCAACGAAAACGGACTTGTAACGAAGAAACTATGACCGAAACAAAATTGGTTATCCAAGACTTAATTGACTTCGGGATTCATTGGAAAAATTTACATAAAATCACATCTTTATAAGATAACATGATATTTTATATATATGTACTCATAATTCAATTTCATATGGTTCAGGATCACCCGTAAGCAACACGAGAAAATTAATCATAAGATCCCATGATTGTACGCAACACGTCATTTGACAACACCGGTACTTTATGTACGCAACACGTCATTTGACAACACCGGTACCATGGGTCAAGATTAATCTCTACCAATACATATACGATGGGGTCTTATTTATTTCGTTGGGGGTTTTGTTTATTGCGGGTATATTAAACATCTAAAAATGAACCATTAAAATTGAATTACTAACATCGGACTGCTAACTACGGACTAAGGAATTATTCAAAGTATTAAAAGTATAACAAGTATATATTTATAACGTTTGTTTAAAAATGAAAACATATTGATATATTATATATGGATAGGTTCGTGATATCAACCGGAAGACCGAGTCAAATTATATATATCATCAAGACAAGAGTGAGTATATAGTCCCACTTTTAAACTCTAAATATTTCGGGATGAGAATACATGTATTTTATGTTTTACGATATGGACACAAGTAACTGAAAAATATGTTCTACGTTGAGTTGTACCACTGGCATACTTCCCTGTAGCTTGGTAACTAATATTTACAGCGGTATTGTAAACGCGAATCCTGTTGATAGATCTATTGGGCCTGACAACCCCAACCGGACTGGACGACCAGTATTCAACGGTTGCACAGTACTTCGTTTTGTGACTACACTTGGTACGGTGTAGTAAGATTTCATATTAAAGGGAATATGCGACGTGAAAATGTTAAGTATGGTTACCAAGTGCTCAACCACTTAGAATACTTTTATTAAACTGTTTATATACGAAATCTTGTGGTCTATATATATATTGCTGCCGGCATTAAACCTATATCTCACCAACTTTATGTTGACCTTTTTAAAACATGTCTATTCTCAGGTGATTTCTAAAGCTTCCGCTGCATCATGTTGGATCTAACCAGGATCTTGCGTACGCATGTTTGTGTCAAAAATAAAACTGCATATCCGAGATGTTGTATTGTAAAATATGCTAGAAACCGTGTTGTTGTCATCATTTGTAAAGTTTGTAAGTCGAAGATTATCGCTAAACGTTAATCTTCTTGTTATTGTCTTAAGCTTGTAACAAAAATAATGGTTGTGGTTTGTAATGTATAATATATGCAGTTTTTCTTTTAAAAATGTCTCATATAGAGGTCAATACCTCGCAATGAAATCATACGTTATCTAACGCGTTCTTATGGTTTAGGACGGGTTATGACAGAAGATTTCTTTAACACCTGAGAATAAACATGCTTTAAAGTGTCAACCAAAAGGTTGGTGAGTTCATTAGTTTATCATAATCATTTATTTTCATCATTTTAATAGACCACAAGAATTTCATTCCCAGTTCTCATAAATATACGTCCCATGCATAGAGACAAAAATAATCATTCATATGGTGAACACCTGGTAACCGACATTAACTAGATACATATAAGAATATCCCCTATCATTCCGGGATCCTCCTTCGGACATGATATAAATTTCGAAGTACTAAAGCATCCGGTACTTTGGATGGGGTTTGTTAGGCCCAATAGATCTATCTTTAGGATTCGCGTCAATTAGGGTGTCTGTTCCCTAATTCTTAGATTACCAGACTTTAATAAAAAGGGGCATATTCGATTTTGATAATTCAACCATAGAATATAGTTTCAATTACTTGTGTCTATTTCGTCAAACATTTATAAAAGCGCATGTATTCTCAGTCCCAAAAATATAAAGGGTAAAAAGGCAAATGAAACTCACCATACTGTATTTCGTAGTAAAAATACATATAACGACATTGAACAAGTGCAAGGTTGGCCTCGGATTCACGAACCTAAATTAATTATATATAATTATGTGTTGGTCAATATTTGTCTAACAAATTAGGTCAAGTAATAGTGTACCACAATCCTAATGCTCGAGACTAATATGCAAAAGTCAACAAAAGTAAATTTGACTCAAAATAATTTCCAAAAATCCATACATGATTAATATATAGTTTAAATATCGTCGTTTTATATTTTTAAATATTTTTAAAAGATTTATTAGAGTAATAATATAATTTATTTATTAATAAATAAAATTTTATATTAAATTTATGTAATAAAATATACTTTTATATATATTAAGTAATAAACTTTATAGAGTTCATTTAGTATCATAAAGATAATATGATAGGTATTATTAAATTAAGTTATTACACGTAGTAAAATATGTTTGTATCACATATTTATTTGATAAAATAATATCTATAATGATAGTAAGTAAAAGTTGTATTATTTTGTAATAATAATTATTATTATAAAAAATATATTATTATAAAAATATCAATATTTATAATTACTAAGATGACATTATGATAAAACGATAATTCTAATTATGATAACTTTAATATTTACGATAATTTTTAATATTATCTTTAAAATAATAATTCTATTTAAAATAATAATAATAATGATATTTTATAGTAACAATGAAATTTCTATTAAAATGATAATTTTTGTTAAAATGATAGTTTTAATACTAACGATACTTTTAATAATAATAGTAATGATAAAAATAATAAGAACGATAATTTTACCTAAATCAATATCTTATAATATTTTAATTTCATCATGATACTCTTACTCATTATTTCCTAATCGTTTCATTTAATAGCTTTTAATCGTCTTTTATATCGTGTTTATAATAATGATAATAATAGTAATCAAAATAATTAGGTGTTACCAATATTTGTTTTAATTACACTTATATTAATAATGATAGTTACTATAACATTATTAACGATAATACTAATAATTATCTTAATGATAATATAGTAATAATAATAATAATAACAATAACAATAACCATTTTTAAATAATGATATATATATATATATTAATAATGATAGTAATAATAATAATACTAATAATAATAATAATAATAATAATAATAATAATAATAATAATAATAATAATAATAATAATAATAATAATAATAATAATAATAATAATAATAATAATAATTGGATAATAATAATAATACTAATTATAACTTTAACGATAATAACGATAGTAATAATAAAAAAATAATAATTTTTAATGATAAATCCCTTTTATTGATAAAGATAATAATAATGATAATAATAAGATAAAACTAGAACGACGATAAAAAAACGACGATAATAATAATCATTTTTAATAAAAATATCAAAAATTCAATTGATTATAACTTCTAATCCGTTCATCAAAACCATTCGATATCTAAAGGAAAAGTTCTTAATTTTTTGCTAGCTTTCCAAGGACATGCATATCTTATACCTTATCTCAACCGCAAGTGTAACTAATTCAATATTCAACCTAACCTGTCTAAGGGCAATATCAAAAATACAAGCATGCATAATCCTAAATACTCGAGCACTAGTCAGGGATACACTATTAGTATGTAAAAGTTAAATTATGAGTACTCACGTATCAATATTGAGATTCAATATTGCAGGAAAGGTACGTAGACGCAACGGAAATGATAAACACTATATTGACCTCACGAGCATACCCATGAACCATACTCAATCACCTCTATAGCTATAACCCATAATTTCCTTAATCCTATCCTACTCGAAAAACAATTTCGAAATCACTCAGACAGCACTCCGTCGTAATATTTTATGTATACTAATAATATCTTGAAATAATACGAAGTAAATATATATGTACATCGATTGAGAGAGTTTAGAGAAAAATATTTTCAAGTTTCTATGAAATAATGAAACCTATTGAATTCTATTTATAATAGATTTTTGAATTATTAAAGTGAATTATTAAAGTATGAATTATTAAAGTGAATTATTAAAGTATGAATTATTAAAGTAAATTATTAAAGTATGAATTATTAAAGTGAATTATTAAAGTATGAATTATTAAAGTGAATTATTAAAGTTAAAGTAAAGTAAAAAATAAAGTAAAGGTATAGTTTAAGTATAGTAAAAGTATAAAATTATGTACGTATAATATGCGTATAAATATATATAATATTAATTTAAATATTTATATTAATTTAAATTGTTATATATATTTAATAAAATAAAATATAAATATCGTTATCTTTATCATACTAGTTAAGTAATGAGTTGTAAAAAGTGATTCTAGATATTTATAAAAGTTATATACGTTTTAATAATAAAGTTCTTTTTAAATTGAAAACGTTTTTGTACGTTTGAAACTAAATAGATCAATCGAGTCTTTATGAGATTCAATCTTCCACTATCCTTTGTCTAGTTCTCAATAATTGACAATTTATTCTTATTTATAAATCACTTTACCATTTTTCGAATATTATTAAAATGGAAAGATTTCTCAAATCAACGTGGGCCTTTCAACAGAGACTTGTAATCATAATTCAATATATCTGATAATTCAATCATTTGATCTTATCTTCTAATTCCATTGATAAACATTTTGAAACAGATACAATCATATAAAGTATTTAATCTAATATTTTGTTTACGTTTCAAGTTATAATATATATACACATATACATATATAATCATATTCGTTTAATGGTTCGTGAATCGTTGGAACTTGGTCGAGGTTGAATGAATGTATGAACATAGTTTAAAATTCTTGCAATTTAACTTAACAAATATTGCTTATCGTGTCGGAAACATATAAAGATTAAAGTTTAAATTTGGTTGGAAATTTCCGGGTTGTCACAAAAAACACCTACAAACACTTTCATTCTTCAATTTTCTTCATCTAATTGATCTCTCTCAAGTTCTATCTTCAAGTTCTAAGTGTTCTTCATAAATTCCAAAAGTTCTAGTTTCATAAAATTAAGAATACTTCCAAGAAGAAGAGGTTCCAGAGGAAGAAATATTGATACCTATAGTAAATCGATTAAATAAAAGAAAATCCTCAACCAACGGACCAAAGTTAATAATGGTCAATGGTGTTTCCGCTGAGGAAGTAAAATATTGGGAAGATTACCAATTTTCTGATGAATCGGATCCCGATGAGGATTTCGATGATGTTATAGAAATTACCTCGACCCAATTTAATAAAGCGAAAGAAAATAATAAGGGAAAAGGTATAAAAATAGAGAAACCCGATTCCAACCCCGATGAACTTTATATGTATCGACAACATCCGTATTTCCTAAAATGTAACAATGACCCGGGAACCTCGAAACCACCAGGTTTCTCTAAACCATTGTGGAAAACGACGGCTCGTATTAGAGGAACACCATATATTCCTAGAAAATTAGGAAAACGAACCAAGTCCGAAGAAGAAGAAACCAGTGATTCAGATTAGAGGGTTGTAATCATGTTGTGTATTATATGTATTGTAGTGTGCTTGTACTTTTATGTTCTATGTAAAAATTGCTTGTATTGTTTGTTAATTATCTTTTACGAATCTAATCCTTGTCTATTTTACAGTATAAAACAAAATGGACGTTAAGGGTAGACAACCGAATATTTTAGAAGACCTACCAGAGGATATGATTGAGGAAATCTTGTCTAGAGTCGGTCAGAATTCATCAGCACATTTAGTTATGGCGAAATTAACTTATCAAACATTTGAAAGACTTTCCAGAAATGCCTTAGTTTATAAAAGGCTTTCCTTTGATAGGTGGGGTATATCACACTGGGGAGACCGTAAGTTACGCCGTGTTTTCTTTAAAACATTAAATACGGGGAACCCAAATGCAATTTTACGCTACAGGTTAAGAACCTATTTTGACTCAACATATCCTAACATAGGATTTCGTGAATTAGAAAGAGCTTCTAACATGCAACATAAAGAAGCATGTTATGCTTACGGGTTAGTGATGTTCGCTTCTTACCAAAGTGAGAAAAAGAACATCGGATTGCAACTTTTAAATAAGACCTTCCCACAAGTGACGGATTCAGTAGTTGGGGTGAGAAACAAGGTTTTTAGATTATTACGGGGCTGTTGGACATTACGAAACCCTCGTCCTTTTGACGACATTACAACATGCTGCCTACCAATGGTCATAACGGTTATTTTCCACAAGACCAAAGATGGGAAGTTGTCTTAGTAAAACCAGAATGCATGACTTGTTTCTGGACTTATGAATTACGTCTTTATTTCCTTTGCTGAACAACTTGCGTATTAACTAGATTTATCTTCAAAACTGTCATGTATCAAAGTGTACTATATTTCATGTTATATGTAATATAGCGAAGTTGTAAGTTTGAAGAATATTTGTATGTGATATATTATTATAATCTATTTTTCATATGGAATTTTAGTAGTTGAATTGTATATTAGCTACTAAGTATGAACTTAACGGGTAGGTAGTACCCGAATTTAAACTTATAAAACGCTAATATGAAGAAAAAGCTTTTATAAATGAGTTCATATTATGCTACGAAATACTATTGACTACTCTTAATATTCTGTATGATTAACTCAATTCAGTTGGCTATTTTGAAGGAAATGGCACCGACTACTCGACACACCATGAATATGAGCGAAGAGGAATTTCGTACCTTTCTTGCTGCAAACATAGCCGCAGTACAGGCTGCGCTACATACCAACAATAACTCTGAATCTAGCAATGCATCTAACGGCGCAAGAAATCGTGTAGGATGCTCCTACAAAGAATTCACTGCCTGCAAACCTTTGGAATTTAATGGAACCGAAGGACCAATTGGATTGAAACGGTGGATCGAGAAAGTCGAATCGGTGTTTGCCATAAGTAAGTGTACTGAAGAAGACAAAGTTAAGTACGCTACGCATACCTTCACAGGTACTGCGTTAACGTGGTGGAACACCTATCTTGAACATGTAGGACAAAATGCTGCTTACGCACTACCGTGGTCGGCGTTCAAGCAATTGATGAACGAGCAGTACTGTCCTAGAAAAGAAGTCAAAAAACTTAAGGCAGAACTTAGAGAGTTACGAACACAAGGGTTCGACGTTACCACATATGAACGACGATTCACAGAGTTGTGCCAATTATGTCCGGGAGCATTCGAAGATGAAGAAGAGAAGATCGACGCGTTTGTAAAAGGATTACCAGTAAGGATTCAAGAAGATGTGAGTTCACACGAGCCCGCTTCTATATAGAAGGCAAGTCGAATGGCTCATAAACTCATAAATCAGATTGAGAGAAGAATTAAAGATTAGGCGGCCGAAGATGTGACAACCCGGAAATTTCTAACCAAATTTAAACTTTAATCTTTATATGTTTCCGACACGATAATCAATATTTGTTAAGTTAAATTTCAAGAATTTTAAACTATGTTCATACATTCATTCAACCTCGACCAAGTTCCAACGATTCACGAACCATTAAACGAATATGATTATATATGTATATGTGTATATATATTATAACTTGAAACGTAAACAAAATATTAGATTAAATACTTTATATGATTGTATCTGTTTCAAAATGTTTATCAATGGAATTAGAAGATAAGATCAAATGATTGAATTATCAGATATATTGAATTATGATTACAAGTCGCTGTTGAAAGGCCCATGTTGATTTGAGAAATCTTTCCATTTTAACAATATTCGAAAAATGGTAAAGTGATTTATAAATAAGAACAAATTATCAATCATTGAGAACTAGACAAAGGATAGTGGAAGATTGAATCTCATAAAGACTCGATTGATCTATTTAGTTTCAAACGTACAAAAACGTTTTCAGTTTAAAAAGAACTTTATTATTAAAACGTATATAACTTTTATAAATATTTAGAACCACTTTTGACAACTCATTACTTAACTAGTATGATAAAGATAACGATATTTATATTTTATTTTATTAAATATATATAACGATTTAAATTAATATTATATATTTATACGCGTATTATACGTACATAGTTTTATACTTTTACTATACTTAAACTTTACCTTTACTTTATTTTTACTTTACTTTAACTTTAATAATTCACTTTAATAATTCATACTTTAATAATTCACTTTAATAATTCATACTTTAATAATTCACTTTAATAATTCATACTTTAATAATTCACTTTAATAATTCATACTTTAATAATTCACTTTAATAATTCAAAAATCTATTATAAATAGAATTCAATAGGTTTCATTATTTTATAGAAACTTGAAAATATTTTTCTCTAAACTCTCTCAATCGATTTACATATATTTACTCCGTATTATTTCAAGATATTATTAGTATACATAAAATATTACGACGGAGTGCTGTCCGAGTGGTTTCGAAATTGTTTTTCGAGTAGGATAGGATTAAGGAAATTATGGGTTATAGCTATGGAGGTGATTGAGTATGGTTCATGGGTATGCTCGTGAGGTCAATATAGTGTTTATCATTTCCGTTGCGTCTACGTACCTTTCCTGCAATATTGAATCTCAATATTGATACGTGAGTACTCATAATTTAACTTTTACATACTAATAGTGTATCCCTGACTAGTGCTCGAATATTTAGGATTATGCATGATTGTACTTTTGATATTGCCCTTACACAGGTTAGGTTGAATCTTAAATTAGTTACACTTAAGGTTGATATAAGGTATAAGATATGCATGTCCTTGGAAAGCTAGCGAAAAATTAAGAACTTTTCCTTTAGTTATCGAATGGTTTCGATGAACGGATTAGAAGTTATAATCAATTGAATTTTCGATATTTTTATTAAAAATGATTATTATTATTATCGTCATTTTTATCGTCGTTCTAGTTTTATCTAATTATTATGATTATTATTATCTTTATCAATAAAAGGGATTTATCATTAAAAATTGTTATTTTTTTTATTATTACTATCGTTATTATCGTTAAAGTTATAATTAGTATTATTATTATTATACAATTATTATTATTATTATTATTATTATTATTATTATTATTATTATTAGTATTATTATTATTATTATTAATATATATATATCATTATTTAAAAATGGTTATTGTTATTGTTATTATTATTATTACTATATTATCATTAAGATAATTATTAGTATTATTGTTAATAATGTTATAGTAACTATCATTATTAATATTAGTGTATTTAAAACAAATATTTGTAACACCTAATTATTTTGATTACTATTATTATCATTATTATGAACACGATATAAAAGACGATTAAAAGCTATTAAACGAAACGATTAGGAAATAATGAGTAAGAGTATCATGATGAAATTAAAATATTATAAGATATTGATTTAGATAAAATTATCTTTCTTATTATTTTTATCATTACTATTATTATTAAAAGTATCGTTAGTATTAAAACTATCATTTTTACAAAAATTATCATTTTAATAGAAATGTCATTGTTACTATAAAATATCATTATTATTATTATTTTAAATAGAATTATTATTTTAAAGATAATATTAAAAATTATCGTAAATATTAAAGTTATCATAATTAGAATTATCGTTTTATCATAATGTCATCTTAGTAATTATAAATATTGATATTTTTATAATAATTATTATTATTACAAAATAATACAACTTTTACTTACTATCATTATAGATATTATTTTATCAAATAAATATGTGATACAAACATATTTACTACGTGTAATAACTTACTTTAATAATACCTATCATATTATCTTTATGATATTAAATGAACCCTATAAATTTTATTACTTAATATATATAAAAGTATATTTTATTATATAAATTTAATATAAAATTTTATTTATTAATAAATATTTACTCTAATAAATCTTTTAAAAATATAAAACGACGATATTTAAACTATATATTAATCATGTATAGATTTTTGGTAATTATTTTGAGTCAAATTTACTTTTGTTGACTTTTGCATATTAGTCTCGAGCATTAGGATTGTGGTACACTATGACTTGACCTAATTTGTTAGACAAATATTGACCAACACATAACTATATATAATTAATTTAGGTTCGTGAATCCGAGGCCAACCTTGCACTTGTTCAATGACGTTATATGTATTTTTACTACGAAGTACAGTATGGTGAGTTTCATTTGCCTTTTTACCCTTTATATTTTTGGGACTGAGAATACATGCGCTTTTATAAATGTTTGACGAAATAGACACAAGTAATTGAAACTACATTCTAAGGTTGAATTATCGAAATCGAATATGCCCCTTTTTATTAAAGTCTGGTAATCTAAGAATTAGGGAACATACACCCTAATTGACGCGAATCCTAAAGATAGATCTATTGGGCCTAACAAACCCCATCCAAAGTACCGGATGCTTTAGTACTTCGAAATTTATATCATGTCCGAAGGAGGATCCCGGAATGATAGGGGATATTCTTATATGTATCTAGTTAATGTTGGTTACCAGGTGTTCACCATATGAATGATTATTTTTGTCTCTATGCATGGGACGTATATTTATGAGAACTGGAAATAAAATTCTTGTGGTCTATTAAAATGATGGAAATAAATGATTATGATAAACTAATGAACTCACCAACCTTTTGGTTGACACTTTAAAGCATGTTTATTCTCAGGTGTTAAAGAAATCTTCCACTGTGCATTTGCTCATTTTAAAGATATTACTTGGAGTCTTTCATAGCATATTTCGAAGAACGTTGCATTCGAGTCATTGAGTTCATCAAAGATTATTATTAAATCAATTTATAGTTGGATAGTGAATATTATGAAATGGTATGCATGCCTGTCAATTTTCGATGTAAAGAAAGTTTGTCTTTTAAAAACGAATGCAATGTTTGTAAAATGTATCATATAGAGGTCAAATATCTCGCAATGTAATCAACTATTGTGAATCGTTTATAATGTATATGAACGGGTCCTTTCAGTTGGTATCAGAGCAGTGGTCTTAGCGAACCAGGTCTGCATTAGTGTGTCTAACTCATAAGTCGATAGGATGCATTAGTGAGTCTGGACTTCGACCGTGTCTGCATGTCAAAAGTTTTTCTTATCATTTTGTGTCGAAAATTAACTACTTATCATCCTCGGGAAATTACCTGCTTATCATTTTTAGTCTAAGACACGTCTTGCTGCATTGATTGCATGAATAGTGTATAGACAAAAATTCATATCTTAGCATATCTGCTAAATCATATCTTATCGTATCTGTTACTTTAAACTTTGCCTGACATATCCCGCAAAGTCCTCCGTAATCTACGAAATCTTTTGATCTATATATATATATATATATATATATATATATATATATATATATATATATATATATATATATATATATATATATATATATATATTCTATGTAATTAGAATACCACTCGTTAGCCAAAATCATTTCATATCGAAAAAAGAAAAAAAAATCCTTTATCCAATCGTACGAAATGGAATTCGTCATCAGTTCAAGTCACTCAGATTCCGAAATGGAATCCCATTCAAGCTCCGAAAGCAGTGTGATCGGAATAGATCAACCAATCAGTCATCACCTATTCTGGATGAATTGGGGATGGGTTCGTAGCCTCCTCAATCATTGGAGACAAGAAGAAGGTGATCCCTTCCATCCACCACATTGCCCTCTTGACGAAGAACCTGAAGCACTTACCGGCGAACCTGTCCGAAACACCATTTTCTCGCTCATTTCCAGAGTATCTCGGCACGATTATATATTACATCAAATTTTAGATTTTATTTATCCGCTAGTCCGAACCGACAATCACCCCGGTGTAATAGAAGAAGTCAACGAGCTTCGCGCTCGGGTAGTGGCTTTTGAAATGTCCCGTTCTTATTGATTAAAAACGTTCCATATTAATTGATTTCGTTGCGAGGTTTTGACCTCTATATGAGACGTTTTTCAAAGACTGCATTCATTTTTAAAACAAACCATAACCTTTATTTCATAGATAAAGGTTTTAAAAAGCTTTACGTAGATTATCAAATAATGATAATCTAAAATATCCTGTTTAAACACGACCATTACATAATGGTTTACAATACAAATATGTTACAACAAAATAAGTTTCTTGAATGCAGTTTTTACACAATATCATACAAGCATGGACTCCAAATCTCGTCCTTATTTAAGTATGCGACAGCGGAAGCTCTTAATAATCACCTGAGAATAAACATGCTTAAAACGTCAACAAAAATGTTGGTGAGTTATAGGTTTAACCTATATATATCAAATCATAATAATAGACTACAAGATTTCATATTTCAATACACATCCCATACATAGAGATAAAAATCATTCATATGGTGAACACCTGGTAACCGACATTAACAAGATGCATATATAAGAATATCCCCATCATTCCGGGACACCCTTCGGATATGATATAAATTTCAAAGTACTAAAGCATCCGGTACTTTGGATGGGGTTTGTTAGGCCCAATAGATCTATCTTTAGGATTCGCGTCAATTAGGGTGTCTGTTCCCTAATTCTTAGATTACCAGACTTAATAAAAAGGGGCATATTCGATTTTGATAATTCAACCATAGAATGTAGTTTCACGTACTTGTGTCTATTTTGTAAATCATTTATAAAACCTGCATGTATTCTCATCCCAAAAATATTAGATTTTAAAAGTGGGACTATAACTCACTTTCACATATTTTTACTTCGTCGGGAAGTAAGACTTGGCCACTGGTTGATTCACGAACCTATAACAATATATACATATATATCAAAGTATGTTCAAAATATATTTACAACACTTTTAATATATTTTGATGTTTTAAGTTTATTAAGTCAGCTGTCCTCGTTAGTAACCTACAACTAGTTGTCCACAGTTAGATGTACAGAAATAAATCGATAAATATTATCTTGAATCAATCCACGACCCAGTGTATACATATCTCAGTATTGATCACAACTCAAACTATATATATTTTGGAATCAACCTCAACCCTGTATAGCTAACTCCAACATTCACATATAGAGTGTCTATGGTTGTTCCGAAATATATATAGATGTGTCGACATGATAGGTCGAAACATTGTATACGTGTCTATGGTATCTCAAGATTACATAATATACAATACAAGTTGATTAAGTTATAGTTGGAATAGATTTGTTACCAATTTTCACGTAGCTAAAATGAGAAAAATTATCCAATCTTGTTTTACCCATAACTTCTTCATTTTAAATCCGTTTTGAGTGAATCAAATTGCTATGGTTTCATATTGAACTCTATTTTATGAATCTAATCAGAAAAAGGATAGGTTTATAGTCAGAAAAATAAGTTACAAGTCGTTTTTGTAAAGGTAGTCATTTCAGTCGAAAGAACGACGTCTAGATGACCATTTTAGAAAACATACTTCCACTTTGAGTTTAACCATAATTTTTGGATATAGTTTCATGTTCATAATAAAAATCATTTTCTCAGAATTACAAATTTTAAATCAAAGTTTATCATAGTTTTTAATTAACTAACCCAAAACAGCCCGCGGTGTTACTACGACGGCGTAAATCCGGTTTTACGGTGTTTTTCGTGTTTCCAGGTTTTAAATCATTAAGTTAGCATATCATATAGATATAGAACATGTGTTTAGTTGATTTTAAAAGTCAAGTTAGAAGGATTAACTTTTGTTTGCCAACAAGTTTAGAATTAACTAAACTATGTTCTAGTGATTACAAGTTTAAACCTTCGAATAAGATAGCTTTATATGTATGAATCGAATGATGTTATGAACATCATTACTACCTTAAGTTCCTTGGATAAACCTACTGGAAAAGAGAAAAATGGATCTAGCTTCAACGGATCCTTGGATGGCTCGAAGTTCTTGAAGCAGAATCATGACACGAAAACAAGTTCAAGTAAGATCATCACTTGAAATAAGATTGTTATAGTTATAGAAATTGAACCAAAGTTTGAATATGATTATTACCTTGTATTAGAATGATAACCTACTGTAATAAACAAAGATTTCTTGAGGTTGGATGATCACCTTACAAGATTGGAAGTGAGCTAGCAAACTTGAAAGTATTCTTGATTTTATGTAACTAGAACTTGTAGAATTTATGAAGAACACTTAGAACTTGAAGATAGAACTTGAGAGAGATTAATTAGATGAAGAAAATTGAAGAATGAAAGTGTTTGTAGGTGTTTTTGGTCGTTGGTGTATGGATTAGATATAAAGGATATGTAATTTTGTTTTCATGTAAATAAGTCATGAATGATTACTCATATTTTTGTAATTTTATGAGATATTTCATGCTAGTTGCCAAATGATGGTTCCCACATATGTTAGGTGACTCACATGGGCTGCTAAGAGCTGATCATTGGTGTGTATATACCAATAGTACATACATCTAAAAGCTGTGTATTGTACGAGTACGAATACGGGTGCATACGAGTAGAATTGTTGATGAAACTGAACGAGGATGTAATTGTAAGCATTTTTGTTAAGTAGAAGTATTTTGATAAGTGTATTGTGTTGGGATTTAACAAGATACAAAATGCTTAAAACATTTTAAGAATCATATTAAAGCGGAAGCAAGTAAGAATTACCATTTAGAACTTGTTAATCTTTAACCAATTAAAGTTAAATCCCAATAAGGATCAAGTTGTGTTGTATACTTACAAACTACAAGCAAGTAAAGAGATTATACCTACTCCAAGCTTGCTAGTAAGGAATGAAGATGATGATGTTGAATGGAGCTCCAAAAGTATGAAACCTCAAGTTGTTATACCCCAAACTTGTGCACCAACACCTAGCCTTTGGTTAGGATTTAATTACCCTTGAATGAGCTTGCAAAAAAAAAAATATTTAGAACCCTTTCTAGCTCCCTAATTGCCACGGCCTGGACAGCAGCAGATGGGAGAATTGTGCAGTTTTTTTTGCTAGTATTTGATGTGTAAATGCATGTGGTGGTGGTCTCCAACAATGCCTTGGTTAATATCAAAGTTGAATGCAAGTAACCAAGCAAAAGACAAGACAAAATGGCATGCTTGTGAAGACTCCCATGCCACTTCCTAATTTGGTTTTATAAAATAAGTTTTATAAAAAAAATAAGATTTTATAAAACCATTTTATAAACTAGCATTTTAATTATGTACATTTTATATAAAACCAATTATATAAAAAATGTAACATAACATTATTAATTATTTAACCTATAAATAATTAAATCCATATTATATAAATTATTCCATAATTTATATATATATGTACACATCAAGTAATATTTCAGAAAACCGTTTTTCTTAAAGTTCAAGTGTCGCGTATTTAATCAATGATCCAATCGTTAAGATTAAATGCGTACAAGGTGTCGGTAAGTTTGTTATTGGGTATGACCCGACTTGGATCATAACACATTAGCCACATTAATTTAATATGTCTCTCGGACATACGGAATACCTTCAATCTCCCACTTGCACGAGAAACATAAGAAATTAATGTAAGTGATGGATACCACCTAACGACCGTCCATCACCCCCAATATGTTATGACTTTGTGCCATTCAATAACATCATCCCTTTCGAGTCCCATCTCGAATATGAATAGGTGAATCTTTCATTATATCCTTTCGTCCTAGATGTCATGTTAAATCCAAGAGATACAGAGTGATCACTCTCTTCTAGATTAACTTTATCAGGCCTTAGACATCTGACTCTCAACGAATAAGAGGGACAAATTCCATCTTGACTGCATACGTCCTAAATATATACCTTGTATTATACCTGAGCTCTTCCTTATGAACTACCATATTTCAGAATAGCGAAGGAATGAATCAAGGCACAATACTTGGTAAATATCCGAACCCAATATGTATCTCAGGTCAGAGGATACAATGATATTCGCCTTTACTCAAGACTACATGTGATCAACCACAAAGGCTCCATTTAGTAAATCTTGAGGGCGGGTCTTCCAATATTTGTATCCCACAAATATCTATGAACCTTGGTTGCAACCTTGCCCCACATTCAGTCCGTGAATGTATACCAATCCAAGTTCATAATAGTCTAAACCTCACACTTGTTCCCACAAATGTGATCAACTACGGAATTTAGAATAATTGCTTATTCATGGATAAAATATGCAAAATAGGAACTTAACTCAAAATAAATTAAACCATAATTATATTAATGAGTTTGAACAATTTCGTTCCGTTACAATACTTAAAACAGATCATGACCAATCACTAGAATATCGAAGCCCTAATGCACAAACATGTCCTGCATGTTTTGATCCATGTAAGAGCTTCGTGAGAGGATCCGCTATATTAAGATCTGTGTGAACTTTGCGAATACATATCTTTCCCTTTTCAACTTCATCCCTTATGTAGTTGAATCTCCGCTCAATGTGACGGGTCTTTTGATGAGCACGAGGTTCCTTGATTTGTGCAATCGCACCCTCGTTGTCACAAAAGATCTCAAGAGGGTCCTGAATGGAAGGGACTACTCCTAAGTCGTCGATGAATTTCTTCATCCATGCAGCTTCCTGAGCTGCCAATGATGCGGCGATGTACTCTGACTCTGTAGTGGATAGAGCAACAACATCCTGTTTTGAACTCTTCCAAGAGACCGCACCTCCATTTAATGTGAAGACATAACCGGATTGTGATCGAGAATCATCACGATCAGTTTGGAAACTCGCATCCACGTAACCTTTTACAGCGAGTTCCTCCTCACCAGACCCATATATCAGAAACATATCCTTAGTCCTCCTAAGGTATTTCAATATACTTTTAACAGCAATCCAATGACGGTTTCCTGGGTTATTCTGGTATCTACTTGTCAGGCTAAGAGCGCATGACACATCCGGTCTAGTGCATATCATTGCATACATGATTGACCCAATGGCAGAAGCATATGGGACTTTCTTCATTCTCTCCTGTTCATCTTTCGTGGTGGGGCACTGAGATGAACTGAGAAGTGTTCCCTTTTGAATAGGTACCAAACCTTTCTTAGAGTTCTCCATCTTGAACCTTTTCAAGATCTTTTCAATGTATGCACTTTGATTTAAACCTATCAGTTTCTTGGATCTATCCCTGTAGATCCCAATCCCCAAAACGTATTGTGCTTCTTCAAGATCCTTAATGGAGAAGCATTTGCTTAACCAAGTTTTAACACCTTACATTGCCGGAATATCATTTCCAAATAACAATATATCATCCACATATAGTACAAGGAACATGATAGTGCTCCCACTAGCTTTCTTGTATACACAAGCTTCATCACCATTTATAATGAAGCCAAATTTCTTGGCCTCCTCATTAAAACGATGATTCCACATTCTAGATGCTTGTTTCAATCCGTAGATTGACTTCTTTAACTTGCATACCTTCTTAGGATATTTCGGATCAACAAAACCTTCAGGCTGAACCATGTAGACATCTTCCTCAAGATGTCCGTTTAGGAAAGCGGTCTTGACATCCATTTGCCATATTTCATAATCATAATGAGCAGCAATGGCAAGTAATATCCTAATAGACTTTAGCATTGCCACAGGCGAAAAAGTTTCATCATAGTCAACCCCTTGAGTTTGAGTGAAACCTTTTGCTACAAGTCTAGCTTTATATGTATCCAAGTTTCCATGTATGTCGGTTTTCATCTTGAAAAGCCATTTACAATCAACTAGCCTTGAGCCAGTAGGGTGTTCAACAAGTTCCCAAACTTGGTTGTCATACATGGATTGCATCTCAGCGTTCATGGCTTCCTGCCATTTATCCTTATCAATCCTTGATAAAGCATCTTGGTAGTTTGTTGGTTCATCCAAATCAACCACATAGCAACCATCCATGAGAAACCCATATCTCTCAGGAGGATTACTAATCCTACCAGATCTGCGATAGTCTTGTGTATTTTGATCATCCATTTGATCACTCTCAACATTTTCATGTTGAGTGCTAGTGTCAATCAATTGTGTATCATCTACTTGATCTTGATCCTCTTCAAGATCTATCTTCCTTTCACTATTTCCTTCCATTAGGAACTTAGTTTCAAGGAATTCCGCCTTCCGAGCAACAAATACATTCTGCTCGGATGGATCATAGAAATAATATCCCATATCATTCTTGGGATATCCTATGAAGATACACTTCGTGGATCGAGCATTCAACTTATTAGGGACGTAACGCTTAGGGTAAGCTTCACATCCCCATACCTTTAAGTATGATAGAGATGGAGGTTTTCCAAACCACATCTCATGAGGTGTTCGTTCCACTTTCTTGGTTGGGGCCATATTTAAAATACGAGCCGCGGAGCATAGACAATAACCCCAAAATGATAGAGGTAACGAGCTTCTAGCCATCATAGATCGAACCATATCCATTAGGGTTCGGTTCCTCCATTCGGAAACTCCATTCAGTTGGGGTGTTCCAGGAGGAGTGAGTTGTGAGATAATCCCACAACTTCTAAGATGATCTTGGAAGGCATCGCTTAGGTATTCACCTCCTCTATCGGTACGCAGTACCTTGATTGTCTTGTTGAGTTGATTTTGTACTTCGTTTTGATATTCTTTGAATGCTTCAAAAGTTTCATTCTTATGCCTTAACAAGTAGACATATCCGAAACGACTGAAGTCATCAATGAATGTAACAAAGTATCTTTCACCATTCCTAGTCATGGGCTTAAAGGGTCCACACACATCCGAATGTATTAATCCCAATAAGTCTTTAGCCCTTTCATAGGTCCCTTTGAAAGGTGCTTTAGTCATTTTGCCTTGTAAACAAGATTCACATACATCAAACGAGTCCATCTCATTTGATTTTAAAAGTCCATTCTTTTAAAGTGTATGCATTCGGTTCTTGTTTATGTGACCAAGGCGACAATGCCATAAGTAGGAATCACTCAAATCCCTTTTGAGTTTCTTGGTGCTTGTATGGTACATTGAGCTACTAGATGATGTGTCATCATGAACCAATTCATAAATTCCATTTGAAGGCGAAGCCTTGAAATAGAATACATTATCTAAACAAACATGGATATCATCATTAATAAAATTAACATTAAAACCATATTGTTTCAAACGAGAAACAGAAATAATGTTTCGACACAAGTCGGGTGCATACAAAACATCATTCAAAATAAGTTCCATGCCACTTGGAAGTTTTAACACAAAGTCTCCTTGAGCTTTCACTTGCACTTTAGCTCCATTCCCCATGAAGAGACTTGATGTTCCCGTTTGCTTGTCACTTCTTTTGAACTCCTGCAAAGAATTGCAAATGTGAGTTCCACATCCAATGTCTAATACCCATGTATTAGAAGAAGTAATACTAAGCTCTATATATACCATATATATATTACCTGAGGATTGCCCCGCATCCCTCTTTTCCTTCAACTCCTTAAGGTAGACCGGACAGTTTCGTTTCCAATGACCCATCTCACCGCAACCGAAACATGGGTCTTCCTTGGGGTTTGCCTTTTCCGCAACCTTTTGCTTTTTGTTCTTGTTCTTGGTTGGGGTAACCATCTTCACCTTTCCCTTGCCTTGATAGGCGGGTCCTTTTCTCTTAGCCACCTTAGGCTTAGAGGTGTTGTTACCTTTTGACCCGCCATCATTGATCATTAGCACGGGTGAAGCCCTTTTACCCATGCTTGTTTCGGCCGTCGCCATGAAGCTCACCGATGGTCTTATCCATCCCATTCATATTGTAATTAATTACAAATTGGTCAAACCTCTTTGACAAGGAGTTTAGGATAAGATCGGTGGCTAGCTCATTGGAAATGTTGAGGTTAAGACGGTTTGCGCGATCAATGAGGCTTTTCATTTTGAGGACATAGGAGGAGATGGATTGGGTGTCATCCATACGACATGCATGTAGCGCTCGAACCGTTTCGAAGCACTCGACACGTGCTTGTTGAAGGAACATCTCCTTCAATTGCGTTATCATGTCATATGCACTATGATGTTCGAAATCCTTTTGGAGTTCGGGTATCATAGTCCCAAGCATTAGGCAACCAACTTGCACCGAATCGGCACAATATTTGTCATAGTAAGCCATGCCCTCCGTATCATCCATGTCGGGTTGATCAGGAATGGGGTCCTTCAACACATACGCTTTATCCTCGAGTTTGAGGACAATCCTAAGATTACGGAACCAATCCATAAAGTTCGTATGGTTGAGTTTGTCTTTCTCAAGGAGAGACCTTAACGATAGGTTGTTTAGGTTAAGTGGTGCGTTTTGCATGTTGTTGTTATTAGCGGCCATCTACAAAATTAACAAAGTTCATTTAAGTATTGATTTCAAATTTAATAAACAATACCCTTTTATATTATAATTGTCTTATTAAATATTAGAATCCAACGGTAAATCAAATTTCGGTTAGGTGACCTTTATCTCGTTATTTGATTTAGCTAGGTAGTCATTTATATGACAATTGCAATCCTTTTGCAACTTCTAAATTATGGGATCATGCAATCCTTTTGCATGGCATATTTATCCCATCAACGCCTATTTGTTCCTCATGCTTCGGTGACCCTAAGTTCATGATTCCCAAATCAAGTCGTCCTACTTGTGTAAACATGTAAAATTAACATGCAAGTGGTTAGGTGACCTTTATCCCACAAGCATGTGAATTTTACCTTAACCATATTAGTTTGCTTATAACGGTTAGGTGACCTTTATCCCATTATGAGTTCCCTAATATTTTTAAGTGTCACACAAAAGGATGGCGTTTAACTTGTTTGCCTTGTTAATAAGGGATTTTAAGTTTTCATTATTTCTAGTTTAAGAAAACTTTTATGCCATACACCAACATGCATTTAGTGTATGGTACATATGAAAATCCATTTTCATGTTATGTAATAAAGCCAATTCATTACTTTGATATAAACCATTTTATATGTGTTTCAATAACCAATTATTCTAATCCTTTTAGTGTTCTTAATAACCATTTATTAATGTCCTTTTGCCATTTTAATTTAACCATTTAAATTGTCGTATTGCATGTCATTTATAATGTCTAATTTAACTAATTAAATTGCCATTTTGCTTGTTGTTAATTTGTGATTTACTTGTAGCAATCAAACATACAATCCATAATCAAATAAATAAACAACCACGCAAGCAAAACAATATGTTCACAATCAAGCCAATTTGGTAGACATTTGTTTAGCCGAAAACAAATATCACCGGTAAAGGGGTTATTACACAAAGTAGGAGATTTCAAATCTCCCACTTAATCTTGCATCTTCCTTGTCTTTATCTTGCATCTTCATTTTTACAAAAAATATATCCTAATACATTTTTCTAAAAAATGAAAATACAACCTAATCTATTTTACATACCAAATATAAAATAAATTACATAACCAAATGAATTATTACATGCCAAATGAATAAATATTATTACAAACCAATTGAATAAATATAAATCAACCATGCATGCAACCAAACACAATGTCAAGGCTTAGATTGTGAACTTTAACATACAACCAAGTATGAACCAAATAGAAGAACCAAAACCCACTTTTGGAACTCCATAAATTCGGCCATATAATAAACCCACCCAAAACCATAAATTTTTATTGCATTTTACAATCATGCATGTACATAAAATGCAAAATATATAGTGAGTTTAATAACTATCTCGAAGTATATTTCAACAACTTCGGCTCTAGATACCATTGTTGGGATTTAACAAGATACAAAATGCTTAAAACATTTTAAGAATCATATTAAAGCGGAAGCAAGTAAGAATTACCATTTAGAACTTGTTAATCTTTAACCAATTAAAGTTAAATCCCAATAAGGATCAAGTTGTGTTATATACTTACAAACTACAAGCAAGTAAAGAGATTATACCTACTCCAAGCTTGCTAGTAAGGAATGAAGATGATGATGTTGAATGGAGCTCCAAAAGTATGAAACCTCAAGTTGTTATACCCCAAACTTGTGCACCACACCTAGCCTTTGGTTAGGATTTAATTACCCTTGAATGAGCTTGCAAAAAAAAATATTTAGAACCCTTTCTAGCTCCCTAATTGCCACGGCCTGGACAGCAGCAGATGGGAGAATTGTGCAGTTTTTTTTGCTAGTATTTGATGTGTAAATGCATGTGGTGGTGGTCTCCAACAATGCCTTGGTTAATATCAAAGTTGAATGCAAGTAACCAAGCAAAAGACAAGACAAAATGGCATGCTTGTGAAGACTCCCATGCCACTTCCTAATTTGGTTTTATAAAATAAGTTTTATAAAAAAAATAAGATTTTATAAAACCATTTTATAAACTTGCATTTTAATTATGTACATTTTATATAAAACCAATTATATAAAAAATGTAACATAACATTATTAATTATTTAACCTATAAATAATTAAATCCATATTATATAAATTATTCCATAATTTATATATATATGTACACATCAAGTAATATTTCAGAAAACCGTTTTTCTTAAAGTTCAAGTGTCGCGTATTTAATCAATGATCCAATCGTTAAGATTAAATGCGTACAAGGTGTCGGTAAGTTTGTTATTGGGTATGACCCGACTTGGATCATAACACATTAGCCACATTAATTTAATATGTCTCTCGGGCATACGGAATATCTTCATATTGAAGTCTTTCAAAAGTGTATAAATACATATTAAAACACTACATGTATATACATTTTAACTGAGTCGTTAAGTCATCGTTAGTCGTTACATGTAAGTGTTGTTTTGAAACCTTTAGGTTAATGATCTTGTTAAATGTTGTTAACCCAATGTTTATAATATCAAATGAGATTTTAAATTACTATATTATCATGTATAAATATCTCTTAATTATGATATATATACATTAAATGTCTTTACAACGATAATCGTTACATATATGTCTCGTTTAAAAATCATTAAGTTAGTAGTCTTGTTTTTACATATGTAGTTCATTGTTAATATACTTAATGATATGTTTACTTATCATAGTATCATGTTAACTATATATATATATATGATGACATATATATGGATATATATATATATATATATATATATATATATATATATATATATATATATATATATCCATATATATGTCATCATATAGTTTTTACAAGTTTTAACGTTCGTGAATCACCGGTCAACTTGGGTGGTCAATTGTCTATATGAAACATATTTCAATTAATCAAGTCTTAACAAGTTTGATTTCTTAACATGTTGAAAACATTTAATCATGTAAATATCAATCTCAATTAATATATATAAACATGGAAAAGTTCGGGTCACTACAGTACCTACCCGTTAAATAAATTTCGTCCCGAAATTTTAAGCTGTTGAAGGTGTTGACGAATCTTCTGGAAATAGATGCGGGTATTTCTTCTTCATCTGATCTTCACTCTCCCAGGTGAACTCGGGTCCTCTACGAGCATTCCATCGAACCTTAACAATTGGTATCTTGTTTTGCTTAAGTCTTTTAACCTCACGATCCATTATTTCGACGGGTTCTTCGATGAATTGAAGTTTTTCGTTGATTTGGATTTCATCTAACGGAATAGTGAGATCTTCTTTAGCAAAACATTTCTTCAAATTCGAGACGTGGAAAGTGTTATGTACAGCCGCGAGTTGTTGAGGTAACTCAAGTCGGTAAGCTACTGGTCCGACACGATCAATAATCTTGAATGGTCCAATATACCTTGGATTTAATTTCCCTCGTTTACCAAATCGAACAACGCCTTTCCAAGGTGCAACTTTAAGCATGACCATCTCTCCAATTTCAAATTCTATATCTTTTCTTTTAATGTCAGCGTAGCTCTTTTGTCGACTTTGGGCAGTTTTCAACCGTTGTTGAATTTGGATGATCTTCTCGGTAGTTTCTTGTATAATCTTTGGACCCGTAATCTGTCTATCCCCCACTTCACTCCAACAAATTGGAGACCTGCACTTTCTACCATAAAGTGCTTCAAACGGCGCCATCTCAATGCTTGAATGATAGCTGTTGTTGTAGGAAAATTCTGCTAACGGTAGATGTCGATCCCAACTATTTCCGAAATCAATAACACATGCTCGTAGCATGTCTTCAACCATTTGTATCGTCCTTTCTTTCTGCCGATCAGTTTGTGGATGATAGGCAGTACTCATGTCTAGACGAGTTCCTAATGCTTGCTGTAATGTCTGCCAGAATCTTGAAATAAATCTGCCATCCCTATCAGAGATAATAGAGATTGGTATTCCATGTCTGGAGACGACTTCCTTCAAATACAGTCGTGCTAACTTCTCCATCTTGTCATCTTCTCTTATTGGCAGGAAGTGTGCTAATTTGGTGAGACGATCAACTATTACCCAAATAGTATCAAAACCACTTGCAGTCCTTGGCAATTTAGTGACGAAATCCATGGTAATGTTTTCCCATTTCCATTCCGGGATTTCGGGTTGTTGAAGTAGACCTGATGGTTTCTGATGCTCAGCTTTGACCTTAGAACACGTCAAACATTCTCCTACGTATTTAGCAACATTAGCTTTCATACCCAGCCACCAAAAATGTTTCTTAAGATCCTTGTACATCTTCCCCGTTCCAGGATGTATTGAGTATCTGGTTTTATGAGCTTCTCTAAGTACCATTTCTCTCATATCTCCAAATTTTGGTACCCAAATCCTTTCAGCCCTATACCGGGTTCCGTCTTCCCGAATATTAAGATGCTTCTCCGATCCTTTGGGTATTTCATCCTTTAAATTTCCCTCTTTTAAAACTCCTTGTTGCGCCTCCTTTATTTGAGTAGTAAGGTTATTATGAATCATTATATTCATAGATTTTACTCGAATGGGTTCTCTGTCCTTCCTGCTCAAAGCATCGGCTACCACATTTGCCTTCCCCGGGTGGTAACGAATCTCAAAGTCGTAATCATTCAATAATTCAATCCACCTACGCTGCCTCATATTCAGTTGTTTCTGATTAAATATGTGTTGAAGACTTTTGTGGTCGGTATATATAATACTTTTGACCCCATATAAGTAGTGCCTCCAAGTCTTTAATGCAAAAACAACCGCGCCTAATTCCAAATCATGCGTCGTATAATTTTGTTCGTGAATCTTCAATTGTCTAGACGCATAAGCAATCACCTACGTTCGTTGCATTAATACACAACCGAGACCTTGCTTTGATGCGTCACAATAAATCACAAAATCATCATTCCCTTCAGGCAATGACAATATAGGTGCCGTAGTTAGCTTTTTCTTCAATAACTGAAACGCTTTCTCTTGTTCATCATTCCATTCAAATTTCTTCCCTTTATGCGTTAATGCAGTCAAGAGTTTTGCTATTCTGGAAAAGTCTTGGATGAACCTTCTGTAGTAACCAGCTAGTCCTAAAAACTGGCGTATGTGTTTCGGAGTTTTCGGGGTTTCCCACTTTTCAACAGTTTCTATCTTTGCCGGATCCACCTTAATACCTTCTTTGTTCACTATGTGACCGAGGAATTGAACTTCTTCCAACCAAAATGCACACTTTGAAAACTTAGCGTACAATTCTTCCTTCCTCAATACTTCTAACACCTTTCTCAAATGTTCACCGTGTTCTGGGTCATTCTTTGAGTAAATAAGTATGTCATCAATGAAAACAATGACAAACTTATCAAGGTATGGTCCACACACTCGGTTCATAAGGTCCATGAACACAGCTGGTGCATTAGTTAAACCAAACAGCATGACCATAAATTCGTAATGACCGTAACGTGTTCTGAAAGCAGTCTTTGGAATATCATCTTCTTTCACCCGCATTTGATGATACCCGGAACGTAAGTCAATCTTTGAATAAACAGACGAGCCTTGTAGTTGATCAAATAAGTCGTCGATTCTCGGTAGTGGGTAGCAGTTCTTGATGGTAAGTTTGTTCAACTCTCGGTAGTCGATACACAACCTGAATGTACCATCTTTCTTCTTGACAAACAAAACAGGAGCTCCCCACGGTGATGTGCTTGGTCGAATGAAACCACGCTCTAAAAGTTCTTGTAATTGGCTTTGCAGTTCTTTCATCTCGCTGGGTGCGAGTCTGTAAGGAGCACGAGCCATTGGTGCAGCTCCTGGTACAAGATCTATTTGAAATTCAACGGATCGATGTGGGGGTAATCCCGGTAATTCTTTCGGAAATACATCGGGAAATTCTTTTGCAATGGGAACATCATTGATGCTCTTTTCTTCAGTTTGTACTTTCTCGACGTGTGCTAGAATAGCATAGCAACCTTTTATTATTAGTTTTTGTGCCTTCAAATTACTAATAAGATGTAGCTTCGTGTTGCCCTTTTCTCCGTACACCATTAAGGGTTTTCCTTTTTCTCGTATAATGCAAATTGCATTTTTGTAACAAACGATCTCTACTTTCACTTCTTTCAACCAGTCCATACCGATTATCACATCAAAACTCCCTAACTCTACTGGTATCAAATCAATCTTAAATGTTTCGCTAACCAGTTTAATTTCTCGATTCCGACATATATTATCTGCTGAAATTAATTTACCATTTGCTAATTCGAGTAAAAATTTACTATCCAAAGGCGTCAATGGACAACTTAATTTAGCACAAAAATCTCTACTCATATAGCTTCTATCCGCACCCGAATCAAATAAAACGTAAGCAGATTTATTGTCAATAAGAAACGTACCCGTAACAAGCTCCGGGTCTTCCTGTGCCTCTGCCGCATTAATATTGAAAACTCTTCCGCGGCCTTGTCCATTCGTGTTCTCCTGGTTCGGGCAATTTCTAATAATGTGGCCCGGTTTTCCACATTTATAACAAACTACATTGGCATAACTTGCTCCGACACTACTTGCTCCGCCATTACTCGTTCCGACACCATTTGTTCCTTTCGTTCTATTAACCCCTGGTCCGTAGACCTCACACTTCACCGCGCTATGACCATTTCTTTTACACTTGTTGCAAAATTTGGTGCAGAACCCCGAGTGATACTTTTCACACCTTTGGCATAGCTGCTTCTGATTGTTGTTGTTGTTGCGGTTATTATTATTGTTGGGATGATTGTTGTAGTTGTTGTTGTTGTTGTTGTTGTTGTTGTTGGGCCGTTTGTTGTAGTTGCGATTGATGTTGCGATTGTTGGGATAATTGTTACGATTATTGTTGTAATTGCTGTTGTTGTTGTATTGGTGATTCTTATCACCATTTTCCTCCCACTTTCTTTTGACTTGCTTCACATTGGCCTCTTCAGCAGTCTGTTCTTTAATTCTTTCTTCAATCTGGTTCACTAGTTTGTGAGCCATTCTACATGCCTGTTGTATGGAGGCGGGCTCGTGTGAACTTATATCTTCTTGGATTCTTTCCGATAATCCTTTCACAAACGCGTCGATCTTCTCTTCCTCATCTTCGAACGCTCCCGGACACAATAGGCACAATTCTGTGAATCGTCTTTCGTACGTGTTAATATCAAATCCTTGGGTTCGTAACCCTCTAAGTTCTGTCTTGAGCTTATTGACCTCGGTTCTGGGACGGTACTTCTCGTTCATCAAGTTCTTGAATGCTGACCACGGTAGTGCGTACGCATCGTCTTGTCCCACTTGCTCTAGATAGGTATTCCACCATGTTAACGCAGAACATGTGAAGGTATCCGTAGCGTACTTCACTTTGTCCTCTTCAGTACACTTACTTATGGCAAACACCGATTCGACCTTCTCGGTCCACCGTTTCAATCCGATCGGTCCTTCGGTTCCATCAAATTCCAAAGGTTTGCAGGCAGTGAATTCTTTGTAGGTGCATCCTACACGATTTCCTGTACTGCTAGATCCAAGGTTATTGTTGGTATGTAGCGCAGCCTGTACTGCTGCTATGTTTGAAGCTAGAAAAGTACAAAATTCCTCTTCATTCATATTCACGGTGTGTCGAGTAGTCGGTGCCATTTCCTTCAAAATAGTCAAATGGAACAAGTTAATCATACAAAATATTAAGAGTAGTTAATAGTATTTCGTAGCATAATATGAACTCATTTATAAAAGCTTTTTCTTCATATTAGCGTTTTATAAGTTTAAATGCGGGTAGTACCTACCCGTTAAGTTCATACTTAATAGCTAATATACAATTCAACTACTACAATTCTATATGAAAAACTGATTATAATAATATTTCGCGTTCAAACTTTTACACAATATTTTACAAACTTACAATACCGCTTATTTTACATATATCATGAAATATAGCACACAATAAATTTGATACAAGATGGTTGTGAAGATAATTCTAGCTAGTACACAAGTCGTTCAGCAAAGGCAATAAAGACACGTAATTCATACGTCCAGAAATAAGTCATGCATTCTGGTTTTACTAGGATTACTTCCCATCCTTGGTCTTGTGGAACATAACTGTTATGGCCATTGATAAGACAGCGTGTTGTAATGTCGTCAAAGGGATGAGGGTTACGTAATGTCCAACAGTCCCGTAACAATCTAAAAACCTCATTTCTTACCCCAATTACCGACTCCGTCACTTGTGGGAACGTTTTGTTTAATAGTTGTAGCCCGATGTTCTTGTTCTCACTTTGGTGAGAAGCGAACATTACTAATCCGTAAGCATAACATGCTTCTTTATGTTGCATGTTAGCCGCTTTTTCTAAATCACAAAGTCCAATATTCGGATATATTGAGTCAAAATAATTTCTTAACCCATTGCGTAAAATAGCATTTGGGTTCCCCGCAATATATGCGTCAAAGTAAACACATCGTAACTTATGGATTTCCCAATGTGATATCCCCCATCTTTCGAACGAAAGCCTTTTATAAACCAAGGCATTCTTGGAACGTTCTTCGAATGTCTTACAAACTGATCTTGCCTTAAATAGTTGTGCCAAAGAATTCTGACCGACTCTAGACAAGATTTCATCAATCATGTCTCCGGGTAGGTCTCTTAAAATATTGGGTTGTCTATCCATTTTGTGTTTTTATACTGTAAAATAGACAAGATTTAGATTCAAAAAAAAAATACTTATTAATACAAGCAATTTTTACATATATCATAAAGCATAAGCACACTATATTATTTATATTACACCACACGAATACAACTATCTTATTCCGACTCGCTTATTTCTTCTTCTTCGGTTTTAGTTCGTTTTGCCAAGTTTCTAGGGATATATGATGTTCCCCTAATACGATCCGTCGTTATCCACATTGGTTTAGAAAAACCTGGTGGTTTAGAGGTTCCCGGGTCATTATTACAACTTAAGGACTTCGGGGGTTGACGATACATATAAAGTTCATCGGGGTTGGAATTAGATTTCTCTATTTTTATGCCCTTTCCCATATTATTTTCTTTTGCCTTTTTAAATTCAGTTGAGGTAATTTCTATAACATCATCGGAATTCTCGTCGGAATCCGATTCATCGGAGAATTGGTAATCCTCCCAATATTTTGCTTCCTTGGCGGAAACACCATTGACCATAATTAACCTTGGTCGGTTGGTTGAGGATTTTCTTTTACTTAACCATTTTATTATTTCCCCCACCGGTTCTATTTCTTCATCCGGTTCCGATTCTTCTTCCGGTTCCGATTCTTCTTCCGGTTCCGACTCTTCTTCCGGTTCCTCTTCGGGAACTTGTGAATCAGTCCACGAATCATTCTAATTTACATTTGACTCTTCATTATTATTAGGTGAGTCAATGGGACTTGTTCTAGAGGTAGACATCTATCACATAATATCAAACGCGTTAAGAGATTAATATATCACATAATATTCACATGTTAAAAATATATAGTTTCCAACAAAATTTGTTAAGCAATCATTTTTCAAGTAAACACGGTCGAAGTCCAGACTCACTAATGCATTCTAACAACTCGATAAGACATACTAATGCAAAATTCTGGTTCTCTAAGACCAACGCTCGGATACCAACTGAAATGTCCCGTTCTTATTGATTAAAAACGTTCCATATTAATTGATTTCGTTGCGAGGTTTTGACCTCTATATGAGACGTTTTTCAAAGACTGCATTCATTTTTAAAACAAACCATAACCTTTATTTCATAGATAAAGGTTTTAAAAAGCTTTATGTAGATTATCAAATAATGATAATCTAAAATATCCTGTTTAAACACGACCATTACATAATGGTTTACAATACAAATATGTTACAACAAAATAAGTTTCTTGAATGCAGTTTTTACACAATATCATACAAGCATGGACTCCAAATCTCGTCCTTATTTAAGTATGCGACAGCGGAAGCTCTTAATAATCACCTGAGAATAAACATGCTTAAAACGTCAGCAAAAATGTTGGTGAGTTATAGGTTTAACCTATATATATCAAATCATAATAATAGACCACAAGATTTCATATTTCAATACACATCCCATACATAGAGATAAAAATCATTCATATGGTGAACACCTGGTAACCGACATTAACAAGATGCATATATAAGAATATCCCCATCATTCCGGGACACTCTTCGGATATGATATAAATTTCGAAGTACTAAAGCATCCGGTACTTTGGATGGGGTTTGTTAGGCCCAATAGATCTATCTTTAGGATTCGCGTCAATTAGGGTGTCTGTTCCCTAATTCTTAGATTACCAGACTTAATAAAAAGGGCATATTCAATTTTGATAATTCAACCATAGAATGTAGTTTCACGTACTTGTGTCTATTTTGTAAATCATTTATAAAACCTGCATGTATTCTCATCCCAAAAATATTAGATTTTAAAAGTGGGACTATAACTCACTTTCACATATTTTTACTTCATCGGGAAGTAAGACTTGGCCACTGGTTGATTCACGAACCTATAACAATATATACATATATATTAAAGTATGTTCAAAATATATTTACAACACTTTTAATATATTTTGATGTTTTAAGTTTATTAAGTCAGCTGTCCTCGTTAGTAACCTACAACTAGTTGTCCACAGTTAGATGTACAGAAATAAATCGATAAATATTATCTTGAATCAATCCACGACCCAGTGTATACGTATCTCAGTATTGATCACAACTCAAACTATATATATTTTGGAATCAACCTCAACCCTGTATAGCTAGCTCCAACATTCACATATAGAGTGTCTATGGTTGTTCCGAAATATATATAGATGTGTTGACATGATAGGTCGAAACATTGTATACGTGTCTATGGTATCTCAAAATTACATAATATACAATACAAGTTGATTAAGTTATAGTTGGAATAGATTTGTTACCAATTTTCACGTAGCTAAAATGAGAAAAATTATCCAATCTTGTTTTACCCATAACTTCTTCATTTTAAATCCGTTTTGAGTGAATCAAATTGCTATGGTTTCATATTGAACTCTATTTTATGAATCTAATCAGAAAAAGTATAGGTTTATAGTCAGAAAAATAAGTTACAAGTCATTTTTGTAAAGGTAGTCATTTCAGTCGAAAGAACGACGTCTAGATGACCATTTTAGAAAACATACTTCCACTTTGAGTTTAACCATAATTTTTGGATATAGTTTCATGTTCATAATAAAAATCATTTTCTCAGAATAACAACTTTTAAATCAAAGTTTATCATAGTTTTTAATTAACTAACCCAAAACAGCCCGCGGTGTTACTACGACGGCGTAAATCCGGTTTTACGGTGTTTTTCGTGTTTCCAGGTTTTAAATCATTAAGTTAGCATATCATATAGATATAGAACATGTGTTTAGTTGATTTTAAAAGTCAAGTTAGAAGGATTAACTTTTGTTTGCCAACAAGTTTAGAATTAACTAAACTATGTTCTAGTGATTACAAGTTTAAACCTTCGAATAAGATAGCTTTATATGTATGAATCGAATGATGTTATGAACATCATTACTACCTTAAGTTCCTTGGATAAACCTACTGGAAAAGAGAAAAATGGATCTAGCTTCAACGGATCCTTGGATGGCTCGAAGTTCTTGAAGCAGAATCATGACACGAAAACAAGTTCAAGTAAGATCATCACTTGAAATAAGATTGTTATAGTTATAGAAATTGAACCAAAGTTTGAATATGATTATTACCTTCTATTAGAATGATAATCTACTATAAGAAACAAAGATTTCTTGAGGTTGGATGATCACCTTACAAGATTGGAAGTGAGCTAGCAAACTTGAAAGTATTCTTGATTTTATGTAACTAGAACTTGTAGAATTTATGAAGAACACTTAGAACTTGAAGATAGAACTTGAGAGAGTTTAATTAGATGAAGAAAATTGAAGAATGAAAGTGTTTGTAGGTGTTTTTGGTCGTTGGTGTATGGATTAGATATAAAGGATATGTAATTTTGTTTTCATGTAAATAAGTCATGAATGATTACTCATATTTTTGTAATTTTATGAGATATTTCATGCTAGTTGCCAAATGATGGTTCCCACATGTGTTAGGTGACTCACATGGGCTGCTAAGAGCTGATCATTGGTGTGTATATACCAATAGTACATACATCTAAAAGCTGTGTATTGTACGAGTACGAATACGGGTGCATACGAGTAGAATTGTTGATGAAACTGAACGAGGATGTAATTGTAAGCATTTTTGTTAAGTAGAAGTATTTTGATAAGTGTATTGAAGTCTTTCAAAAGTGTATAAATACATATTAAAACACTACATGTATATACATTTTAACTGAGTCGTTAAGCCATCGTTAGTCGTTACATGTAAGTGTTGTTTTGAAACCTTTAGGTTAACGATCTTGTTAAATGTTGTTAACCCAATGTTTATAATATCAAATGAGATTTTAAATTATTATATTATCATGATATTATCATGTATAAATATCTCTTAATATGATATATATACATTAAATGTCTTTACAACGATAATCGTTACATATATGTCTCGTTTAAAAATCATTAAGTTAGTAGTCTTGTTTTTACATATGTAGTTCATTGTTAATATACTTAATGATATGTTTACTTATCATAGTATCATGTTAACTATATATATATATATATATATATATATATATATATATATATATATATATATATATATATATATATATATATATCCATATATATGTCATCATATAGTTTTTACAAGTTTTAACGTTCGTGAATCACCGGTCAACTTGGGTGGTCAATTGTCTATATGAAACATATTTCAATTAATCAAGTCTTAACAAGTTTGATTGCTTAACATGTTGAAAACATTTAATCATGTAAATATCAATCTCAATTAATATATATAAACATGGAAAAGTTCGGGTCACTACAGCTTTGGAGAATATGGTGCAGAGATTACAAACACTAGCAGCAACATCAGCAGCATAATCAGTACCACCATCATCAACGCCAACAGTACCATTACCACCTCCAACCACAACCGCGTCGTAAACCTCAACTTCACAATCTGTCCCACGAGCATCAACGTCATACGCACCATAGATACCAAGGAGTACCAACAACAATAACTGACGAAGTATTAATTCATAACTTCATTGGAGAAACATTCCGCGGCGATTATGTAATCTCTAAAGTCTTAGAGATTATCTAATCTAGAGCTAACCATAAATCAGTTAAGCGAACCAAAATGATAGAAGGAAGAGTAGAAACCCTGACAAAAATGGTGTGTGATTAACAAGCTAAACTTGCTTTACCAACAGCATCAACAGTACCGTCAGCGTTACCAGCATCGTCAGTACAGTTAACATCCGAATCAACAACACAGATAACATCATAAACTCCGTCAGTTCAAGAATCACTGTGGACATCATTATGAATCAATAACGTGTATATTGTATCAATGAGTTATGAAGAATTAACTCATTCCCTCTGAAGAAATTATATGTATATTATATATATATATATATATATATATATATATATATATATATATATATATATATATATATATATATTGAAATATATCTTTCCGTGCTAAGCTATTGTGTGTGAATCTTAACTACTCGGTTAATTCATATTACAAATATGCAATAATGTACGTCCTTCGGCCGCAACTTAACCAGTGTTAACTACAATCTCTGTCGCAATTCAACAAATTCCAATTCATAATAAATCAAGTATATATTTGATTTTACACTTTCATCATCGATGTAACCGAAAATTTTCAGATAACATCATTCGTACTTTGCGAAATTCACAAGAATTCCACGAACCGAACATCATACATCAACAAATAACGAAGTATTGATTCATAATTTCAATGTCATTAAAGAAATACTGCGTAAAAGTTATGTACTTTTTAAAGCCTTTAGGGATTATTCAATTCTAGTTTCAACCGTAAATCAAATGAGTTTAATTTAACATTAACTCATTAAATCTATGTTACATCTGAAGAAAATATACATATATATATTTTCATAAAGACTGTAATAAAATTCTTTTGTACAAAATATTAATCGTGAATTTTTTTTAACGGGTAGGTAATACCTAAGAGATATATAAATTCACAATTAATATGTTACATTCTTCGAATCTGATTCAGCAAATCATCCATTATACTCCCTACTTTCACAACAATATACATTCTTTTATAGAAATCAAAACAACCATACTCATTCAAAATTTAATTACATATTCTGATTTTGAAATCTCAAAATTCAACTTGAGATATGACCAAAATCATCACTCTTAGATCCTTACATCTTTCACAAGCTATATTTTGACTTCAAAACTGTGTTAGAACATCAAATGTATGTTAACGATTACAATTTGTGTTCAAACCCTTCAAAAATTTCTGAAGACACTTCGAATGATGAGCAATCGAGATGATGATCCAACCACATGTTACCCACAGTTATGTACCCGAAAAACTCTTGAAACCAAAGTAAAAGTTTAAACAACGTATCCGCGTCAGATTCTTTGGCATTTATTAGCAAAAATAACTTTGCGACTCCTATTCAAAGTAGCCAGTTTTGTCACAGCTCCAGCAAGTCAACTTCGACTTTTCAGTCAGACTAACCTTATTATAACCTTGAGAAATACACCATCGTTACCAGGGAACCTTTTACATTTCACCACATTATTAGCAGATGTACCAACAACTTCATTACCCTTTGACTTTAGCCTCTCCAAAAAGTCATTATAATTATTCATTGAAACCCCATCATTTACTCATTCACATCTTGTAATGAGAATTGCCATACGAATCATTGGGAATTAGCAATCAGTATTTTGAAATCTCACAGCATGTCTACGCCAACAGTTATATGTGTATATATAACGTCTATCTTCTGGACTTAATTTGAATGTGAAGTTTCTGAAAAACACTCCGAACTACGAATTGGTTCTCCGAAAAAAAATGCTGATGAAGCAGCAAAAACTATAAACGACTTTAAATGGTAAAAGCTGGATGATAATGATGAAGTGTGCTGGCAAAGCGCAGAAAAAGAGAAGTTTTGGAACTGGAAAACGGATTGAACAAAGTAGGAAGGAGGCTGTGGACAAATTACAAAGACTGAACCTGACTTCAAAGGATCCAAATGATTCAGTACCTGCTGAAGTCATTAACGAATACCTTGATCCTGACTCTAAACCCCTGTGGACAATATTCTTCATCATCCTCTGATATTAGAAATTCTAAAATATCATCATATCTTTCATTATAAATATCCTCCATATTTCTGAAGATATTTTCTTAATTTTTCTTATTTGAAATCATTTACCTCTTCGCGCTATCTGTATTACATCATAAAAGAAACTATTTTAGTTTCTAAATTCTGAAACATTCAAGTTTAAAATAGGAATATTTTGAAGTAGTGTTGGGACTGAAGCATGAATTAGTATAATATAATGACACTCGATCAATGTGATTATATTACAGTAAGTCATGCTGAGTTTCTAAATGGAACGTGATAATTCACAGATCATAACATCATCATGTGCCATGTTATACGACTCTTGTATTCTATTTAACCTCTAAAATATCAAGAAAATATTTCTTGATGATTCGGCCTTTTTCAAGGTATTCTAGTAATTTGACAAGTCAAGATCGTGCCATCACAATTTCCTTCCTAGAATATTAACAATGTTCATTCCGAAATTCATATCTGTGAATTCTGGACCATTACAAGCGGTGCTTAATCGCAAAGAAGAAGAAACAAAAGGACAAAACTCCGAAATAGAAATTGGGGTATAAATTACAGCAAATAAAAGAGAGCATTAACTGTGAATGATAATGATTATAGAAGACAGAAGCAGAGACTTTGAAATATAAGGGAACATATAAAGCCCAACGATAAACCAGAAATTATAAACCATATATATCGATGCATATAGCAATATAAAGACACGGGAGAACTAGAAACACTATAAACCCAAGAGTATAGTAGAAGTAAATAGATTCTTCCGGCGGTAGATGAAAAAGAAGAATGACCGATATGAAAGTTAGAAGTATATCGAGAATCAGAACTGGATGGAGCATATTGATGAATACTTTAAAATATGAGTTGAGGGGGAAAGAATAGAAGGTGATGAAACATGACTAGGAACTTAGAAATCAACAGATTTAACTCACACAATGGCGGAATAAGTGAATCAAACCCTCTAGTGAATAAGTTAAGTTTTTTTTTTTTTTTTTTTGATTAATTTAGTCAAACCACAACTAAATCAAGTGTGATTAGATCAACACCTAGAGCTATTATTCACCACCTTGGTGATTTGGACTGAGAGAGAATCGGAGGAGCTCACTAGATCTGAGTGTGTGTAACAAATGAGAGGCTTAACCTAAAATGAAGAACATAAGACTTTATATACCCCTGCTGTTGACTCACCCATACGATTCATTCATCACATGTACGAGTTGGCTTCATCATCCCTACAGGTGATCACTCACTCGTGTCTTCTCATTTAGGTTGTAATTGTGACTTAGCTCAGCATCAACCGTGCGTATGAGCCTGTCAGCCGTACTAGTGAGGCTTCACTCGTACGTCTGACTAAGTCTAACATAGTCAAACATCTAAATCTCGTTCCTGCAGTTCCTGTAACCACATACAAACACGGATAGGATAATAACGAGCAATCATGGTGGCCTGTAAATTGTTGTACCTGCAATGGACGTGGGTAGATGTCTAGGGACTTGTATAAAATGCATCAAAAGAAGGTGTGAGTTGTAAGGAAACGAAGGAGGTGAATTTATAAAAAAATCTCCGACAGAACAATTAAAATGGACGATCGCATTTAAAGCGGATCCTAATTCCCTTGATTATCGGAGAGTCAAATCTTATTAAGAAGATTTTCTTCAAATCCCTTGAAATCTGGGAATCAATCATATCTACGTCAAATGATAAGATGAATCTACACTTACTCATTTCACTCTTCTATGTTAGCTTCATTCGTACTCTTCGTATAAATGGATTGTTTATCCAAATTATTCGCTGATGATAAAACTCTAATTTCCAGCCCGTATGCATCATGAAAACATACTTATTATCATTCACGACCTTTCCACTCAAATTTCGGGACGAAATTTCTTTAACGGGTAGGTACTGTGACAACCCGGAAATTTCCAACCAAATTTAAACTTTAATCTTTATATATTTCCGACACGATAAGCAATATTTGTTAAGTTAAATTTCAAGAATTTTAAACTATGTTCATACATTCATTCAACCTCGACCAAGTTCCAACGATTCACGAACCATTAAACGAATATGATTATATATGTATATGTGTATATATATTATAACTTAAAACGTAAACAAAATATTAGATTAAATACTTTATATGAATGTATCTGTTTCAAAATGTTTATCAGTGGAATTAGAAGATAAGATCAAATGAATGAATTATCAAATATATTGAATTATGATTACAAGTCTCTGTTGAAAGGCCCACGTTGATTTGAGAAATCTTTTCATTTTAACAATATTCGAAAAATGGTAAAGTGATTTATAAATAAGAACAAATTGTCAATCATTGAGAACTAGACAAAGGATAGTGGAAGATTGAATCTCATAAAGACTCGATTGATCTATTTAGTTTCAAACGTACAAAAACGTTTTCAGTTTAAAAAGAACTTTATTATTAAAACGTATATAACTTTTATAAATATCTAGAACCACTTTTGACAACTCATTACTTAACTAGTATGATAAAGATAACGATATTTATATTTTATTTTATTAAATATATATAACGATTTAAATTAATATTATATATTTATACGCGTATTATACGTACATAGTTTTATACTTTTACTATGCTTAAACTTTACCTTTACTTTATTTTTACTTTACTTTAACTTTAATAATTCACTTTAATAATTCATACTTTAATAATTCACTTTAAAAATTCACACTTTAATAATTCACTTTAATAATTCATACTTTAATAATTCACTTTAATAATTCATACTTTAATAATTCACTTTAATAATTCAAAAATCTATTATAAATAGAATTCAATAGGTTTCATTATTTCATAGAAACTTGAAAATATTTTTCTCTAAACTCTCTCAATCGATTTACATATATATATTTACTCCGTATTATTTCAAGATATTATTAGTATACATAAAATATTACGACGGAGTGCTGTCTGAGTGGTTTCGAAATTGTTTTTCGAGTAGGATAGGATTAAGGAAATTATGGGTTATAGCTATGGAGGTGATTGAGTATGGTTCATGGGTATGCTCGTGTGGTCAATATAGTGTTTATCATTTCCGTTGCGTCTACGTACCTTTCCTGCAATATTGAATCTCAATATTGATATGTGAGTACTCATAATTTAACTTTTACATACTAATAGTGTATCCCTGACTAGTGCTCGAGTATTTAGGATTATGCATGCTTGTACTTTTGATATTGCCCTTAGACAGGTTAGGTTGAATCTTGAATTAGTTACACTTAAGATTGAGTTAAGGTATAAGATATGCATGTCCTTGAAAAGTTAGCGAAAAATTAAGAACTTTTCCTTTAGATATCGAATGGTTTTGATGAATGGATTAGAAGTTATAATCAATTGAATTTTTGATATTTTTATTAAAAATGATTATTATTATCGTCATTTTTATCGTCGTTCTAGTTTTATCTTATTATTATGATTATTATTATCTTTATCAATAAAAGGGATTTATCATTAAAAATTATTTTTTTTTTTATTATTACTATCATTATTATTGTTAAAGTTATAATTAGTATTATTATTATTATCCAATTATTATTATTATTATTATTATTATTATTATTATTATTATTATAAGTATTATTATTATTATTATTATTATTATTATTATTATCATTATTAATATATATATCATTATTTAAAAATGGTTATTGTTATTGTTATTATTATTATTACAATATTATCATTAAGATAATTATTAGTATTATTGTTAATAATGTTATAGTAACTATCATTATTAATATTAGTGTAATTAAAACAAATATTTGTAACACCTAATTATTTTGATTACTATTATTATCATTATTATGAACACGATATAAAAGACGATTAAAAGCTATTAAACGAAACGATTAGGAAATAATGAGTAAGAGTATCATGATGAAATTAAAATATTATAAGATATTGATTTAGATAAAATTATCGTTCTTATTATTTTTATCATTACTATTATTATTAAAAGTATCGTTAGTATTAAAACTATCATTTTAACAAAAATTATCATTTTAATAGAAATGTCATTGTTACTATAAAATATCATTATTATTATTATTATTATTTTAAATAGAATTATTATTTTAAAGATAATATTAAAAATTATCGTAAATATTAAAGTTATCATAATTAGAATTATCGTTTTATCGTAATGTCATCTTAGAAATTATAAATATTGATATTTTTATAATAATAATTATTATTACAAAATAATACAACTTTTACTTACTATCATTATAGATATTATTTTATCAAATAAATATGTGATACAAACATATTTTACTACGTGTAATAACTTACTTTAATAATACCTATCATATTATCTTTATGATATTAAATGAACCCTATAAATTTTATTACTTAATATATATAAAAGTATATTTTATTATCTAAATTTAATATAAAATTTTATTTATTAATAAATATTTACTCTAATAAATCTTTTAAAAATATTTAAAAATATAAAACGACGATATTTAAACTATATATTAATCATGTATAGATTTTTGGAAATTATTTTGAGTCAAATTTACTTTTGTTGACTTTTGCATATTAGTCTCGAGCATTAGGATTGTGGTACACTATGACTTGACCTAATTTGTTAGACAAATATTAACCAACACATAACTATATATAATTAATTTAGGTTCGTGAATCCGAGGCCAACCTTGCACTTGTTCAATGACGTTATATGTATTTTTACTACGAAATACAGTATAGTGAGTTTCATTTACCTTTTTACCCTTTATATTTTTGGGACTGAGAATACATGCACTTTTATAAATGTTTGACGAAATAGACACAAGTAATTGAAACTACATTCTATGGTTGAATTATCGAAATCGAATATGCCCCTTTTTATTAAAGTCTGGTAATCTAAGAATTAGGGAACATACACCCTAATTGACGCGAATTCTAAAGATAGATCTATTGGGCCTAACAAACCCCATCCAAAGTACCGGATGCTTTAGTACTTCGAAATTGATATCATGTCCGAAGGAGGATCCCGGAATGATAGGGGATATTCTTATATGTATCTAGTTAATGTCAGTTACCAGGTGTTCACCATATGAATGATTATTTTTGTCTCTATGCATGGGACGTATATTTATGAGAACTGGAAATGAAATTCTTGTGGTCTATTAAAATGATGGAAATAAATGATTATGATAAACTAATGAACTCACCAACCTTTTAGTTGACACTTTAAAGCATGTTTATTCTCAGGTGTTAAAGAAATCTTCCGCTGTGCATTTGTTCATTTTAAAGATAATACTTGGAGTCTTTCATAGCATATTTCGAAGAACGTTTCATTCGAGTCATTGAGTTCATCAAAGATTATTATTAAATCAATTTATAGTTGGATAGTGAATATTATGAAATGGTATGCATGCCTGTCAATTTTCGATGTAAAGAAAGTTTGTCTTTTAAAAACGAATGCAATGTTTGTAAAATGTATCATATAGAGGTCAAATATCTCATAATGTAATCAACTATTGTTAATCGTTTATAATGTATATGAACGGGTCCTTTCAGAAGAATCCATCACGAAACAACTCAAGAGGAAGTGAGAGGAAAACGGTGATAAGAGTCACCAGTACAACAACAATAACAATTACAACCACAATCGCAACAACTATCCGAACAACCGCAACAACAATCGCAACAATAACCGCAATCCTAACAATAACTACAACAAATATCCCAACAACAACAACAACAACTACAACAACCTTTTCAACAACAATAACAATCCCAACAACAACCTCAATAACAACAACGGCAACAAAAACCAAAAACAGCCATGTCATAGGTGTGAAGAAAATCATCAGGGGTTTTGCACGACATTTTGCAACAGGTGTAAAAGAAATGGTCATAGCGTGAAAAAGTGTGAGGTCTACGGACCAAAGTTTAACATAACTAAAGGAACAAATAATGTCGGAATAAGTAATGCTGAAATGAATAGTGTCGGAGCAAGTAATACCAACGCTGTTTGTTATAAATGTGGAAAACCGGGCTACATTATTAGAAATTGCCCGAATCAGGGGAATACTAATGGGCAGGGCCGTGGAAGAGTTTTCAATATTAATGCGGCAGAAGCACAGAAAGACCCGGAGCTTGTTACGGGTACGTTTCTTATTGATGATAAATCTTCTTATGTTTTATTTGATTCGGGTGCGGATAGAAGCTATATGAGTAGAGAATTTTGTGCTAAATTAAGTTGCCCATTGACGCCTTTGGATAGTAAATTTTTACTCAAATTAGCTAACGGTAAATTAATTTCAGCAGATAATATATGTCGGGAGAGAGAAATTAAACTGGGGGATGAAACGTTTAAAATTGATTTAATACCAGTCGAGTTAGGGAGTTTTGATGTAATAATTAGCATGGACTGGTTGAAAAAGGTGAGAGCAGAGGTCGTTTGTTACAAAAATGCGATTTGCATTATGCGTGAAAAAGGAAAACCTTTAATGGTGTACGGAGAAAAGAACAACACGAAATTAAATCTTATTAGTAGTTTGAAGGCGCAAAAACTAATAAGAAAAGGTTGTTACGTCATTCTAGCACACATCGAGTAAGTTAAACCTAAAGAAAAGAACATCAGTGATGTTCCCATCGCAAAAGAATTTCCCGATGTATTTCCGAAAGAATTACCGGGATTACCCTCACATCGATCCGTTGAATTTCAAATAGACCTTGTACCAGGAGCTGCACCAATAGCTCGTGCTCCATACAGACTCGCACCCAGTGAAATGAAAGAATTACAAAGTCAGTTACAGGAACTTTTAGAGCGTGGTTTCATTCGACCAAGCACATCACCGTGGGGAGCTCCTGTTTTGTTTGTCAAGAAGAAAGATGGTACATTCAGGTTGTGTATCGACTACCGAGAGTTGAACAAACTTACTATCAAGAACCGCTACCCACTACCGAGAATCGACGACTTATTTGATCAACTACAAGGCTCGTCTATTTATTCGAAGATCAATTTACGTTCTGGATATCATCAAATGCGGGTGAAGGAGGATGATATTCCAAAGACTGCTTTAAGACGCGTTACAGTCATTACGAGTTTATGGTTATGCCGTTTGGATTAACTAACGCACCAGCTGTGTTATGGACCTCATGAACCGAGTGTGTGGCCCATATATTAACAAGTTTGTCATTATTTTCATCGATGACATACTTATTTACTCGAAGAATGATCAAGAGCACGAGAACATTTGAGAAAAGTGCTAGAGTTGCTTAGAAAAGAAAAATTGTACGCTAAGTTTTCAAAGTATGCATTTTGGTTGGAAGAAGTTCAATTCCTAGGTCACATAGTGAACAAAGAAGGTATTCAGGTGGATCCAGTAAAGATTGAAACCGTTGAAAAGTGGGAAACCCCAAAAATTCTGAAACACATACGCCAATTTTTAGGACTAGCTGGTTACTACAGAAGGTTCATCCAAGACTTTTCCAGAATAGCAAAACCATTGACTGCATTAACGCATAAAGGGAAGAAATTTGAAAGGAAAGATGAACAAGAGAAAGCGTTTCAATTGTTAAAGAAAAAGTTAACTACGGCACCTATATTGTCATTACCTGAAGGGAATGATGATTTTGTGATATATTGTGACGCCTCAAAGCAAGGTCTCGGTTGTGTATTAATGCAATGAACGAAAGTAATTGCTTATGCGTCTAGACAATTGAAGATTCACGAAGTGAATTATACGACGCATGATTTGGAATTAGGCGCGGTTGTTTTTGCATTAAAGACTTGGAGGCACTACTTATATGGGGTCAAAAGTATTATATATACCGACCACAAAAGTCTTCAACACATATTTAATCAGAAACAACTGAATATGAGGCAGCGTAGGTGGATTGAATTGTTTAATGATTACGACTTTGAGATTCGTTACCACCCGGGGAAGGCAAATGTAGTAGCTGACGCCTTGAGCAGAAAGGACAGAGAACCCATTCGTGTAAAATAAATGAATATAATGATTCACACTAACCTTACTACTAAAATAAAGGAGGCGCAACAAGGAGTTTTAAAAGAGGGAAACTTAAAGGATGAAATACCCAAAGGATCGGAGAAACATCTTAATATTCGGGAAGACGGAACCCGGTATAGGGCAGAAAGAATTTGGGTACCAAAATTTAGAGATATGAGAGAAATGGTACTTAGAGAAGCTCATAAAACCAGATACTCAATACATCCTGGAACGGGAAAGATGTACAAGGATCTCAAGAAATATTTTTGGTGGCCAGGTATGAAAGCTGATGTTGCTAAATACGTAGGGGAATGTTTGACGTGTTCTAAGGTCAAAGTAGAGCATCAGAAACCATCAGGTCTACTTCAACAACTCGAAATCCCGAAATGGAAATGGGAAAACATTACCATGGATTTCATCACTAAATTGCCAAGGACTGCAAGTGGTTTTGATACTATTTGGGTAATAGTTGATCATCTCACCAAATCAGCACACTTCCTGCCAATAAGAGAAGATGACAAGATGGAGAAGTTAGCACGACTGTATTTGAAGGAAGTCGTCTCCAGACATGGAATACCAATCTCTATTATCTCTGATAGGGATGACAGATTTATTTCAAGATTCTGGCAGACATTACAGCAAGCATTAGGAACTCGTCTAGACATGAGTACTGCCTATCATCCACAAACTGATGGGCAGAGCGAAAGAAGGATGCAAACGCTTGAAGACATGCTACGAGCATGTGTTATTGATTTCGGAAACAGTTGGGATCGACATCTACCGTTAACAGAATTTTCCTACAACAACAGCTACCATTCAAGCATTGAGATGGCGCCGTTTGAAGCACTTTATGGTAGAAAGTGCAGGTCTCCGATTTTTTGGAGTGAAATGGGGGATAGACAGATTACGGGTCCGGAGATAATACAAGAAACTACCGAGAAGATCATCCACATTCAACAACGGTTGAAAATCGCCCAATGTAAACAAAAGAGCTACGCCGACATTAAAAGAAAAGATATAGAATTTGAAATTAGAGAGATGGTCATGCTTAAGGTTGCACCTTGGAAAGGCGTTGTTCGATTTGGTAAACGAGGGAAATTAAATCCGAACTTTTCCATGTTTATATATATTAAATAAAATTGATATTTACATGATTAAGTGTTTCCAACAAGTTAAGCAATCAAACTTGTTAAGACTTGATTAATTGAAATAGGTTTCATATAGACAATTGACCACCCAAGTTGACCGGTGATTCACGAACGTTAAAACTTGTAAAAACTATATGATGACATATATATGATTATATATATAGTTAACATGATATTATGATAAGTAAGTATCTCATTAGGTATTTTAACAATGAGTTATATACATAAAATTGAGTTTATTGAATTAAGAAACTCGAAACGATATATATAACGATTATCGTTATAACAACGTCTTACTAAATACATATGAATCATATTAAGATATTGATACACTATGTTTAATCATGATAAATTATAAGTAAACATGTCATTATGTATATTAACAATGAACTACATATGTAAAAACATGACTACTAACTTAAGGATTTCGAAACGAGACATATATGTAACGATTATCGTTGTAACAACATTTAACTGTATATATATCATACTAAGATATATTAATATATCATAATATCATGATAATGTAATAATTTAACTTCTCTTTAGATATAATAAACAATGGGTTAACAACATTTAACAAGATCGTTAACCTAAAGGTTTCAAAACAACATTTACATCTAACGACTAACGATGACTTAACGACTCAGTTAAAATGTATATACATGTAGTGTTTTAATATGTATTCATACACTTTTGAAAGAATTCAAGACACTTATCAAAATAATTCTACTTAACAAAAATGCTTACAATTACATCCTCGTTCAGTTTCATCAACAATTCTACTCGTATGCACCCGTATTCGTACTCGTACAATACATAGCTTTTAGATGTATGTACTATTGGTATATACACTCCAATTATCAGCTCTTAGAAGCCTATGTGAGTCACCTAACACATGTAGGAACCATCATTTGGTAACTAGCATGAAATATCTCATAAAATTACAAAAATATGAGTAATCATTCATGACTTATTTACATGTAAACAAAATTACACATCCTTTATATCTAATCCATATACCAACGACCAAAAACACCTACAAACACTTTCATTCTTCAATTTTCTTCATCTAATTGATCTCTCTCAAGTTCTATCTTCAAGTTCTAAGTGTTCTTCATAAATTCTACAAGTTCTAGTTTCATAAAATCAAGAATACTTCCAAGTTTGCTAGCTTACTTCCAATCTTGTAGAGTGATCATCCAACCTCAAGAAATCTTTCTTATTTATAGTAAGATATCTTTCTAATACAAGGTAATACACATATTCAAACTTTGATTCAATTTCTATAACTATAACAATCTTATTTCGAGTGGAAATCTTACTTGAACTTGTTTTCATGTCATTATTCTACTTCAAGAACTTTCAAGCCATCCAAGATCCTTTGAAGCTAGATCCATTAGTCTCTTTTCCAATAGGTTTATCCACAAAACTTGAGATAGTAATGATGTTCATAACATCATTCGATTCATACATATAAAGCTATCTTATTCAAAGGTTTAAACTTGAAATCACTAGAACATAGTTTAGTTAATTCTAAACTTGTTCGCAAACAAAAGTTAATCCTTCTAACTTGACTTTTAAAATCAACTAAACACATGTTCTATATCTATATGATATGCTAACTTAATGATTTAAAACCTGGAAACACGAAAAACACCGTAAAACCGGACATACGCCGTCGTAGTAACATCGCGGGCTGTTTTGGGTTTGATAATTAAAAACTATGATAAACTTTGATTTAAAAGTTGTTCTTATGGGAAAATGATTTTTCTTATGAACATGAAACTATATCCAAAAATCATGGTTAAACTCAAAGTGGAAGTATGTTTTTCAAAATGGTCATCAAGACGTCGTTCTTTCGACTGAAATGACTACCTCTTACAAAAATGACTTGTAACTTATATTTATGACTATAAACCTATATTTTTTCTGTTTAGATTCATAAAATAGAGTTCAATATGAAACCATAGCAATTTGATTCACTCAAAACGGATTTAAAACGAAGAAGTTATGGGTAAAACAAGATTGGATATTTTTTATTGTTGTAGCTACGGAAAATATTGTAACAATTCTATACAAATCATATCCTAGCTAACTTATATTGTATTATACATGTATTCTAATATATTAGGTAATCTTGGGATACCATAGACACGTATGCAAATGTTTTGACATATCATATTGACCCATGTATATATATTATTTGGAACAACCATAGACACTCTATATGCAGTAATGTTGGAGTTAGCTATACAGGGTTGAGGTTGATTCAAAAAATATATATATACTTTGAGTTGTGATCTAGCCTAAGACGTGTATACACTAGGTCATGGAATGATTCAAGATAATATATATCGATTTATTTCTGTACATCTAATTGTGGACAACTAGTTGTAGGTTACTAACGAGGACAGCTGACTTAATAAACTTAAAACATTAAAACGTATTAAAAATGTTATAAATATATTTTGAACATACTTTGATATATATGTACATATTTGTTATAGGTTCGTGAATCGACCAGTGGCCAAGTCTTACTTCCCGACGAAGTAAAAAAAAACTGTGAAAGTGAGTTATAGTCCCACTTTTAAAATCTAATATTTTGGGATGAGAATACATGCAGTTTTATAAATATTTTACGAAATAGACACAAGTAAATGAAACTACATTATATGGGTTAATGATCGAAGCCTAATATGCCCCTTTTGCTTGGTAACCTAAGAATTAGTAAACCGATCTACTAATTGACGCGAATCCTAAAGATAGATCTATTGGGCCTAACGAACCCCATCCAAAGTACCGGATGCTTTAGTACTTCGAATTCATTTTTATCGTGTTCGAAGGATTTCCTGGAATGATAGGAGATATTCTTATATGCATCTTGTTAATGTCGGTTACCAGGTGTTCACCATATGAATGAATTTTATCTCTATGTATGGGATGTATATTGAAATATGAAATCTTGTGGTCTATTATTATGATTTGATAATATATAGGTTAAACCTATAACTCACCAACATTTTTGTTGACGTTTTAAGCATGTTTATTCTCAGGTGATTATTAAGAGCTTCCGTTGTTGCATACTAAAATAAGGACAAGATTTGGAGTCCATGCTTGTATGATATTATGTAAAAACTGCATTCAAGAAACTTATTTTTGATGTAATATGTTCTTATTGTAAATCATTATGTAATGGTCGTGTGTAAACGGTATATTTTAGATTATCATTATTTGATAATCTACGTAATGCTTTTTTTTTAAACCTTTATCGATAAAATAAAGGCTATGGTTGTTTTAAAAATGAATGCAGTCTTTGAAAAACGTCTCATATAGAGGTCAAAACCTAGCGACGAAATCAATTAATATGGAACGTTTATAATCAATATGAACGGGACATTTCAGAGACTGCAGTAGCAGTTTTAATATATTTTTTTTCTTTTACGTTTTCCTTTTAATACAAACATCTGCTTTTGATTATTTATGTTTGTTTTAAAATATCTGAATCATTGTTGGTAAGATTCAAACTGTTTTGGTCGATTAAAATGGTGAGGAAGAAGGTAAAAGAAACAGAAATAAATAAGGGGTTAAAAAGATGTCGGATGGGGTTTTAAATCAGAAAGGTTGGATGGCTCAGTTGGCTATGTGTGTTTGTTATGAACGAGAGGTCTCGGGTTCGATCCCTGCGGGTGACAACTATTTTTTTTTTGGGCAATTTGAGGTAGTTTTACAAAAACCAAAATTCTTTCATATTATTATTATTGTGATTATAACTAGAATTATAAATTTTTATCATTATTATTATTATGATTTTAATTATTATTATTATTAGTATATGTATTAGTCACCATTTACTATAATTAACATACTTATAATTATAATTATGGTTATTATTAGTATTAAGTTGTATTATTATTAATATTATAATGAGTAAAAAGATTGTTATTGTTATTAGGTATTAGGAATTATTAACAAAAAGTATTAGTTTCATTATCACAATCGTTAAACTTTTCTCTTTATTAAAAATTTCTGTTATTAACATTATTATTATTATTATTATTATTATTATTATTATTATTATTATTATTATTATTATTATTATTATTATTATTATTATTATTATTATTATTATTATAAGTATTGTTATTATTGTTAACATTATTATTACTACTAATAGTGAAAGGATTATTATTATAGATATTATAATTATTATTATTATTACTGTTATCATTAAAATTATTATCAAAACTATCATTAACTGTAAAATTAATATTTTTACAAGTATTATTATTAATGTCAATGTTATTATCAATAATAAAGTTATTATTAACATAAGTATATTATTAATGTTATTATCATTATTTGTTTTTACTAATATTAATGTAGTATAATTAAAACTACTATTTTGATAAACAAATGAAATACATAAATATATATACTTAACACATATAACATAATAAAACATTTTATCATATAAAAGGAATATATAAAAATAAATATATTATTAATATAAAAATAATATCGTTAATAGGTTATATATATAAACTTATTCAATTAAGATAATGTGTATTAATATATATACACAAATTATATAGGTTCGTGAATCCGAGGCCAACCCTGCATTGTTCAATATAGTCATATGTATTTTTACTACAAAATACATTAGGTGAGTTTCATTTGCTCCCTTTTACTCTTTACATTTTTGGGACTGAGAATACATGCGCTGTTTTTACAACTGTTTTATTAAATGCTTTTGAAATATATTTTGAACTGCGAATACATGAAATGCTTTTATAAATGTTTGACGAGATAGACACAAGTAAAACATTTCTCGAATGAATTATTATGCAGACAGAAGTTCTGCGGATTATTATTGAATTATGTGGACATGATAATTGCCACCATTGAATTATGTGGACATGTTAATTGCCACCATTGAATTATGTGGACATGATAATTGCCACCATTGAATTATGTGGACATGATAATTGCCACCAATTGATATGAATGTTATGTATCGAGAGAATGATTTTATACACAGGTTATGTGTATGTTATTTTTGTGCACGTGATATGTGTACGGATACTAAGATTTATGAAAGATGATTTCATACACGAGAAATGTGTACTGTATTTAAAAGATATCGCATGTACATTACAGGCGGGTATAGAATTCGGGCCCATTTGTACCATGCAGGATTTAAATCTTGTGGTCTATCAAAATGATGAATTTTATTGTTTTATGATAAACTTATGAACTCACCAACCTTTTGGTTGACACTTGAAAGCATATTTATTCTCAGGTATGAAAGAAATCTTCCGCTGTGCATTTTCTCATATTAGAGATATTACTTGGAGTCATTCATGACATATTTCAAAAGACGTTGCATTCGAGTCATCGAGTTCATCAAGATTATTATTAAGTCAATTATAGTTGGAAGTATTATGAAATAGTATGCTTGCCGTCAACTTTTGATGTAAAGAAAGTTTGTCTTTTAAAAATAAATGCAATGTTTGTAAAATGTATCATATAGAGGTCAAGTACCTCGCGATGTAACCAAATGTAATGTATTCATCCAGATGGATTAGGACGGGTCATGAAACAAATGAAACTCATGATACAATATATTGTAGTAAAAATATTCATACGACGATACTGAACAATGAAGGGTTGGCCTCAGATTCACGAACCTATATCATTTGTATATTCATTAACACATATAATCGTAATCGAATAAATATATATATTATTATTAGTGATATAATTTTTATATTAATAACTTATATATATTTCATTATTTAATTAAATGTATTCATTTTGTATATATAAAATAAATAAAAGTATTAATATAGTTATGTTATGTATATTACATATATTTTTATATATATATCATTTGTTTATTGAAACTAGTAATTATAATAATACTGAAATAATATTTGTAATGGTAAAAATGATAATATTGATAATACTTAATATTACTGATAAAAATAATAATGTTAATAATTCTATTAGTGATAAATATAATGATACTAATAATAATAACTGTAAAAATATTAATTTTACTGTTAATGATAGTTATGATAATGATTTTAGTAATTATATAATAATACTCATTAATAATTAATAATACTACTTATAATGATAATGATAATAATAATAATAATAATAATCATGTTAGTAACTATAATCACAATAATAAGTACTAACTAATAATCTTTATCATGGTACTTATATTAGTAATAATAATAATAATTATAGTACTAATAATAGTAACAATAAAATATTAATAATAAATAATAATGGTAATAATAATAATGATCATGTTCATAATACTTAATAATAATAATGCTAATGTTAATAATACTAATACTTAATAATAATACTAATAATAATAATAGTAATAGTAATAACAATATCAATAATAATAATAATAATAATAATAATAATAATAATAATAATAATAATAATAATAATAATAATAATAATAATAATAATAATAATAATAATAATAATTAAAAAAATATAAACTACCTTAGAAGCCCCTTTAAAAAAAAGTTGCAACAAGCGGGGTGTGACAACCCGGAAATTTCCAATCAAATTTAAACTTTATCTTTATATTATTCCGACACGATAAGCAAAGTTTGTTAAGTTAAATCTCAAGAATTTTAAACTGTGTTCATACATTCATTATAACCTTGACCAAATTCCGACTATTCATGAACTGTTATATACAAATAGATATGTATATATATGTGTATATATATATATATATATATATATATATATATATATATATATATATATATATATATATATATTATAACTTGAGAATATTAATAAAGTATTAAATGTATATTACTTTACACGAACGCATTTGTTTCAATATGTTTATCGATGGAATTAGAAGATAATATCAAATGATTGATTTATCAGATACATTGTGATATGATTACGGGTCTATGTTATGAGGTCCACTGTGATTTAAGAAATCTATTCTTTTTGACAACATTCGGAAAATGGTAAAGTGATTTATAAGTAAGAACGTGGAGTGTAAATAACTTAGATGTTGGATATCGACAAGTTAAGTAACTCGACATTTTTCATACGTTTATTTAACCTTTGGACTTTATCCCATGCTTCACCAACAGACCGTAATTTAAAAACTTGAAACCTATTATGAATATATATGATTCTACTTTTCTAAAACGTTTTATGATATAACGATTTCTATTATTTTAACCTTTTAACAAAATGATTCTTAAATATATTTAGTTTTGGAAAACAAAATTATCATATTTATTTGATTTATTTTCAAACGTACAAAAACGTTTTTAGTTTAAAAAGAACTTTATTATTAAAACGTATATAACTTTTATAAATATCTAGAACCACTTTTGACAACTCATTACTTAACCAGTATGATAAAGATAACGATATTTATATTTTATTTTATTAAATATAAATAATGATTTAAATTAATTTTATATATATTTATACGCGTATTATACGTACATAGTTTTATACTTTTACTATACTTTAACTTTACCTTTACTTTACTTTTACTTTACTTTAACTTTAATAATTTACTTAAATAATTCATACTTTAATAATTCACTTTAATAATTCATACTTTAATAATTCACTTTAATAATTCATACTTTAATAATTCACTTTAATAATTCATACTTTAATAATTCACTTTAATAATTCATACTTCTATTATAAATAGAATTCAATAGGTTTCATTATTTCATAGAAACTTGAAATATATTTCTCTAAACTCTCTCAATCGACTTACATATATATATTTACTCAGTATTATTTCAAGATATTATTAGTATACATAAAATACTACGACGAGGTCATGAGCGTATTATTTCAAAATGGATTTTTCGAGCGGGATAGAGCTAAGGAAAACATGGGTTATAGCTATGGAGGTGATGAGTATGGTTCATGGTATGCTTGTGAGGTCAATCTAGTGTTTATCGTCTCCGTTGCGTCTACGTACCTTTCCTGCAATATTGAATCTCAATATTGATACGTGAGTACTCGTAAATTATTTTTACATATTAATAGTGTATCCCTGACTAGTGCTCGGGAATATAGGATTATGCATGCTTGTACTTTTGATATTGCCCTTAGATAGGTTATGTTAAATCCTGAATTAGTTACACTTGCGGTTGAGATAAGGTATAAGATATGCATGTCCTTGGAAGGCTAGCGAAAAATTGAGAACTTTTCATTTAGATATTGAATGGGTTCGATGAACGGATTAGAAGTTATAGTCAATTAAATTTTTATAAAAATGATTATTATTATCGTCGTTATTATCGTCATTCTAGTTTTATCTTATTATTATCATTATTAATAAAAGGAATTATCATTAAAAATTGTTATTTTTATTATTATTACTATTGTTATCATCGTTAAAGTTATAACTAGTATTATTATTATTATTATTATTATTATTATTATTATTATTATCTTATTATTATTATTATTATTATTAATATTATTATTATTATTATTATTATTATTATTATTATTATTATTATTATTATTATTATTATTATTATCATTATTAATATATATATCACTATTTAAAAATGGTTATTGTTATTGTTATTATTATTATTATTATCATTAAAATAGTTATTAGTATTATTAATAATATCATAGTAATTATCATTATTAGTATTATTGTAATTAAAACTAATATTAGTAACACCTAATTCTTTTTAGTATTATTATTATTAGTATTATAAACACAATATAAAAGACGATTAAAAGCTATTAAACGAAACGATTAGGAAATAATGAGTATGAGTATCATGATAAAATTAAAATATTATAAGATATTGATCTAGATAAAATTATCATTCTTATTATTTTTATCATTACTATTATTATTAAAAGTATCGTTAGTATTAAAACTATCATTTTAACAAAAAATATCATTTTAATAGAAATGTCATTGTTATTATAAAATATCATTATTATTATCATTTTAAATAGAATTATTATTTTAAAGTTAATATTAAAAAGTATCATAAATATTAAAGTTATCATAATTAGAATTATCGTTTTATTATAATATCATTATTAGTAAATATAAATATTGATATTTTTAAAAGAATAATAATAATTATTATTGCAAAATAATACAACTTTTACTTATTATTATTATCAATGTTATTTTATCAAATAAATATGTAATACAAATAATATAATTACCTTAATAAAACCTATCATAATATTTTTTTTAAATTAACTTTATAAATTTTATTACTTAAGATATATAAAAGTATATTTTTATATAAAATTTTATTTATTAATAAATGAATTATATTATTTACTCTATTAAATCTTTTAAAAATATTTAAAAATATAAAACGACGATATTTAAACTATATAATAATCATGTATAAATTTTGGAAATCATTTTGAGTCAAATTAACTTTTGTTGATCTTTGCATATTAGTCTCGAGCATTAGGATTGTGGTACACTATGACTTGACCTAATTTGTTAGACAAATATTGACCAGCACATATATATACATAATTAATTTAGGTTCGTGAATCCGAGGCCAACCTTGCACTTGTTCAATGACGTTATATGTATTTTTACTACGAAATACAATATGGTGAGTTTCATTTGCCTTTTTACCCTTTATATTTTTGGGCTGAGAATACATGCGCAATTTTTATAAATGATTTACAAAATAGACACAAGTACGTGAAACTACATTCTATGGTTGAATTATCGAAATCGAATATGCCCCTTTTTATTAAGTCTGGTAATCCAAGAATTAGGGAACAGACACCCTAATTGACGCGAATCCTAAAGATAGATCTATTGGGCCTAACAAACCCCATCCAAAGTACCGGATGCTTTAGTACTTCGAAATTTATATCATGTCCGAAGGAGGATCCCGGAATGACGGGGATATTCTTATATGCATATTGTTAATGTCGGTTACCAGGTGTTCAATCCATATGAATGATTATTTTTGTCTCTATGCATGGGACGTATATTTATGAGAACTGGAAATGAAATTCTTGTGGTCTATTAAAATGATGGAAATGAATGATTATAATAAACTAATGAACTCACCAACCTTTTGGTTGACACTTTAAAGCATGTTTATTCTCAGGTATAAAAGAAATCTTCCGCTGTGCATTTGCTTGTTTTAAAGATATTACTTGGAGTATTTCATGGCATATTTCGAAGAACGTTGCATTCGAGTCATTGAGTTCATCAAAGATTACTATTAAGTTAATTTATAATTGGATAGTGGATATTATGAAATGGTATGCATGCCTGTCAATTTTCGATGTAAAGAAAGTTTGTGTTTTAAAAACGAATGCAATGTTTGTAATATGTATCATATAGAGGTCAAATACCTCGCGATGTAATCAACTATTGTGAATCGTTTATAATGTATATGAACGGGTCCTTTCAGTTGGTATCAGAGCGGTGGTCTTAGCGAACCAGGTCTGCATTAGTGTGTCTAACTGATAAGTCGTTAGGATGCATTAGTGAGTCTGGACTTCGACCGTGTCTGCATGTCAAAAGTTTTGCTTATCATTTCTAGTCGGAAATCATCTGCTTATCATCCTTAGGAAATTACCTACTTATCATTATTAGTCTAGACACGTCTTGCTACATTAATTGCATGAGTAGTGTATAGACAAAATTCATATCTTAGCGTATCTGCTAAATCATATCTTATCGTATCTATTACTGTAAACTTTGCCTGACATATTCCGTAAATTCCTCCGTAATCTACGAAATCTTTTGATCTATATACATATATGAATATCCTATGTAAAAAGAATACCACCCGATAGCCGGAAAATCATTTTATATCGAAAAATCCTTTATCCAATCGTACGAAATGGAAGTTGTCATCAGTTCAAGTCACTCGAATTCTGAAATGGAATCTCACTCAAGCTCCGAAAGCAGTGTGACCGGAATGGATCAACCAATCAGTCATCATCTATTCTGGATGAATTGGGGATGGGTTCGTAGTCTCCTCAATCATTGGAGACAAGAAGAAGGCGATCCTTTCCATCCACCACATTGCCCTCTTGACGAAGAACCTGAAGCACTTACCGGCGAACCTGTCCGAAACACCATTTTCTCTCTCATTTCCAGAGTATCTCGTCACGATTATATAGTCCATCAAATTCTAGATTTTATTTATCCGCTCGTCCGAACCGACAATCAGCCCGGTGTAATAGAAGAAGTCAACGAGCTTCGCGCTCGGGTAGTGGCTTTGGAGAATATGGTGCAAAAATTACAAACATCAGTAGCAGCACCAGCAGCAACACCAGCAGCATAACCAGTACCACCATCATCAACGCCAATAGTACCATTACCACCTCCAACCACAACCGCGTCGTAAACCTCAACTTCACAATCTGTCCCACGAGCATCAACGTCATACGCACCATAGATATCAAGGAATACCAGCAACAATAACTGACGATGTATTAATTCATAACTTCATTGGAGAAACATTCCACTGAGATTATGTAATCTCTAAAGTCTTAGAGATTATCTAATCTAGCCCTAACCATAAATCAGTTAAGTGAACCAAAATGATAGAAGGAAGAGTAGAAACCCTGACAAAAATGGTATGTGATTAACAAGCTAAACTTGTTTTACCAACAGCATCAACAGTACCGTCAGCGTCACCAGCATCGTCAGTACAGTCAACATCAGAATCAACAACACCTATAACATCACAAACTCCGTCAGTTCAAGAATCACTGTGGACATCATTACGAATCAATAACGCGTATATTGTATCAAGGAGTTATGAAGAGTTAACTCATTCCCTCTGAAAAAATTATATGTATATTTTATATATACATATTTTGAAATAAAAATAAATCTTTCCGTGCTAAGCTATTGTGTGTGAATCTTAACTACTCGGTTAATTCATCTTACAAATATGCAATAATGTACGTCCTTCACCCGCAACTTAACCATCGTTAACTACAATCTCTGTCTCAATTCAATAAATTCCAATTCATAATAAATCAAGTATATATTTGATTTTACACTTTCATCATCGATGTAACCGAAACTTCTCAGATACCATCACTCGTACTTTGCGAAGTTCACAAGAATTTAACAAAAATCAACATCACGCCTCAACAAATAACGAAGTATTGATTCGTAATTTCAATATTATTGAAGAAATACTTATGTAATCTCTAAAGCCTTCAAGGGATTATTCAATTCTAGTTTCAACCGTAAATCGAATGAGTTTAATTTAGTATTAACTCATTAAAATTTATGTTATGTCTGAGGAGAATATATACATATATATTTTCACAAAGACTATAATAAAATTCTTATGTACAAAATATTAATTGTGAAATTTTTTAACAGGTAGGTAATACCCGAGAGATATGTATATTCACAATTAATATGTTACATTCTTCGAATCTGATCAAGCAAATTATCAACTATACTTCCTACTTTCACAATAATATACATTCTTTCATAGAGATCAAAACAACCATACTCATTCAAACCCAATTACAAATTTTGATTTTGAAACCTCAGAATTCAATTCCAGATATAACTGGTATCATCACTTTTAGATTCCTACGTCTTTCAAAGCTATACTTTGACTTCAAAACTGTGTTAGAACATCAAATGTATATTAACGATTACAATCTGTGTTCAAACCCTTCGAAAATATCTGAAGACACTTCAAATAATGAGCAATCGAGATGATGATCCAACCACATATTACCCACAGTTAGGTACTTAAAAAGCACTCGAAACCAAAGTCATAATTCCACACATATCTGTGTCAGATTCTTTGGCATTTATTAGCAAAAATAACTTTGCAAATCCTTTTCAAAGTAGCCAATTTTGTCACAGCTCCAGCAAGTCAACTTCGACTTTTCAGTCAGACTAACCTTATTATAACCTTGAGATATACACCATCGTTACCAGGGAACCTTTTACATCCCACCACATTATTAGCAGATGTACCAACAACTTCATTACCCTTTGACTTTAACCTCTCCAAAAAGTCATTATACTTATTCATTGAAACCCCACCATTTACTCATTCGCATCTTGTAACAAGAATTGCCATACAAATCATCGGGAATTAGCAATCATTAATTTGAAATCTCGCAGCATGTCTACGCCAACAGTTATATGTGTACGTACAACGTCTATCTCCTGGACTTACATACTTTGAATGTGAAGTTTCTGAAAAACACCTTGAACTGTGAACTAGTTCTTGAAATGCTGACGAAGCAGCAACAACTGTAAACGATCTTAACAGTAAAAAGTTTGATGATAAAGAATAGTGTATTGGCAAAGCTCAGAAAAAGAGAAGTTTTGGAACTGGAAAACGGATTGAGCAAAGTATGAAAGAGGCTGTGGACAAATCACAAGGGCGAAACGTGCCTTCAAAGAATCTAAATGATTCAGTACCTGCTGAAGTCATTAAAGGAATACCTTGCTCTTGACTCTAAACCCCTGCGGACAATATTCTTCATCATCCTCTGATATTAGAAAAGATATCATCATATCTTTCATTATAAATATCCTCCATATTTCTGAAGATATTTTCTTAATTATTCTTATCCGAAATCATTTACCTTTTAGCGCTATCTGTATTACATCATAAAAGAAACTATTTTAGTTTTTAAATTCTGAAACATTCGAGTTTAAAATAGGAATATTTTTTTTTGAAGTAGTGTTGGGAGCTGAAGCATGAGTTAGTATAATATAATGACACTTGATCAACGTGATTATATTACAGTAATTCATGCTGAGTTTCTAAATGGAACGTGATGATTCACAGATCATAACGTCATCATGTGCCATGTTACACGACTCCTATATTCTATTTAATCTCTAAAATATCAAGAAAATATTTCTTGATGATTCGGTCTTTTCTAGGGTATTCTGATAATTTAACAAATCAAGATCGTGCCATTACAATTTCCTTCTTAGAACATTAACTATGTTCATTCAGAAATTCATATCTACGAATTCTGGACCATTACATACGGTGCTTAATCTCAAGAAGAGGAAACGAAAGAATGAAGCTCCGAAATAGAAATAGGAGTATAAATCGCAGCAAATAGAAGGGAGCATTAACTGTGGATGACAATAATTATAGAAGACAGAAGCAGAGACTTCGAAATATAAAGGAGGATATAAAGCCCAACGACGACCCAGAAATTATAAACCATATATATCGATGCATATAGCAATATAAAGACATGGGAGAACTAAAAACACTATAAAACTAAGAGTATAGTAAAAGTAAATAGATTCTTCCGGTGGCAGATGAAAGAAAAGAATGACAGATATGAAAGTTAGGAGTATATCAAGAATCAAAACTGGATGGAGCATATTAGTGAATAAAAGGTGTGAGTTGTGGAAATAAGGAAACGAAGGGGGTGGATATATAGTAAAATATCCGACAGAGCAATCAAAACATATTATCGCATTTAATCAAAGCTGATCTTAACTTCCTTAATTTTCGAAGAACCAAATCTTATTACGAAGATTTTCTCTAAATTCCTTGAATTTCGAAAATCAACCGTGACTATGTCATTGGTTAAAAAGAATGTACATTTACTCATTTCATTCTTTTGTGATAACTTCACTCGTACCCTTCACAAAAATTAAATTGCTTTATCTATATTACTTGATGATAATAAAACTCTAATTTTCAACTCGTATACGTCATGAAAACATACTTATTGTCAGCCATGACCATTCCATTCAAATTTCGGGACGAAATTTCTTTAACGGGTAGGTACTGTGACAACCCGGAAATTTCCAATCAAATTTAAACTTTATCTTTATATTATTCCGACACGATAAGCAAAGTTTGTTAAGTTAAATCTCAAGAATTTTAAACTGTGTTCATACATTCATTATAACATTGACCAAATTCCGACGATTCATGAACTGTTATATACAAATAGATATGTATATATATGTGTATATATATATATATATATATATATATATATTATAACTTGAGAATATTAATAAAGTATTAAACGTATATTACTTTACACGAACGCATTTGTTTCAATATGTTTATCGATGGAATTAGAAGATAATATCAAATGATTGATTTATCAGATACATTGTGATATGATTACGGGTCTATGTTATGAGGTCCACTGTGATTTAAGAAATCTATTCTTTTTGACAACATTCGGAAAATGGTAAAGTGATTTATAAGTAAGAACGTGGAGTGTAAATAACTTAGATGTTAGATATCGACAAGTTAAGTAACTCGACATTTTTCATACGTTTATTTAACCTTTGGACTTTATCCCATGCTTCACCAACAGACCGTAATTTAAAAACTTGAAACCTATTATGAATATATATGATTCTACTTTTCTAAAACGTTTTATGATATAACGATTTCCATTATTTTAACCTTTTAACAAAATGATTCTTAAATATATTTAGTTTTGGAAAACAAAATTATCATATTTATTTGATTTATTTTCAAACGTACAAAAACGTTTTTAGTTTAAAAAGAACTTTATTATTAAAACGTATATAACTTTTATAAATATCTAGAACCACTTTTGACAACTCATTACTTAACCAGTATGATAAAGATAACGATATTTATATTTTATTTTATTAAATATAAATAATGATTTAAATTAATTTTATATATATTTATACGCGTATTATACGTACATAGTTTTATACTTTTACTATACTTTAACTTTACCTTTACTTTACTTTTACTTTACTTTAACTTTAATAATTTACTTAAATAATTCATACTTTAATAATTCACTTTAATAATTCATACTTTAATAATTCACTTTAATAATTCATACTTTAATAATTCACTTTAATAATTCATACTTTAATAATTCAATTTAATAATTCAAAAATCTATTATAAATAGAATTCAATAGGTTTCATTATTTCATAGAAACTTGAAATATATTTCTCTAAACTCTCTCAATCGACTTACATATATATATTTACTCAGTATTATTTCAAGATATTATTAGTATACATAAAATACTACGACGAGGTCATGAGCGTATTATTTCAAAATGGATTTTTCGAGCGGGATAGAGCTAAGGAAAACATGGGTTATAGCTATGGAGGTGATGAGTATGGTTCATGGTATGCTTGTGAGGTCAATCTAGTGTTTATCGTCTCCGTTGCGTCTACGTACCTTTCCTGCAATATTGAATCTCAATATTGATATGTGAGTACTCGTAAATTATTTTTACATATTAATAGTGTATCCCTGACTAGTGCTCGAGAATATAGGATTATGCATGCTTGTACTTTTGATATTGCCCTTAGATAGGTTATGTTGAATCCTGAATTAGTTACACTTGCGGTTGAGATAAGGTATAAGATATGCATGTCCTTGGAAGGCTAGCGAAAAATTGAGAACTTTTCATTTAGATATTGAATGGGTTCGATGAACGGATTAGAAGTTATAGTCAATTAAATTTTTATAAAAATGATTATTATTATCGTCGTTATTATCGTCATTCTAGTTTTATCTTATTATTATCATTATTAATAAAAGGAATTATCATTAAAAATTGTTATTTTTATTATTATTACTATTGTTATCATCGTTAAAGTTATAACTAGTATTATTATTATTATTATTATTATTATTATTATTATTATTATTATTATTATTATTATTATTATTATTATTATTATTATTATTATTATTATTATTATTATTATTATTATTATTATTATTATTATTATTATTATTATTATTATTATTATCTTATTATTATTATTATTATTAATATTATTATTATTATTATTATTATTATTATTATTATTATTATTATTATTATTATTATTATTATTATTATTATTATTATCATTATTAATATATATATCACTATTTAAAAATGGTTATTGTTATTGTTATTATTATTATTATTATCATTAAAATAGTTATTAGTATTATTAATAATATCATAGTAATTATCATTATTAGTATTATTGTAATTAAAACTAATATTAGTAACACCTAATTCTTTTTAGTATTATTATTATTAGTATTATAAACACAATATAAAAGACGATTAAAAGCTATTAAACGAAACGATTAGGAAATAATGAGTATGAGTATCATGATGAAATTAAAATATTATAAGATATTGATCTAGATAAAATTATCATTCTTATTATTTTTATCATTACTATTATTATTAAAAGTATCGTTAGTATTAAAACTATCATTTTAACAAAAAATATCATTTTAATAGAAATGTCATTGTTATTATAAAATATCATTATTATTATCATTTTAAATAGAATTATTATTTTAAAGTTAATATTAAAAAGTATCATAAATATTAAAGTTATCATAATTAGAATTATCGTTTTATTATAATATCATTATTAGTAAATATAAATATTGATATTTTTAAAAGAATAATAATAATTATTATTGCAAAATAATACAACTTTTACTTATTATTATTATCAATGTTATTTTATCAAATAAATATGTAATACAAATAATATAATTACCTTAATAAAACCTATCATAATATTTTTTTTAAATTAACTTTATAAATTTTATTACTTAAGATATATAAAAGTATATTTTTATATAACATTTTATTTATTAATAAATGAATTATATTATTTACTCTATTAAATCTTTTAAAAATATTTAAAAATATAAAACGACGATATTTAAACTATATAATAATCATGTATAAATTTTGGAAATCATTTTGAGTCAAATTAACTTTTGTTGATCTTTGCATATTAGTCTCGAGCATTAGGATTGTGGTACACTATGACTTGACCTAATTTGTTAGACAAATATTGACCAGCACATATATATACATAATTAATTTAGGTTCGTGAATCCGAGGCCAACCTTGCACTTGTTCAATGACGTTATATGTATTTATACTACGAAATACAGTATGGTGAGTTTCATTTGCCTTTTTACCCTTTATATTTTTGGGCTGAGAATACATGCGCAATTTTTATAAATGATTTACAAAATAGACACAAGTTCGTGAAACTACATTCTATGGTTGAATTATCGAAATCGAATATGCCCCTTTTTATTAAGTCTGGTAATCTAAGAATTAGGGAACAGACACCCTAATTGACGCGAATCCTAAAGATAGATCTATTGGGCCTAACAAACCCCATCCAAAGTATCGGATGCTTTAGTACTTCGAAATTTATATCATGTCCGAAGGAGGATCCCGGAATGACGGGGATATTCTTATATGCATATTGTTAATGTCGGTTACCAGGTGTTCAATCCATATGAATGATTATTTTTGTCTCTATGCATGGGACGTATATTTATGAGAACTGGAAATGAAATTCTTGTGGTCTATTAAAATGATGGAAATGAATGATTATAATAAACTAATGAACTCACCAACCTTTTGGTTGACACTTCAAAGCATGTTTATTCTCAGGTATAAAAGAAATCTTCCGCTGTGCATTTGCTTGTTTTAAAGATATTACTTGGAGTATTTAATGGCATATTTCGAAGAACGTTGCATTCGAGTCATTGAGTTCATCAAAGATTACTATTAAGTTAATTTATAATTGGATAGTGGATATTATGAAATGGTATGCATGCCTGTCAATTTTCGATGTAAAGAAAGTTTGTGTTTTAAAAACGAATGCAATGTTTGTAATATGTATCATATAGAGGTCAAATACCTCGCGATGTAATCAACTATTGTGAATCGTTTATAATGTATATGAACGGGTCCTTTCACGGGGCTCGAACTCAAAACCTCTCGCTCACCCGCACCAACACCCTGCCACTCCCCCGTTCCTCTTTTTCTGATTAATTCATATTCTAATTTTATTTACTTCTGTTTTCATTATCTTCTTCCTAATCTCAATCGACCAAAATCAATTGATTACAACAACATCGATTGCATAATTCAACACATTCATTTGAAATAGAAACCACTCACTAGTGATTTTAATTTAACAGACACCTAAATAAAAAAATATAAATAAATAAAAAAAACAAAAGCAGCAGTAGCTGTACGTTTGAAAAAAAAATACGAAGAACATGATTTTTGATTATGATATCTAGACTGTTTTAGGTTATAATTATAACATGAAATAGGTTTTAAATTGTTTAAAGAAACTTCTGAAATTATGAATTGGACTTGAATCATAACATATAACTCTAATTTAATTGAAGAACAATTGTTTGACTTTTAAAACTAGACCTTTGACTCCAAAATTCGAATTCGATATTCAGAATTGGAAGTTGAAACTTTGCAGATAGATTTAATAGAAGATTTCAAACATAACTGCATTTATAGATTTTGGAATTTTATTCACATTGAAGCTGTTGTTCATCACAGTTAAAAACACTATGAACACTAAATCAAATTTTAAATTTTAGAACATTTTAGATTATAATTACAACATGAATTATGTTGGAAATTGTTAATAGAAACTTTCTAAATTATCAATTGATCCATAAACATCAAACTGAATTCAAATTTTAAGATGAACAAATAGTTGACTTTTTGTAAATAAACTTTCACTTCAAAATTTGAATTTAATAGAAAGAGTTGATGATTGGAAACTTACAGATAGTTTAGCTAGATGATTCCTAACAATCTTGCATTAAAAGATTTTGAAATGGAACTCGAATTCAAGGTTTTGATAAAATCCAACAAGAACAAAGGTCGACTTTTATTTTCTTTTTTTTTTCTTTTTGTAGTGAAGATTAGTATTATATATAATGTGTTTAGTACATGATTTAACAGTTAAATTTGATCCTAATTGATCTTGTGAAGTCGATGTTTAAAAATCTTACAGACGGGAAGTACACAAGTTTCATTCAGTGAGGAAAAAAATAATAAACAGATAAGGATATACAACTGATTTCATTTTTATCTGCAAGATTACAATTAATATAATTAATTAATAAATATAAATATATTAATAAAAATAATAATAATAATAATAATAATAATAATAGTATTAATATTAATATTAATATTAATATTAATAATGAAATCAAAATAATAATAAGAATAAAAATAAAATAATAACGATAATAATAATTAATAATAATGATATTAATAATATAAATAATAATATTAATATTAATATAACAATTTATGTTATTTTACATAATTAATTCTAACAGCTACAATATATAATATTTCATATATATATATATATATGTATATATATATATATATATATATATATATATTTATATATATATATAACTATGTGCATATCTTATTCCTAGAAAACTATTATAGACATTTTTAGTTATCACAATTCATAAATAACGCATCATAAACGTTATTAGTTATATCTACATCTAAATAAAATATATAGATATCAATAAACTATATATTGTAAAATATATAATTCATTAGTTATATATAGAATTTTAAATTAAACTAATATATATATCTAAAACATATATTTTATTTTATAAACTTGACATATATAAATATGTGTTTGCATATTAATTATATGTAAATATGAAAATATTAATAATGTTTTACATATATAAATATTATATATTTATTTTAAATATTATGTAATTTCATAATAGAAATAAATATTATAAATTTCTACATGTAATATTTATACTTTTTATATATATAATAATAATTACGTATAGAAATCATTTTAATGTAACACATCCATTTACTTATCTAGTTGACATCCATTATCTAAGTTATTTACACTCCATGATTCGTTTTCACATTAAATAATATAAAAGCTAAGTAGTTATCTTATCAAAGTCACGAGGAAATTATGGTAAAGCATGTATTGGAAATCAAACAGGAATCTCCATTAACATTTGTTTAGTTCTCGTAAATTGACACATTTGTTCTTATTTGTAAAACACTTTACCATTTTCCGAATATAGTTAAAAAGTATAGATTTCTTAAATCACAATGGACCTCACAACAGAGACTCGTAATCATAATGAATCTTGATAAATCAATCATTTGATATCATATTGGAATTCCGTCGATAAATATATTGAACAAATATGTTCATGTAAAGTATTATACGTTTAATACTTTATTAGCATTCTCAAGTTACAATACATATATATATATATATATATATATATATATATATATATATATATATATATATATATATATATATATATATATATATATATATATATATATATATATATATGTATACAATATATATATATATATACATATATATATACATATATATATATATATATACACACATATATATATATATATATATATGTATATATATATATATATATATATATATATATATAATCATATCCATTTGTATAATGGTTCGTGGATCGTCAGAATTTGGTCGAGGTTAAATGAATGTATGAACACAGTTTAAAATTCTTGAGATTTAACTTAACAAACTTTGCTTATCGTGTCGGAATAATATAAAGATAAAGTTTAAATTTGGTCGAAAATTTCCGAGTTGTCACAGTACCTACCCGTTAGAGAAATTTCGTCCCGAAATTTGATTAGGATGGTCATGGCTGACAATAATTATGTTTTCATGACGTATACGAGTTGAAAATTAGAGTTTTATCATCAACGAGTAATTGGGATAAAACAACTCGATTATGTAAAGAGTACGAGTGAAGCTATCACAAAAATGAAATGAGAAAAGTAAGTTTCGTCGTATCTTTTGACGTAGATGGGTTGATTTTCGGAGTTCAAGAGATTTGGATAAAATCTTCATAATAAGATTTGATTTTTTGATAATTAAGGAAATTAGGATCCGCTTTAAATGCGATCATCTGTTTTGATTGCTCTGTCGGATATTTTACTATAAATTCAACCCCTTCGTTTCCTTACAACTCACACCTTCTATTCTTTCTCCATCAACTCATACTTTAAAGCATTCGTCAATATGCTCCATCCAATTCTGATTCTTGATATACTCCTAACCTTCATATCTGTCATTCTTCTCTTTCAACTGCCACCGAAAGAATCTATTTACTTCTACTATACTCTTGGTTTTATAGTGTTTTTAGTTCTCCCCTGTCTTTATATTGATATATGCATCGATATATATGGTTTATAATTTCTGGGTTGTCGTTGGGCTTTATATCCTCCTTTATATTTCGAAGTCCCTGCTTCTGTCTTCTATAATCATTATCATGCACAGTTAATGCACCCTTCTATTTGCTGCAATTTATACTCCCATTTCTATTTCGAAGCTTCATTCTTTCATTTCCTCTTCTTTCGATTAAGCACCGTATGTAATGGTCCAGAATTCGTAGATATGAATTTCGGAATGAACATTGTTAATGTTCTAAGAAGAAAATTGTAATGGCACGGTCTTGATTTGTCAAATTACCAGAATATCTGGAAAAGACCGAATCATCAATAAAATATTTTCTTGATATTTTTAGAGGTTAAATAGAATACAAGAGTCGTGTAACATGGCACATGATGACGGTATGGTCTGTGAATCGTCATGTTCCATTAGAAACTCAGCATGACTTACTGTAATATAATCACGTTGATCAAGTGTCATTATATTATACTAACTCATGCTTCAGTTCCCAACACTACTTCAAAAAAAAATCCATAATTTAAACTCGAAGGTTTACAGAATATAAAAACTGAATAGTTTCCGTTATGATGTAATACAGATAGCGCAAAGAGATAAATAATCTCGGACAATGATAGTTATGATGGTATCTTCAGAAATATCGAGGATATTTATATTGAAAGATTCGATGATGTATTAGAATTTTAAAATATCTGGAATCAAAGGATGATAAGAGAAATTTATCTGCGAAGGTTTAGAATAAGAAGTAAGGTGTTTGTTAATGATTTCAGCAGACATTGAATCATTTGGATTCTTTGAAGGTAGATTTCATCTTTGTAATTTGTCCACAGCCTCCTTCATGGTTTGCTCAATCCGTTTTACAGTTCCAAACCTTCTCTTTTTCTGAGCTTTGCCAACACACTATTCTTTATCATCAAACTTTTCACTGTTACGGTTGTCTATAGTTTCTGCTGCTTCATTCAGCTTTCTAAAAATTCGGAGAACTAATTCGTAGATTGGGGTATTTTTCAGAAACTTCACATTTGAAATATGTATATTTAGGAGATAGACGTTATATGTATATATATAACTGTTGAAGTGAAAATGCTGCAAGATTCGAGATTCATGATTGATGATTTTCGAAAGTTGGTATGGCAATTATTGTTACAGGATGCAGATGAATAGATGATGGGGTTTCAATGAGTACATATAATGATTTTTCGGAGAGACTTACTCCAAAGGGTAATGAAGTTGCTGGTACATCTGTTGATAATGTCGTGGAATATAAAAGGTTCTCTAGTAACAAAAGGATAATCGTATATATCAGGGTTATAATGTAACACCCCGTTTTCCCCGTATATGATTTATAGGTGTATTGTGTATGTACGATAGGCGTATGATTTAACGCCCCGTCCTAATCCATCCGGACGAAGTCCATATCGATTATAAACGGTTCATAATAGTTGATTACATCGCGAGGTACTTGACCTCTAAATGATACATTTTACAAACATTGCATTCGTTTTTAAAAGACAAACTTTCATTACATCGGAAGTTGACAGGTATGCATACCATTTCATAATATCCAAACTATAAATGACCTAATCTGTCATTTACTTAATAATAATCCCTAATGAACTTCACGACTCGAATGCAACGTCTTTTGAAATATGTCATGAATGACTCCAAATAATATCCTTAAAATGAGCTAATGCACAGCAGAAGATTTCTTTCAAACCTGAGAATAAACATGCTTTCAAGTGTAAACCAAAAGGTTGTTGAGTTCATTAGTTTATCATAAACAATCATTTCATAATTTTAATAGACCACAAGATTTCATATTTTAATTTCTCATAAATATACGTCCCATGCATAGAGACAAAAATATCATTCATATGGATTGAACACCTGGTAACCGACATTCACAATATGCATATAAGAATATTCTCATCATTCCGGAATCCTCCTTCGGACATGATATAAATTTCGAAGTACTAAAGCATCCGGTACTTTGGATGGGGCTTGTTGGGCCCGATAGATCTATCTTTAGAGTTCGCGTTAATTAGGGTGTCTGTTCCCTAATTCTTAGATTACCAGACTTAATAAAAAGGGGCATATTCGATTTCGATCATTCAACCATATAATGTAGTTTTGATTACTTGTGTCTATTTCGTAAAAATATTTATAAAAATTGCGTATGAATTCTCAGCCCAAAAATATAAAGGGTAAAAAGGTAAATGAAACTCACCATACTGTATTTTGTAGTAAAAATACATATAACAGCATTGAACAAGTATAGGGTTGGCCTCAGATTCACGAACCTATATCAATTGTATATCTATTAAAACATATAATGGAAATCGCATAATTTCCTTTATTAAATATATATTATTTATGTGTTTGTAGTTTATATAATGTATATTAAATTCCATTTAAAAATATATACTTATATTATATCTTAATGTATACGTTAAATATATTTATTGTATATATATTTAAAATGATTAGAATCTATACATTTAGTTATATTAATATATTCATGTATATATTTAGTATTATATTAAAAATATCGAATTTGTTGTATGTCTGTATTTATATAAGAAATGTTAATATGTCTTGTATATAGTTATATAGATTATTAATATAGTTGTAGTATATATAATAAGTAGGTTTTATGTACCAAATATCTATTTGTTAAAAATGATAGTTTTGATATTAATGATTTTACTAATAATAGTCTACTAATAATAACTTTATTAATGATGATAATACTAATAATAAGAATGATAATGATAATAATGATAGTACATATGTTAATAATGATTCTAATAATATTATTAAGTACATAATGATACTAATACTAATATTAATAATAATAATAATAATAATAATAATAGTTTGTGTTATTTTGATAATAATAATAATAATCCTAATCATAATAATAGTAATAATACATATATTAGTAATAATGATAATGATAAAGATTATAATTTTAGTAACAATAACAATACTAATAATAATAGTAATTTTGGTAATGAAATATACCTTCAAAAGCCTTTCTAAAAAAAATATGTCCCGAACAGGATTTAAACCCGAGACCTCTCGCTCACCCACAAACACCCTTAACCATTCTACTATTCATGTCTTTCTTATTTATTATGCAACCCAAATATATATATCTAATATCTATTTCAACTTGAATCATCTTCTTCATCTTCTACCTTAAATCAATTCAACCATGGAACTTCAAAAAATCAAAATAACGCATTCGGGTTTCATTTATGATTTGTAAACAACATGAAACAAAAAATAAAAGTGTGTTCATGATATAAAAAAATGAGAAAAAAAACAAAAAAAAATCCTACTGCTTGATCGTAGCCAAGAAAAAAAAATTTGTTTTCAATTTTGAGTTCGTTTTGGACAATCTTTACAACATGAAACATGTTTCAAATCATTCCTAAAATCTATCTAAATCATCAATTGAACTTAAAACATCAAAACAAGCTCTAGTTTCTCCAAGAACAAAACAGTTGACTTTTGACAATTTAACTTTGACTCGCAAATTCGAATTCGTTATTAAGAACTGGAACTTGAGATTTTTCAGGAAGTTTAAGTGAATGATTCCTAACAACTCTGCATTTTTAGTTTTTGAAATTTGTTTCGAATTTACGTTAGTGTATATTACTGTGAAGAACTCAAGAACTCAAAAATTGATTTTTAGATTAAGAGTGTTATAGGTTATGATTACAACATGAAATAATTTGTAAATGATTACTAAAAACTATCTGAATCATTATTTTAACTTAAAACATAACAAGGAGTTCGAATTTTACCATGAACAATTCAGTTGACTTTTTGCTTCAAAACTTTGACTCCAAAATTCGTGATCGATGTAATGAATTGAGGTTTGATACTTTGCAGAAAGTTTTAATAAAAGATTCCTAACACTTCTGCATTTTTACATTTTGCTAATTGATTTTAAATCGAGCTTTGAAAAAGAGTAAACACGTACAGAGTATTTCTACTTCCTCTCTTTTGTTTAATTCAGTAATTGCAGGGTTTAATATATATAATGGAATTTATCACATGTTGTAACAATTATAATTGAACATAATTGATTTATGAAACAGACGTCTAACAAATTATAGACAAGAAGTACCTACACTATTGATCAAATGAATAAAAAAATTAAACAGATAGTTACTTATAACCAATTTTGTATCTGTATGTAAATTTTATATGTAATAAAATAATAATTATAATAATAATAATAATAATAATAATAATAATAATAATAATAATAATAATAATAATAATAATAATAATAATAATAAGATTTAATAATAATATCCAAATTAAATGTATCTAATGTCATCTTAAATTTTATATCTTTTATACTAGATTTAATTATACAAATATTAATATCTATACTAGTAGTAATAAAATTAATGATAACAATATTAATATAACAATTACATTTTTAAATTTGTAATTACAATCATATCATTTTTATATTTATATATATACCTATATATTTTAACCACTATATATTCAATTATGTTTTCAAGTATTAAATAGATAACTATATATATATATATATATATATATATATATATATATATATATATATATATATATATATATATATATATATATATATATATATATATATATATATATATATATATATATATAAACTTAAGGTACCCATTTAATGTTGACAAGTTATGTTCAAAATCATTTATATTCAATTTATCCTATATATCAAGTTTTATTTATTTTAAGTTATTTTTTCAATAACTAAATCACTTATTAGTTCATTAATTTATTTAATTTATTATATATAATTATTTATATCTATCTTTCTGTTTACAATTTAAAGGATCGTGAATCATCGGGAATAGTCAAAGGTAATTGATTACATGCATATAGTTTCTAAAAATTTTAAGACTCCACATTACAGACTTTGCTTATCGTGTCAAAATCATATAAAGATTAAGTTTAAATTTGGTCGGAAATTGGCGGGTCGTCACAGTACCTACCCGTTAAAGAAATTTCGTCCCGAAATTTGGGTGAGGTGGTCATGGCTAACAATAAAAATGTTTTCATGACGAATATGAGTTGATAAATTGAGTTTTATCATCATTGAGTAATATGGATAAAAATAATTCGATTATTCAAAGAGTACGAATGAAGCTATTACCAAAGAGTGAAATAGGAAAGTAAAGATTCATCTTAACTTTTGATAGAGTCAGGGTTGAATTCCGGAATTCAAGAGATTTAAAGAAAATCTTCAAAATCTAAAAGATTTGATTCTTCGGCGAAAAAGGGAATTAAGATCTCTATAATTAAATACGGTGATCTGTCTCGATTACTCTGACTGATATTTCCATTATAAATTAACTCTTCCATTCCATTATTCTCACCATTCTTATATTTTCTTTCTTTGTTCATACATCCAAAAGATTGTGATAATGCTTAATTCAGTTCTAATCCTTATCCTCACTCTTACTATCGTAACAATCATTCTCCTTTTCTAACTTCCATAGGATGAATCTGTTTATTTCTACTATGCTCTAGGGATTATTGTATTTATAATCCTCCCGTGTCTTTATATTGCTATACGCACTGATATCCACGGTTTATAATTTCGGTGTTGTTGTTGGGCTTTATATTCTTCCTTATATTTCAAAGTCCCTGCTTCTGTCTTCAATAATCATTGTTATCCACAGTTAATACTCTCTCCTATTTGCTGTTATTTATACCCCTCATTTCTATTTCGGAGATTCATTCTTTTGTTTTTCTTTTCCCCGACTTTAAACCAAACGAATAATGGTCCAGAATTCGTAGATATGAATTTCGGAATGAATATAGTTAATGTTCTAAGAAAGAAATGGTAATAGCACAATCTTGATTCGTCAAATTACCAGAATATCCGGGAAATATCAAGAATATATTTTCTTGATATGTTCAGAAGTTAAGCAGAATGAAAGAGTTATGTAACATGGCACATGATGACGTTATGATCTGTGAATCATCATGTTCCATTAGAAACTCAGTATGACTTACTGTAATATAATCACGCTGATCAAGTGTCATTATATTATACTAACTCATGCATCAGTTCCCAACATTACTTCAATAACATCCGTATTTTAAGCTCGAAGTTTACAGAATATAGAAACTAACAGTTTCTATATGATGTAATACTGATAGCACGAAGAGATTAATGATTTCAGATAAGAATAGTTATAAAAATATCTTCAGAAATATGGAGGATATTTATAATGAAAAATACGATGATATCTTGAAATTTCTAATATCGAAGAATGGTGAAGAAAATTTGTCCGCCAGAGTTTGGAGTCAGAGGCAAGGTATTCGTTAAAGATTTCATCAGAAACAGAATCATCAGGATTCTTAATGTACAAGTTTAGTCCTTGTGATTCGTTCAGAGACTCCTTCGTGGTTTGCTCAATCTGTTTTTCAGTACCAAATTTTATATCGAACGTTCCTAACACTCCCTTCTTTATCATCAAACTTTTTGTCTTTTAGACCATCTATAATTTTTCTGTTTTCTCTGAATTTAATGCTAATATATCTGAGTCATCGATTATCAATTCGTGGTGGTTTCAAGAGAATTGTGTTTTTAGATGATTAAACGCCGAGGGTAATATGGTGGAATATAAAAGGTTATCTGGTAACAATAAATGAGCACGCATATATATCAAGGTTATAATAACGTTGTTTTGAATGAAAAGTTGAAGTTGTCTTGCTGGAGCTGTGACAAAATTGGCTACTTTGAAAAGGGATCGCAAAGTTATTTTTGCTAATAAATGCCAAAAGATCTAACGCGGCTACATGTTAAACTTTTACTCAGTTGCCGAGAGTTTCTCAGGTGCATAACTATATACATAAATCTTTTCTTCCGTAGATGAAGTGTGCTTGGTTCATCCTCTCGTTTGAGGTGTTTTCAAGAATCATGAAATGTTTGAACGCAGTTTGGAATCGCCAAGATACAAATGAGGTTTAAGATGAAATCAAGTGGCAACTTGAAGAATTGTTTAGTGTCATATGTTATAGTCAATATTTTAATTCAATTTAATTGTCCAATGTTGGTAGTCCACAGTTGATAGTCCACATTGACAGTCCAATAAGTCATATACAGTTTAATATATAATATTCAAATTAATTAATAAGTGTCGTGACCCGTATACGTCTCAGACTCGATCACAACTCAAAGTATATATATTATTATAGAATCAATCTCAACCCTGTATAGCTAACTCCCGTATTACTGCATATAGAGTGTCTATGGTTATTCCAAATAATATATATAGATGGGTCGATATGATATGTCAAAACCTTGTATACGTGTCCCGATATTTAAAGTGCGTAAAAATAAATAACAGAAATTAAATGACGATAAATAAAGTGCGTAAAGTAAATAACAGAAATTAAATGACGATAAATAAAATTGCGAGAATGTAAATTGCGATAATTAAATTGCGATAAATAAAGTGTAATCAGTTAGCTGTGAACAATTAGTTAGGAACAGTTAGCGTGGATTCTTAACAAAATTTCTCATAGTTAATTTGTTTGTTTCTAACAAATTTTATTTTGTCAAATGTTTCCTTCATTATGCTACTTGATTTTTGATAAATCAAAATCCAAATATGAAATTGGATGAATATGGTTATTCTGTGGTGAACGAATTTGTATATCGGTGGACGTAAGTAGGATAGTAAACGACTGTTGAATTAGATTCGAAGAATGTACATTGTAACTTATTAATGTGAAATCTAAATATTCCTCGGGTATTACCTACCCGTTAAAATATTTTCAACATTAACAGTTTGTACACAAGAATTTTTAATTACAATCTTTATGAAAATATATATACATATATATTTTCTTCAGATGTAATCATGGATTTAATGAGTCAATATGATATTAAACTCATTTGATTTACCATTGGAACAAGAATATATAATCTCTAAAACATTAGAGATTACATAATCGCCATGTCGAACGAAGATAAATGATGTAGAACGATACGTAGAACGATGATTATACTTGAGGTACAAAGTGAGATGTTAAGGCATGGATTGTTGATGGTACTGGTACTGTTATTGATGGTACTGTTGATGCCGGTGATGTTGCTGAAGCTAGTAAATTTTGCACTATCTTTACCAAGGCTACAACTCGGGCGTGAAGCTCGTTGACTTCTTCTATTATACTAAGATGATTGTCGGTTCGAACGAGCGGATGAATGAGGTTTAGAATCTGAGATAGTATATGATCATGACGAGACACTCTGGAAATGAGAGAGAAAATGGTGTCTCGAACAGGTTCGTCGGTAAACACTTCAGGTTCATTGTCAAGAGGTGAATTCGTTTGATGGAAGAGATCGCCTTCTTCGCGTCTCCATTGATTAAGTCGACTACGAACTCATCAGATGAATTGGGGATGACTGATTGATTGATTTATTCCGGTGACGCTGATAGATGAAACTCCATATCGGAATAGCCGTCAGAATCCGAGGAATTCAAACTTCTTGAGGGATTCATCTCGTACGATCAGATAAAGGATTTTCAATAAGAAATAGATTATAGGATGTAGATTAGTACCCTGCAATACATAATTTACATATGCATATATAATACTAAAATCCCATAAATTATGGAGGAATCTACGGAAGCTGTCGGGCAAAGGTAACAATAACATATACGCTAAGATATGAACTTATCTATACACTGTCTATGCAATAGAGGCAGTAAGGCGTGTCTAGACTTTAAGGATGATAGGCAAATAATTTTCAACACTAAATGATAAGCAAAACTTTTGACATGCAGAAACGGTCGAAGTCCAGACTCACTAATGCATCCTAACGACTTATCAGTTAGACACACTAATGCAGACCTGGTTCGCTAAGACCACCGCTCTGATAACAACTGAAACATAGTTGGGGACAACCACCATCCCACCCAGTGCCTTCCCAGCTAACCGCCTGGTGACCACTGAGTGTACCTCAGAAACTGATTTTAGGGCCTGCCTCTCGGCTACTGCCAACCCTCGTAAGGGATCGCAAGGAGTAAGAGCCAATGCTTCGTCACAGGTAACACTGTGAGAACCTCCTTTACGACTAACCCACCATACATGGACGGCGTTATACCAGCTCTGATGCCAACTTTAACGCCCCATCCTAATCCATCCGGACGAAGTCCATATCGATTATAAACGGTTCATAATAGTTGATTACATCGCGAGGTACTTGACCTCTAAATGATACATTTTACAAACATTGCATTCGTTTTTAAAAGACAAACTTTCATTACATCGGAAGTTGACAGGTATGCATACCATTTCATAATATCCAAACTATAAATGACCTAATATGTCATTTACTTAATAATAATCTCTAATGAACTTCACGACTCGAATGCAACGTCTTTTGAAATATGTCATGAATGACTCCAAATAATATCCTTAAAATGAGCTAATGCACAGTGGAAGATTTCTTTCAAACCTGAGAATAAACATGCTTTCAAGTGTCAACCAAAAGGTTGGTGAGTTCATTAGTTTATCATAAACAATCATTTCATAATTTTAATAGACCACAAGATTTCATATTTCCATTTCTCATAAATATACGTCCCATGCATAGAGATAAAAATATCATTCATATGGATTGAACACCTGGTAACCGACATTCACAATATATATATAAGAATATTCGCATCATTTCGGGATCCTCCTTCGGACATGATATAAATTTCGAAGTACTAAAGCATCCGGTACTTTGGATGGGGCTTGTTGGGCCCGATAGATCTATCTTTAGAGTTCGCGTCAATTAGGGTGTCTGTTCCCTAATTCTTAGATTACCAGACTTAATAAAAAGGGGCATATTCGATTTCGATCATTCAACCATATAATGTAGTTTTGATTACTTGTGTCTATTTCGTAAAAATATTTATAAAAATTGCGCATGAATTCTCAGCCCAAAAATATAAAGGGTAAAAAGGTAAATGAAACTCACCATACTGTATTTTGTAGTAAAAATACATATAACAGCATTGAACAAGTATAGGGTTGGCCTCAGATTCACGAACCTATATCAATGGTATATCTATTAAAACATATAATGGAAATCGCATAATATCCTTTATTAATTATATATTATTTATGTGTTTGTAGTTTATATAATGTATATTAAATTCCATTTAAAAATATATACTTATATTATATCTTAAAGTATACGTTATATATACTTATTGTATATATATTTAAAATGATTAGAATCTATACATTTAGTTATATTAATATATCCATGTATATATTTAGTATTATATTAAAAATATCGAATTTGTTGTATGTCGGTATTTATATAAGAAATGTTAATATGTCTTGTATATAGTTATATAGATTATTAATATATTTGTAGTATATATAATAAGTAGGTTTTATGTACCAAATATCTATTTGTTAAAAATGATAGTTTTAATATTAATGATTTTACTAATAATAGTCTGCTAATAATAACTTTATTAATGATGATAATACTAATAATAAGAATGATAATGATAATAATGATAGTACATATGTTAATAATGATTCTAATAATACTATTAAGTACATAATGATACTAATACTAATATTAATAATAATAATAATAGTTTATGTTATTTTGATAATAATAATAATCCTAATCATAATAATAATAATAATACATATATTAGTAATAATGATAATGATAAAGATTATAATTTTAGTAACAATAACAATACTAATAATAATAGTAATTTTGGTAATGAAATATACCTTCAAAAGCCTTTCTAAAAAAAATATGTCCCGAACAGGATTTGAACCCGAGACCTCTCGCTCACCCACAAACACCCTTAACCATTCTGTTATTCATGTCTTTCTTATTTATTATGCAACCCAAATATATATATCTAATATCTATTTCAACTTGAATCATCTTCTTCATCTTCTACCTTAAATCAATTCAACCATGGAACTTCAAAAAATCAAAATAACGCATTCGGGTTTCATTTATGATTTGTAAACAACATGAAACAAAAAATAAAAGTATGTTCATGATATAAAAAAAATGAGAAAAAAACCAAAAAAAAATCCTACTGCTTGATCGTAGCCAAGAATTTTTTTTTTTTTTTTTTTCAATTTTGAGTTCGTTTTGGACAATCTTTACAACATGAAACATGTTTCAAATCATTCCTAAAATCTATCTAAATCATCAATTGAACTTAAAACATCAAAACAAGCTCTAATTTCTCCAAAAACAAAACAGTTGACTTTTGACAATTTAACTTTGACTCGCAAATTCGAATTCGTTATTAAGAATTGGAACTTGAGATTTTTCAGGAAGTTTAAGTGAATGATTCCTAACAACTCTGCATTTTTAGTTTTTGAAATTTGTTTCGAATTTACGTTAGTGTATATTACTGTGAAGAACTCAAGAACTCAAAAATTAATTTTTAGATTAAGAGTGTTATAGGTTATGATTACAACATGAAATAATTTGTAAATGATTACTAAAAACTATCTGAATCATTATTTTAACTTAAAACATAACAAGGAGTTCGAATTTTACCATGAACAATTCAGTTGACTTTTTGCTTCAAAACTTTGACTCTAAAATTCGTGATCGATGTAATGAATTGAGGTTTGATACTTTGCAGAAAGTTTTAATAAAAGATTCCTAACACTTCTGCATTTTTACATTTTGCTAATTGATTTGAAATCGAGCTTTGAAAAAGAGTAAATACGTACAGAGTATTTCACTTCCTCTCTTTTGTTTAATTCAGTAATTGCAGGGTTTAATATATATAATAGAATTTATCACATGTTGTAACAATTATAATTGAACATAATTGATTTATGAAACAGACGTCTAACAAATTATAGACAAGAAGTACCTACACTATTGATCAAATGAATAAAAAAATTAAACAGATAGTTACTTATAACCAAGTTTGTATCTGTATGTAAATTCTATATGTAATAAAATAATAATAATAATAATAAGATTTAATAATAATATCTAAATTAAATGTATCTAATGTCATCTTAAATTTTATATCTTTTATACTAGATTTAATTATACAAATATTAATATCTATACTGGTAGTAATAAAATTAATGATAACAATATTAATATAACAATTACATTTTTAAATTTGTAATTACAATCATATCATTTTTATATTTATATATATACCTATATATTTTAACCACTATATATTCAATTATGTTTTCAAGTATTAAATAGATAACTATATTATATATATATATATATATATATATATATATATATATATATATATATATATATATATATATATATATATATATATATATATATATATATAATATAAACTTAAGGTACCCATTTAATGTTGACAAGTTATGTTCAAAATCATTTATATTCAATTTATCCTATATATCAAGTTTTATTTATTTTAAGTTATTTTTTCAATAACTAAATCACTTATTAGTTCATTAATTTATTTAATTTATTATATTTAATTATTTATATCTATCTTTCTGTTTACAATTTAAAGGATCGTGAATCGTCGAGAATAGTCAAAGGTAATTGATTACATGCATATAGTTTCCAAAAATTTTGAGACTCCACATTACAGACTTTGCTTATCGTGTCGAAATCATATAAAGATTAAGTTTAAATTTGGTCGGAAATTGTCGGGTCGTCACATATGAAGGGTTCGGGACATGTTTGGGTGTTGAGGTCTTGTATGCAAGGAAAGGTGTCAGACCACGTTGAACGTCGCGGCGCGACAAAGGAGGCCGCGGCGCGGCATTCAACTGGAATCCAGATCATAAGCTTGATAAAAAATGATCCCAGAACTAGGCAAATGTCGCGGCGCCACATTTAAGGCCGCGGCGCGGCATTCAGGGCAAACTGGTGCCGGATTTTTGTAATATTAAATGAGAAGCAAGGGCATTTTGGTCTTTTCACGTTTGAGCCAGATTTGAGGCTTTAACCTCATCCATTCATTTCATTTCCTAATTTCATTTTCCTTTTCTTTTCATTTTTCTCTCAAAACTTAAACACCCATTTGATTTCAAAGGGATTTTTGGAAAGGAAGAAGCGGGATTTGATCTTTGACGTAGTTGACAAGTTTGTTCTCATCGTTCTTAGCTACACGGTAATACTAGTGGTAAGCTCTAACTCCGAATTTCATTTTCGTGTTCCTCATTCAAATTTGGGGCTTTTGATTGTATGATTCATAGGTGAAACCCATTTAGTTGTCAATTGGAGATTAACACCAATATTCGGTATTATTGTTGTTAAAGGCGGGTTTTGGATTGGTTAATGATTTAACCAGGTTTAAGACTTGCAAATGGTGTACAATCACTAGCGTTAGTGATTATTGGTGTTTTGGAGACTTTTAGGGTTTTCGTGGTTGACTAATTTTGACTAGAGTCAAAATTAGGGTTTGTTGAGGATTATGACCCGAATGTCGATTCGATGAGGTTTATAAACTTAAAATGGATTAAGTTGAAGTATAAAACGGAGTTAAATATGTTTTGGTGTCGAAACTTGTATATGGTGAGATTTTGACCTTATAGGTCAAAATTAGGGTTTATGGGCGATTTTGAGAACGATAAGTGTTTAACACTTGTGTTCGGGTTTAATTGGCATATTAGGACCATTATCACTTGTGTTAGTGATTATTGGTTAGTTTGGGCACGGTTTGTCCTTGGAAGTGCATTTGGGTCGAAATTGCACTAAGTGTCGAATTGGGTTGGTTTGTAGATGCAATCTAAGTGTGTTGTTGAATTTGTGATAACGGATTAGGTACTTTCCATTGACGAGTTGCGGATTACTTGGAAGCATTTTTTCAAGGCGGCAAGGTGAGTGTTAATATCCTATATGCATATATATGTGTAGGATGGGTGCGGGTCGGGTGAAGGGGTTCTCGCTTGTAGAGCTCACTTCTCGTATAGGTGGAATTGTTGGACTTGTGTATAGGTCCAATTGGCACGGTTGTGCATTTTGGTTGACCACTTTGGCGAGGTGCACACTTTGTGTGTACGTTATCACATGGGCGTGCGATGTGGACTTATGAAACCCCAATGACGAAGGGTTAATATGGTAAGTGGAATGATTACGCATATGTGTATATAATGTATTTACTTGTACGAGATTCGATGTGGGTTTAAGTTCGGGCGATCGATACCACATCGGGTCAATATATGATATGGGTTTAAGTTCGGGCGTTCGATGCCATGTCATATATGTGTGTGGGCGTGTAGTGTGGGTTAAAGTTCGGGCGTTCGATACCACATTACACATGACGGGTGCGTTTTAAGTTCGGGCGATCGATACCACCCAGGGGTTTGTGATATATTTCGTTATACACTAACGGTTGTTGGGAACACCAATGGGAAATTCGAAGTACCATTCCCTTGTACTTGGTTAACCATGGTTATTATGTAGTAAGCGTAAGCAAATTATGTTATTCGAGATATATATATATATATATATATATATATATATATATATATATATATATATATATATATATATATTGTATACATATAATGTTGTATTGTCGTGATGTAGCTAACCCTTCGGGTGTAGCTTATTGGCATTGTTCACATCGTTGTTGGTGAACTTATATTTTGTTGATGTATCTTTAGCTCGTTGCTTAGTGATCTTACGGTATGCTTAGACTAGTTTTCCTTTATGCTTGGATGCTCCGGTATGCGGTATTTGGATTTGTGTGGCGTGTCCATTTTATACATATATATGTATGTAGTATATTATCATTCACTAAGTGTTAGCTTACCCTCTCGTTGTTGCTATTTTTATAGGATCGCATGCTTGGCGGCTCGGGTAAGCTTGAGGATTAGAGATCTTGGCTAGGTTGCTAAGAAGATCTTGCTTTTGTATTCGATTAGGATTTGGGTAGCGTAGTCCCAAATCACCATGCTCGGTTTTGGTTGGAAACTAAACTAGTCGGGTCGTGTATGTCCATTTGGACAATTAATCAATGTATTAAATGTTTTAAGGTTTATTAAACCTTCTATTATATTAAAGATGTTTATGGAAACACAATTGGGACCTAAAGTATTATTTAAAGCGTATTAAAAGGAAAAAAAATTTATGGGCCGGTTTTAATACGGGTTGGGTCGTTACAGGTGGTATCAGAGCATGGTCTAAGGGATTTAGGTGACTTGAGATAGGTGCCTAGACTTAGAATTTTATGTGTGCTTATTTGTTGCGGGACTTGTAGGATTACGGGTCGGAATATGTTATAGTTAGTGCCTTGTGGTAGGTGGACTAACGTCGATATTGGTAATGCGGATATTATTAATATATTAATTGTGTTGTGATAATAATTCTCGCGTATGTGTATATCGCGTAGAATTTTGTTTGTGTTTGTTTATATCATCGAGCGAGGCGGTCGTTGTACTAACGAGTTGATACGGCGTGTGTGCGTAATAAGGACTTGCAAACCTTATTATGAGTGCAAATCGTGTCAAACAAGTGATGTACGACGAGTGTTTAGCAAGATGGACCGGTGTGGAGTGTGTGTTTTATACGTTTGTGATCTAATCGCTTTGCATTCCTTAGAATGGCGACGGGAAGTGGGATCGAGACGAACAATGCTGAGTTTAACGCAAGAGTTTCGGCTGCCGTTGCGGAGCAAATGATTGCGTTTCGAGAAGAAATGGATAGGAAGTGTTCCGAATTTCGGGATAGTAGTGAAATGGAGCGTTGTCTTAAGAGCTTCATGAGGACTAAACCCCCGATGTATGACGGGAAACCGAATCCTTTGGTAAGCACAACTTAGATCTCGGATGTCGAAGGGTGTTTTCGTACTATTGAATGCCCTCCTGAGAAGAAGACAAGACTCGGTACAAGTTTGTTGCGGGGTAGGGCAAAGGATTGGTTGGATGGTAAGATTGATCTTGTCGGTGGTGAATTGTTTATGGCGTTATCGTGGGACGGGTTTAAGAAGGAATTCTTCGAGGAGTTCCGGACTTCAGCCGATTTGTCGGAAATGCGTAATGAGTTGCGAAATTTGCTGCGAAATTTGCAACAAGGTTCTATGGATTTGAATACTCTCAAGATGACGTTTATGGCGAAGGCTCATTTTTGCCCGGAGTATTTGGGGAATGATAATTTGTTGATGCAAGATTTCTATCGAACCTTGAATGATGACTTGAAGAGTAAAATTAGCCGGGGTCAAGCGAAATCGTTTGCGGAATTATTCGACTTGGCTAGAGGTTTCGAGTCGTACTCGCGATTCAAGAAGGGTGAACCTTCGAGTGAGAGAAGGGTTGTTTCGTATGGTGCTCCGAGTAAGAGGACTAAGGGTCCGAGTGTGAGCACGGGTGGTACGCGGACGGGTATACCGGATTCTAGTGCATCTAGATGTTACAATTGTGGCATGAGGGGTCACAAGTCTTGGGAATGTTCGGTACCAAAGGTTGATGGTATGGTGTGCTTCAATTGCCAAGAAGAAGGACATCGTAAGTCGGAATGTCCCAAGTTAGCGGGGACGGGTGCGGCAAGGAGACGTTAAGGTACGTTTCATTTTAATAAATATGCCCTTTGATTATTTATTAAGTGCCGTTTGAGTTAGAACTGTTAAATGCCTTGTGTTGTGCATATTGCGGTTATGGGTGACGTTCCTAATGGAAGTACCCTATGGTGACATTTGATTGTCGGGCGAAGGGCGTAAGACTTGGTGTAACCAAGCATTCCTTAGTATTTGGGAATGTTTCTACCAAGCCATGGAAATGGGTTTTGGTGTTCGATTGTTAAGTGCGTGTTCGCTATAATGTGGAAGTTGATGAACCATGAGGTTCGTCGGGTGGATTGAAACCCTTGAGATCGAGTGTTTTGGATCTCGATGTATGTTGGTAAAGGAGTCTACGTGACGCGACATTAGGTGCCTCTTTTATACCTACTAGCGTGGTGTTCGACTCTGATTGTGTTGTGGTTACATTGTACTTAGGGTACCGGAGTGAAACCCTTAGGTACATGAGTGACTAGGTGGAAATTGACAAACTAGATCAATTGGATGATTGCGAGGGTGTGGTTTGCGTAATCGTGGTACACTTTTGTTCGAAGTGTTTAAGGATTGATTGAAATCCTTCGTGTGCTCAAGGCTGGAGCAAGATATGGTGATGGGTCGTGTGAGCCCAATCGTTTGTAAAGTCTACCTTTGGTAGCATTGTACGGTTGTACGAGTTGTGGATATGGGACGTAGTTCCAAGAGGGGGAGTTACACTCCCGCACGAGGAAGTATTAGTGTGAGATTTCGGATGATGCTTTTGGTAGATCCGGAAAATGTTGTCGAGACCTGGTTTTGGTCGATTTGTGGTAGATTACAATTTCGGATAAATTGTACTTATGGTTTGGATTTGAATTATCATCGAGGTGGTAATGTGGTAAATCTCGTTGAGAGATAATGGACGTGTTTGGTGAGCAAGGTGAAATCCTTCGGTTAAGGGAGGTGTGTGTCGGATTCTCTTCTAGAGAATTATTGTTTTGTGCCTATGTTTGATATAGGTGGTTCTTGCTCGAGTGTGTGAATGGTTAGTGGTATCCATTAGGATTCACTATGGCGTAGCAGAGCGCGATGTTACGCTACTCGTCGTTCGAGGCCAAAAGGGCGTTGATTGATGAAGCATGACTTTCGGAGTCCGCTGACTTCATCATGGTATTGGTGATTGATGAAGCATGACCTTAGGGTCTGCTGACTTCATCATGGGAGTATGCGATTGGTGGAGCATGACCTTCGGGGTCCGCTGACTTCATCATGAGCGAGGTGTTATATCGGTGAAGCATGACCGTTGACGGGGTCCGCTGACTTCATCCGGTGTTGAGATTGGTAATGCATGATCTTCGGGTCCGCTGACTTCATCATGGTAGTGGATCGCGTGTGGTTTCGGATTCACGATGACGTGTGTGGTTTCGGTCATCTTATTGTGAAAGTGAGTCGCGTGTAGTTCGGATTCACTAAGGCGCGTGTGTTTTCGGCCAGCCTTCGTGATGTTTGATCTATTGGTTATTTTATACACCAATGGTGGGGTCGTAAGGACCATGTCGTGTGATCTATTGGTTGTTTGATACAACAATGGTGGGGTCGTAAGGACCATGTTATGGGAACTATCGGTTGTTTTATACGCCGATGGTGGGGTCGTGAGGACCATGTTGTATGATTAGTGATGCGATAGCCGTGTTTAACTCACATGTTGTTACGGGTGTGACAATAGTCGATTTGGTACACCTTGGGATTTGCGTTGCCATAGTCGTTTGGGCGCTATCGGTTTTGACCGTTGGATTATGATGTTAAGGTAGTTGCGTATTGGTCGTATTGCGCACTACAAGGGATGTTTAGTGATTGGTGTTATCCGTCAGGATTCGTTTGGTTCGGTCTTCATCGTTTCGGATTGTTGACCTTAGGTTTAGACTGGTTGCTTTTAGCGTTGTACTCGGTAAGGGTACGCTAAGGGATCGATATCTTAGCAAGAGATTGGCTGAGTTTCCCGATGTGAGGGATTGAGCAAGTTTTAGTGCTCGGATTGTGGAATTGATAAAGCGCGGGTGACGATTTAGTTGGTAAAGGCAATTCATTGGGAAGAATTGCTTAGGAAAGTCGGTTGGGACTTATGTTTGAGGACCGTGAAGTGTGGTCCGTTTGGTTAAGTGACGAGGATCACGAGGACGTGATCGAGTTTAGTGGAGGAGAGTTGTAACACCCCGTTTTCCCCGTATATGATTTATAGGTGTATTGTGTATGTACGATAGGCGTATGAAGGGTTCGGGACATGTTTAGGTGTTGGGGTCTTGTATGCAAGGAAAGGTGTCAGACCAAGTTGAACGTCGTGGCGCGACAAAGGAGGCCGCGGCGCGGCATTTAACTGGAATCCAGATCAGAAGCTTGATAAAAAATGATCCCAGAAGTAGGCAAATGTCGCGGCGCGACATTTAAGGCCGCGACGCGGCATTCTGGGCAAACTGGTGCCGGATTTTTGTAATATTAAATGAGAAGCAAGGGCATTTTGGTCTTTTCACCTTTCAGCCAGATTTGAGGCTTTAACCTCATCCATTCATTTCATTTCTTAATTTCATTTTCCTTTTCTATTCATTTTTCTCTCAAAACTTAAACACCCATTTGATTTCAAAGGGATTTTTGGAAAGGAAGAAGCGGGATTTGATCTTTGGCGTAGTTGACAAGTTTTTTCTCCTCGTTCTTAGCTACACGGTGATACTAGTGGTAATCTCTAACTCCGGATTTCATTTTCGTGTTCATCATTCAAATTTGGGGCTTTTGATTGTATGTTTCATAGGTGAAACCCATTTAGTTGTTAATTGAAGATTAACACCAATATTCGGGTTTATTGTTGTTAAAGGCGGGTTTTGGGTTGGTTAATGATTTAACCATGTTTAAGACTTGCAAATGGTGTACAATCACTAGCATTAGTGATTATTGGTGTTTTGGAGACTTTTAGGGTTTTCGTGGTTGACTATTTTTGACTAGAGTCAAAATTAGGGTTTGTTGAGGATTATGACCCGAATGTCGATTCGATGAGGTTTATAAACTTAAAATGGATTAAGTTGAAGTATAAAACCGAGTTAAATAAGTTTTGGTGTCAAAACTTGTATATGGTGAGATTTTGACCTTATAGGTCAAAATTAGGGTTTATGGGCGATTTTGAGAACGATAAGTGTTTAACACTTGTGTTCGGGTTTAATTGGCATACTAGGACCATTATCACTTGTGTTAGTGATTATTGGTTAGTTTGGGCGCGGTTTGTCCTTGGAAGTGCATTTGGGTCGGAATTGCACTAAGTGTCGAATTGGGTTGGTTTGTAGATCCAATCTAAGTGTGTTGTTGAATTTGTGATAATGGATTAGGTACTTTCCATTGACGAGTTGCGGATTACTTGGAAGCATTTCTTCAAGGCGACAAGGTGAGTGTTAATATCCTATATGCATATGTATGTGTAGGATGAGTGCGGGTCGGGTGAAGGGGTTCTCGCTTGTAGAGCTCGCTTCTCGTATAGGTGGAATTGTTGGACTTGTGTATAGGTCCAATTGGCACGGTTGTACGTTTTGGTTGACCACTTTGGCGAGGTGCACACTTTGTGTGTACGTTATCACATGGGCGTGCGATGTGGACTTATGAAACCCCAATGACGAAGGGTTAATATGGTGAGTGGAATGATTATGCATATGTGTATATAATGTATTTACTTGTACGAGATTCGATGTGGGTTTAAGTTCGGGCGGTCGATACCACATCGGGTCAATATATGATATGGGTTTAAGTTCGGGCGTTCGATGCCATGTCATATATGTGTGTGTAGTGTAGGTTAAAGTTCGGGCGTTCGATACCACATTACACGTGACGGGTGGGTTTTAAGTTCGGGCGATCGATACCACCCAGGGGTTAGTGATATATTTCGTTGTACACTAACGGTTGTTGGGAACACCGATGGGAAATTCGAAGTACCATTCCCTTGTACTTGGTTAACCATGGTTATTGTGTAGTAAGCGTAAGCAAATTATGTTATTCGAGATATATATATATATATATATATATATATATATATATATATATATATATATATATATAATGTTGTATTGTCGTGATGTAGCTAACCCTCCGGGTGTAGCTTATTGGCATTGTTCACATCGTTGTTGGTGAACTTATATTTTGTTGATGTATCTTTAGCTCGTTGCTTAGTGATCTTACGGTATGCTTAGACTAGCTTGCCTTTATGCTTGGATGCTCCGGTATGCGGTATTTGGTTTTGTGTGGCGTGTCCATTTTATACATATATATGTATGTAGTATATTATCATTCACTAAGCGTTAGCTTACCCTCTCGTTTTTGCTATTTTTATAGGATCGCATGCTTGGCGGCTCGGGTAAGCTTGGGGATTAGAGATCTTGGCTAGGTTGCTAAGAAGATCTTGCTTTTGTACTTGATTAGAATTTAGGTAGCGTAGTCCCAAATCACCATGCTCGGTTTTGGTTGGAAACTAAACTAGTCGGGTCGTGTATGTCCGTTTGGACAATTAATCAATGTATTAAATGTTTTAAGGTTTATTAAACCTTCTATTGTATTAAAGATGTTTATGGAAACACAATTGGGACCTAAAGTATTATTTAAAGCGTATTAAAAAGAAAAAAAATTATGGGCCAGTTTTAATACGGGTTGGGTCGTTACATATAATAAGGCTACTCCAGATGAAAAATTGAAGTTGACTTGCTGGAGCTGTGACAGAATTTGCTACTTTGAAAAGGGATCGTAAAGTTATTTTTGCAAATAAATGCCAAAGGATCTATCGCGGGTACATGTTAAACTTTTATTTTGGTTTCGAGAGTTTTCCAGGGGGGTCGCTATACGCGTAAATATTTCTTTTCGTTGATATCGTGAGATTGGTTGACTCTATCGATTATTCCTTAGTTGAGGTGTTTTCAAGAATTTTGAAGGGTTTAGATGCAGGTTTTCATTGTCAATATTCGTATGATGAAATCGTCATGAATCTTGAATGAAACGAATATTTTTTATGTAGAAGTGATGTTCTAGCACAATTTTGAAGTCAAAGTATAGCTTTGAAAGATGTAGGAATCTAAGAGTGATGATACCGGTTATATCTCAAATTGAATTCTGAGATTTCAAAATCAGAATATGTATTTGGATTTGAATAAGTATGGTTGTTTTGATTTCTATAAAAGAATGTATATTATTGTGAGTGTGAGGAGTATAGTGGATGATTTACTGAATCAGAATCATATTAATTGTGAATTTATATATCTCTCGGGTATTACCTACCCGTTAAAAAAAGTTCACAAGTTATCTTTTGTACGAGAGAATTTTATTACAATTTTTATGAAAATATTAATATGTATATCTTCTTCAAAAGTAATACAGATTTAATGAGTTAATATCATATTAAGTTCATTTGATTTTCAGCTGAAACTAGAAATGAATAATCTCTAAAACTTTAGAAATTTCGTAATCTTCGTGGATTATTACTTCGAAATAAATGAAATTATGAATCAATACTTCATTATTCATTTTTATTGATATTCACTCGGTGAATGATATTGGTGTTCGTGGGATTCTTGTGAATTTCGCAAGGTACGAATGATGTTGTCTAGAAAGTTTCGAGTACATCGAAAATAAAGGTGTAAAATCAAACATGTATTTGATAATATACTTGGTTTATTATGAACTGAAATTCATTGAATTGAAACTGATATTGTAATTAACGATGGTTAAGTTGTTAACGACGAATGTACATCATAGCATATTAGTAATATGAATTTAACCGAGTAGTATCTACCCCTTTTTAATTCATACATAATAGCTTCGTACAAAAAGATATATTATGGTTTCAAAATTTATATATATAAGATATACATATAAATTCTTCAGTGAAAATGAGTTAATACTTCATAACTCGTTGATACAATATACGCGTTGTTGATTAGTGATGATGTTTGCGGTGATTATGGATCTGACAGAGCTTGTGATGTTGTAGATGCTGCTGATTCTGACGATGCTGACGGCACTGACTGTGCTGGTAATGCTGACGATACTATTGATGCTGCTGGTAAATCAAGTCTAGCTTGTAAATCGTGCACCATTCCAGTCAGGGTTTCATTTCATTATTTCGCTCAATCATCTGGTTTACAATTAGAACTAGAAAAAATAATCTCTAAAACTTTTAGAAACTACATATTCTCTGCAGAATATTTCCTCGATGAAGTTATGAATCAATACTTCATCGTTTGTTGTTGTAGATACTCCTTGATATTTACGGTGCGTATGATGTTGATGTTTGAGGTACAGATTTTGATGTTGAGGTATGGGATGCGGATGTTGTTGTTGGTAATGGTAATGGTACTGTTGGTGTTGCTGATGGTGATGGTGCTGATGTTAGTGGTGCTTGTGGTGCTTGTGATGCTTGCAAGTTTTGTATCATATTTTCTAAAGCCACCACTCTAGCACGAAGCTCATTAACTTCTTCTATTACACCGGGGTGATTGTCGGTTCGGACGAGTTGATGAATAAGATCTAGAATTTGAGATAGTATATAATCATGAGGAGATACTATGAAAATGAGAGAGAAAGTGGTGTCTCGAACAGGTTCGCCGGTAAGTGCTTCAGGTTCATCGCCAAGAGGGCAATGTGGTAGATGGAAGGGATCACCTTCTTCTTGTCTCCAGTGATTAAGTAGGCGACGAACCCATATCGGAATCCGAGGGACTTGAACTAGTGGCGAGTTCCATTTTGTACGATTGAATAAAGTATTTTTCGATATAAAATGATTTTCGGCTATCGGATGGTATTCTAATTACATAGAATATCTATATATATATATATATATATATATATATATATATATATATATAACAAAAGATCTCGTAGATTACGGAGGAATTTACGGATTATGTCAGGTAAAGTTTACAGTAACAGATACGCTAAGATATGAATTAGCAGATACGCTAAGATATGAATTTTGTCTATACACTATTCATGCAATCAATGCAGTAAGATGTGTCTAGACTAAGAATGATAAGCTGGTAATTTTTGACAAGAAATGATAAGCAAAAATTTTTGACATACAGCTAAGATCGAAGTCCAGACTCACTAATACATCTTATCAACTATCAGTTAGACACACTAATGCAAGACCTGGTTCACTAAGACCACCGCTCTGATACCACATGAGACGACCCGTCCTAATCCATAAGGACGAATACAATAACATATGATTACATTGCGAGGTATTTGACCTCTAAATGATACATTTTACAAACATTGCATTCGTTTTTAAAAGACAAACTTTCATTACATCGAAAGTTGACAGGCATGCATACCATTTCATAACATATCAAACTATCACTGACTTAATAATAATCTTAATGAACTCAACGACTCGAATGCAACATCTTTTGAAATATGTCATGAATGACTCCAAGTAATATCTCTAAAATGAGCAAATACACAGCGGAAGATTTCTTTCATTCCTGAGAATAAACATGTTTTAAAGCGTCAACCAAAAGGTTGGTGAGTTCATTAGTTTATCGTAATCAATCATTTCCATAATTTTAATAGACCACAAGATTTCTATTTTTATTTTTCATAAACATCATCTCATATCAGGCATTTCGCACAAACTGCATAGAGATAAAAATCATTCATATGGTGAACACCTGGTAATTGACATTAACAAAACGCGTCTAGAATATCCCCATCATTCCGGGACTCTCATCGGACAAGATAAAATCGAAGTACTAAAGCATCTGTAACCAAGATGGGGTTTGTTAGGCCCAATAGAGCTATCTTTAGGATTCGCGTCAATTAGGGTGTCTGTTCCCTAATTCTTAGATTACCAGACTAAAAAGGGGTGATATTCGATTTGATAATCCAACCATAGAATGTAGTTTCGATTACTTGTGTCTATTTCGTAAAACATTTATAAAAGCAGCGCATGTATTCTCAGTCTCAAAAATATATATTGCAAAATCATTTAAAAAGGGAGCAAATGAAACTCACGATACAATATTTTGTAGTAAAAATATTCATACGATGATACTGAACAATGCAGGGTTGGCCTCGGATTCACGAACCTATACAACAACAACAACTACAAAACCCAATACCACATAAGTGGTGTAAGGGGGAGGTGTGATGTAGACAATCATTCCCCTATCCGAGAATAAAGACAAGTGATTTCTCCTCCCAGAGTCAAACACTCTCAAAAGTAGAGGAAGTCATCCCTTTCTCTATTCGACGGATAAAGAGATTGCTTCCGAGAGGACCTCCGGCCTTTAAGTCGGAAAAAGTTTTTAAAAAATTAAAAAAATATAAAATAAAAATAATTAGACGCCATGAAAATGGTAGAATCAAATTTCTACGGGTTTTAAATCTTGACTGGAATTTAATTTAGGCTCTAAGAGTCAGTCAAGTCGCCAATAAATTAATGATTGTTGTCGACTCAATAGACCCATAATCGAATAAATATATATATTATTATTAGTGATATAATTTTTATATTAATAACTTATATATATTTCATTATTTAATTAAATATATTCATTTTGTATATATAAAATAAATAAAAGTATTAATATAGTTATGTTATGTATATTACATATATTTATATATATATATTATTTGTTTGTTGAAACTAGTAATTATAATAATACTGAAATAATATTTGTAATGGTAAAAATGATAATATTGATAATACTTAATATTACTGATAGAAATAATAATGTTAATAATTCTATTAGTGAAAAATATAATGATATTAATAATAATAACTGTAAAAATATTAATTTTACTGTTACTGATAGTTATGATAATGATTTTAGTAATTATATAATAATACTCATTAATAATACTACTTATAATGATAATGATAATAATAATAATAATAATCATGCTAGTAACTATAATCACAATCATAATTACTAACTAATAATCTTTATCATGGTACTTATATTAGTAATAATAATAATAATTATAGTACTAATAATAGTAACAATAAAATATTAATAATAAATAATAATGGTAATAATAATAATGATCATGTTCATAATACTTAATAATAATAATGCTAATGTTAATAATACTAATACTTAATAATAATACTAATAATAATAATAGTAATAACAATATCAATAATAATAATAATAATAATAATAATAAGAATAATAATAATAATAATAATAATAATAATAATAATAATAATAATAATAATAATAATAATAATAATAATAATAATAATAATAATAATAATAATAATAATAATTAAAAAATATAAACTACCTTAGAAGCCCCTTTTAAAAAAAAGTTGCATCAAGCGGGGCTCGAACTCAAGACCTCTCGCTTACCCGCACCAACACCCTACCACTCCTCCGTTCCTCTTTTTCTGATTAATTCATATTCTAAATTTATTTACTTCTATTTTCATTATCTTCTTCCTAATCTCAATCGACCAAAATCAATTGATTACAACAACATCGATTGCATAATTCAACACATTCATTTGAAATAGAAACCACTCACTCGTGATTTTAATTTAACAGACACCTAAATAAAAAAATATAAATAAATAAAAAAACAAAAGCAGCAGTAGCTGTACGTTTGAAAAAAAAATACGAAGAACATGATGTTTGATTTTGATATCTAGACTGTTTTAGGTTCTAATTATAACATGAAATAGGTTTTAAATTGTTTAAAGAAACTTATGAAATTATGAATTGGACTTGAATCATAACATATAACTCTAATTTAATTGAAGAACAATTGTTTAACTTTTAAAACTAGACCTTTGACTCCAAAATTCGAATTCGATATTCAGAATTGTTAATTGAAACTTTGCAAGTAGATTGAATAGAAGATTTCAAACATAACTGCATTTATAGATTTTGAAATTTTATTCACATTGAAGCTGTTGTTCATCACAGTCAAAAACACTATGAACACTAAATCAAATTTTAAATTTTAGAACGTTTTAGATTATAATTACAACATGAATTATGTTGGAAATTGTTAATAGAAACTTTCTGAATTATCAATTGATCCATAAACATCAAACTGAATTCAAATTTTAAGATGAACAAATCAGTTGACTTTTTGTAAATAAACTTTGACTTCAAAATTCGAATTTAATAGAAAGAATTGATGATTGGAAACTTACAGATAGTTTAGTTAAATGATTCCTAACAATCTTGCATCAATAGATTTTGAAATGGAACTCGAATTCGAGGTTTTGATAAAATCCAACAAGAACAGAGGTCGACTTTTATTTTCTTTTTATTTCTTTTTTTCTTTTTGATTTGCAGTGAAGATTAGTATTATATATAATGTGTTTAGTACATGATTTAACAGTTAAATTTGATCCTAATTGATCTTGTGAAGTCGACATTTAAAAATCTTGCAAACAGGAAGTACACAAGTTTCATTCAGTGAGGAAAAAAAATAATAAACAGATAAGGATATACAAATGATTTCATTTTTATCTGCAAGATTACAATTAATATAATTAATTAATAAATATAAATATACTAATAAAAATACTAATAATAATAAAAATAGTATTAATATTAATAGTAATAGTAATAATGATATCAAAATAATAATAAGAATAAAAATAAAATAATAACGATAATAATGATTAATAATAATGATATTAATAATATAAATAATAATATTAATATTAATATTAATATTAATATAACAATTTATGTTATTTTACATAATTAATTCTAACAACTACAATATATAATATTTCATATTATTATTATTATTATTATATATATATATATATATATATATATATATATATATATATATATATATATATATATATATATATATATATATATATATATATATATATATATATATATATATATATGCATATCTTGTTCCTAGAAAACTATTATACACATTTTTAGTTACCACAATTCATAAATAACGCATCATAAACGTTATTAGTTATATCTACATCCAAATAAAATATATAGATATCAATAAACTATATATTGTAAAATATATAATTCATTAGTTATATATGGAATATTAAATTAAACTAATATATATATATCTAAAACATATATTTTATTTTATAAACTTGACATATATAAATATGTGTTTACATATTAATTATATGTAAATATGAAAATATTAATAATCTTTTACATATATAAATATTATATCTTTGTTTAAAATATTATGTAATTTCGTAATAGAAATAAATATTATAAATTTCTACATGTAATATTATACTTTTTATATATATAATAATAATTACGTATAGAAATCATTTTAATGTAACACATCCATTTACTTGTGACGACCCGGAAATTTTTGACCAAATTTAAACTTAATCTTTATATGGATTCGACACGATAAGCAAAGTCTGTAATTTTGAGTCTCGAAATTTTTGGAACTACGTTCATAGATTCAATTACCTCTGACCAATCCCGATGATTCACGAACAATGGTGTAAATAATTATGATATATATATATATATATATATATATATATATATATATATATATATATATATATATATTGGTGTGTGTCTGTAGCCTGTTGATCGGCTTTCTCCTATCAGTTCTTCTGAACAGTTCTAGAAAAAATGGTGGGCCTCTTTCCAATTCGTTTTGCCTGAGAGCTTGTTTGTGCGGGCTCATGTCCGCATTTCCGTACTTTCATCTCATTCCCTTCCTCTATATGTTCTTCTCTTTTCTAATGCCATTTTGGGCTTTGCTCTAACCGAAGCTATTGCATCGTTTGCCCCAATGATGGCCTTTCTGATCTCATCCGTATTCTGATCAAAGAATCAAAGAAAGAAGGTTTCAGTTTCATAAAGCAAGCACCTCTTTCTAGCCTTAGTCAAATAGCCACCGGAGGCAAGGGGGCGCAGTTCTTAAACAGAAGAATGGCGATAAAGAGGAAATGACTCAGATTCAAGAAAAAAAGAGTCAAATTGTAAGTCAAGTAAGAAGGAAGGAGGCTATCCCCTGAAAATGCTCCGCACCTAGGTTCTTTTGTCGTTGGGGCTTACACCTTGTGACTCATTCATTCGGTCGAGCGTTCCTCGGGCGTCGATCAATCTTGAATCACAGGCCTCTCTGTCATTGTCTAATTTTTGGTTGTCTGATCACACTCGAGATTATGTATCTACTTATCATTTTCTTTTAGGCCTTTCAACCAGTCGATACGCCCCAGGAGAGCTGATTTTGCTAAAACTCGAGCAGTTTCTTGAAAACTCGCTTCGGATATGAAACTTTGAGTATTCATAGATGCTCTTGTTATTCCCAATAAGACGACTTGGTAACAGATCGCTTCTTCTAAAGCCCGCCCCATTCGTTCCGCTCGCAACAATCCAATTAGTTCTCCGGGCGAAAAAAACATTAGACATTTCATCTTCTGAGACCAACACTTTTGATGTTATTTGACGTACAATAATTTCTATATGCCTATTATGTTTTAATACAAAACCCTTTTATCAAATAGAATTAAAGATGTAAAATAATAAATAGAATAATTAAGTTACTAATAAAATGGATATATATATATATATATAATCGTTATTAAGAATTATTACATTGTAGTATATGCAAAATATATAAATAATAAATATACAGTAAATGTTATCATATAATAATACAAGATTGTAATATTTATTAAATATAATTACAAGTAAAAATATAATAGTTATAATAATATTGTTATTACTTTCAATGTTAATATCAAGACTAGTGAATTTATAATCTATAGATACGAATTTGATATATATAAAGTAATAGAGTACTAATAATATCATTATTATTATAATAATAATTCAAATTAGTATTATTATCATAAATAATATAATTATTATCATTTTTTTATTATTATTTATAAATCTTATAAATATAATTACTATTAGTATTATTATTAATAATAATAGAATTAGTATTAATATTTACTAACTATAAATTAAAAACACATATTTACAAATTTCAGTTAGAGATAAATACATATATACTGATATATAAATATATAATACGGTGTATACATATAAAATACAAGTTTATATATAAATATATATATATATATATATATATATATATATATATATATATATATAATATATATATATATATATATATATATATATATATATACACACACACACACACATAAGAGAATTGTATTCTGTTTGATATCACTTTCTAGCTTTATCATTTTTTGTTTATGTCTGCTACGAGATTCCATTACAATCAGATAAAAATCAAATCAATTAGCCATCGTTTCATTTTTTTTGTTGTTCTTGACAGGGGATGCTGTCGACTTCCAATTATTATATAAATGATCAATTTAAGTTGTTATCTGGTATCACACGACCTTACAATATTAAGTATCAATTACGTTTCCCTTTTTACAGTTTTAATTTATTGATTTTTTTTAAAAAGGGAAGAATACTGAATATACTCTGTTCATGTCCACTTTTATTAACAGCTCAACTTCAAATCGAATTTCAAAAACTATAAATGCAATTATGTTTTAAATCTTTTACTCAATCTACCTTCAAAGTTTCACGACCTAATTCTTCATACTGAATCTTAATTTTCGAGTCAAAGTTTTTAAAATAAAAAGTCAACAATTATTCTTCATTAAAATTCGAACTTGTTTTGATGATTTTTATTAAATTGACGATTGTTAAAGATTCTAGGATTGATTTGAAACACAATATGTATTATAAATTTTGGCAAAAATGTTCTTGAAATCCCAATCAATTATGGAGTTTAAAAAAAAAAAACGATACAGCAGGTAGTTTGATCTTATTTTTTTTCATTTTTTTCGTTTTCTATTAATACTTATAATTGATACTGAGTGTTACTAAATATATGAAAGATTTAAAAGTATTATTTTTGATGGATTTTGGGTCGATTAAACTGATCAGAGGAAGAAGAAGAATTAGGAGAGACTTTAAGTACGAGTTATATAAAATAAAAGATAGAATAAATCAGTAAAAACATAAGGCAGATCGATGGTTAAGGAGTCTTTGAGGGAAACTAGAGGTCTCGGGTACGAGCCCGGTTCGGGGCGTTTTCTTTTTAGAAAGAGCTTTTGAGGTAGTTTTCATTTTTAAAAATTATTATTATTACTACTAGTATTATTATTGTTAATATTATTTTTATTATTGTTATTATTGGTATTATAATTAATATTTGTTAGTATTATCATTATTATTATTATTATTATTAAGTGTAATGAATCTTAGGGTTATGATTATGATTATTATTGTTAAATATTGTTATTATTACAAGTATTATAATTATTAATACTATTATTATTACTAATATATGTATTATTACTATTATTATTATCATTAGGATTATTATTAGTAATATGATGAAAATAATAAGAGTTACTATTATTTTTATTAATATTAGTGTTAATATCACTTAGAATTTTTATTATTATTATTATTAATAAAAGTATTATTATTAAGACTACCATTAACAAAAAGATTATTACAATTATTACTAAGTATTAAGCATTAATATCAAAAAGTATTACTTTCATTATCATTATTATTGAATTATTTAATTTATTACAAACTACTGAAATTATCATTATTATGAGATTTATTATTGAAAATTACCATTAATATTATTATTTATGGAATTAGAAATAATATTATCATTTTTATGAATATTAGTATTATCACTGTTATAATTTCAATTATTATCTTAGTATTACTAAAGTACTGTTTTAACAATATATATATGTATATATATATATATATATATATATATATATACACGTATATATGTATATACGATTATATATTAATGAATACACAAATGATATAGGTTCATGAATCCGAGGTCAACCATACAATTATTCAATGTCGTCATATGTATTTTTACTACAAAATACAATAATGTGAGTTTCATTTTCTCCATTTTTAAATGCTTTTGCAATATATATATTTTTGGGACTGAGAATACATGCGCTGCTTTTATAAATGTTTTACGAAATAGACACAAGTAATCGAAACTACATTCTATGGTTGGATTATCAAATCGAATATGCCCCTTTTTAGTCTGGTAATCTAAGAATTAGGGAACAGAAACCCTAATTGACACGAATCCTAAAGATATATCTATCGGGCCCAACGAGCCCCGTCCGTGTTACGGATGCTTTAGTACTTCGAATTTATCATGTCCGATGAGAGTCCCGAAATGATGGGGATATTCTATATGCATCTAGTTAAGGTCGATTACCAGGTGTTCACCATATGAATGAATTTTAATTCGCGGGTTACACGTGTTATTATGTACGCGGATTACGTGTACAATTAAATATCTAAAATCTTGTGGTCTATTAAAATGATGGAAATGAATGTTTACGATAAACTAATGAACTCACCAACCTTTTGGTTGACACTTGAAAGCATGTCTATTCTCAGGTATTAAGGAAATCTTCCGCTGTGCATTTGCTCATTTTAGAGATATTACTTGGAGTCATTCATGACATATTTCAAAAGACGTTGCATTCGAGTCATTGAGTTCATCAAGATTATTATTAAGTCAATTATAGTTGGATATATTATGAAATAGTATGCATGCCGTCAACTTTCGATGTAATGAAAGTTTGTCTTCTTAAAAATGAATGCAATGTTTGTAAAATGTATCATATAGAGGTCAAGTACCTCACAATGTAATCATATGTTTTTTGTATTCGTCGTTATGGATTAGGACGGGTCCTTACAGGTGGTATCAGAGCGGTGGTCGTAGCGAACCAGGTCTTGCATTAGTGTATCTAACAGGTAGTTGTTAGGATGCATTAGTGAGTCTGGACTTCGACCTAGTAGTTGTTAGGATATATTAATAACTCTGTACTTGAACCTGGTCTACATGTCAAAATTTTTGCTTACCGTTCTTTGTTAAAAAATATCTAACTATCATTGTCAGTCTCGACACGTCTTATTGCATAGATGGTGTACAGACTAGTTTATATCTCATCGCATTAAATCCTTGTTTGACACGTTTCCTTAATTCCCTCCGTAATCTACGGGATCTTCTGTATTATACATAGGTATTCTATGTAATTAGAATATCATCCGATATCCGAAAATCATTCCATATCGAAAAATCCTTTATCTAACCGTAAAAGATGGAGACCGCAACTACTTCAAATTCCTCGGATTCCGACAGCTATTCCAATATGGTTTTCCACTCAAACTCCGAAAATAGTGTAACCGGAATGGACAAACCAATCAGCCATCATCAATTCTGGAAGAATTGGGGATGGGTTCGTAGCCTACTTAATCATTGGAGACAAGAAGAAGGTGATCCCTTCCATCCACCACATTCCCCTCTTGGCGAAGGACCTGAAGCACTTACCTACGAACCTGTTCGTAATACCATTTTCTCTCTCATTTTCAGAGTATATCGTCACGATATTATACTATCTCAAATTCTAAACCTTATTCATTCGCTCGTTCCGATCGACAATCATCCCGGAATAATAGAAGAAGTCAAAGAACTTCGCGCTCGAGTAATCAATTTGGAAAATATGGTGCAAAACGTACCAGCTTCGGCAACATCAACGGCACCAACAGTACCACCAACATCAATACCAGTACCATAACAACTCAAATTTCAACATCACATGCCTCAACATCTCATTATGTACCTCGAGCATAATCATCGTTCTACATCATTTATCTTCGTTCTTCATGGCGATTATATAATCTGAAATGTTTTAGAGATTATGTATTCTAGTTCTAACGGTAAATCAAATGAGATTAATATCATATTAACTCATTAAATCCATGATTACATCTGAAGAAAATATATATATGTATATATATTTTCATAAAGATTGTATTTGAAATTTTTTTGGACAAACTGTTAATGATTACCATATATTTAGATTTCATATGATTACCCGGGAAATATTTAGATTTCACATTAATAAGTTACACTGTACATTCTTCCAATCTGATTCAACAGTCATTTACTAAAAATTGGACAAAATAAAATTTGTTAGAAACAAACAAATTAACTATGAGAAATTTTGTTAAGAAACCACGCTAACAAAATCCTAGCTAACTGTTCCTAGCTAACTGCTAATTCCTTATTACATTTTAATTATCGCAATTTATTTTATCGCAAATTTAATTCTCGCAATTTTATTTATCGTCATTTAATTTCTGTTATTTATTTTATGCACTTTAAATACCGTCGTATAAATCGAGACACATATACAATGTTTTGACATATCATATCGACGTCATCTATATATATTATTTGGAATAACCATAGACATTCTATATGCGGTAATGTTCGAGTTAGCTATACAGAGTTGAGGTTGATTTTAAATAATATATATATATATATATATATATATATATATACTTTGAGTTGTGATCGAGTCTGAGACATGTATATAATGGGTCACGACATGTATTAATTAATTCGAATATTATATGTTAAACTATATATGAATTGTTGAACTACTAATTGTGGACTATTAACTGTGGACTACAACATTGGACAATTAAAATGAATTAAAATATTGATTATAACATATGAAACTAAAAAAAAAAAAATTCTTCAAGTTTGCCACTTGATTTCATCTTAAACCTCATTTGTATCTTGACGATTACAATCTGCGTTCAAACCTTTCATGATTCTTGAAAATGCCTCAATCGAGAGGATGAAACAACCGCACTTCATCTACGAGAAGAAAGATTTAAGCAATATAAGATCCTGTAAGCATTATTATTACCCAAAATAATTGGTAATCCATTTCAAATTAGCCAATTTTGTCACAGCTCCAACAAATCAACTTCCATTTTTCATTCGAATAAACCTTATTATAAAGGTTACCCCTTCATCATCGTTACCAGAGAACCGTTTATATCCCACCACATTAGCGGTAAACTTACCAACAACTTCATTACTCACTGGCTTAAGTCTCTCCGAAGAACCATTATATTTGTTCGTTAAAACCTATTCATATACTCATCCACATCTTATAACGAGAATTACCACATCAATTATTGGGAATTAGTAATCAGTATTTTGAAATCTCGCATCATGTCTACATCAACAGTTATATGTATACATATAACATTTATCTATTAGAATTATGATCTTCCATTCTAAAATTCTGAAAAGCACCCAATCTGAGAATCAATACTCGAAATGTTGAAAAAGCTAAATAAAGCAGTAAAAGCTATAACCGACCTTAACAGTCGAAAGTTTGATGATAAAGAATAGTGGCCGAAGAAGCTCAAAATATGAGAAAAATTTGGTGCTGAAAAATGGATTAAGCAAACCATGAAGGAGACTCTGAACAAATCACAAGGGCTAAACTTATACATAAATGTCATAACCCGACCTTAACCATAAGGACGAATACAATAACATATGATTTCATCGCGAGGTATTGACCTCTATATGCGACATTTTTCAAAAACTGCATTCGTTTTTACAATACAAACCATAGCTTTTATTACAAATACAAGGTTTAAACAACTTAATAATGATTATCGTTTAGCGATAATCTTAGACTTACAAACTTTACATGTGATAATAACAATACGACCTCCAACATATTTTACATTACAAATCCTCCGATATGCAGTTTTATTTTTGACACAAATATGCATACTCAAGATCTTGCTTAAATTCAACATGTTGCAGTGGAGGCTTTTAGTTATCACCTGAGAATAAACATGCTTAAAACGTCAACATAAAGTTGGTGAGATATAGGTTTAATGCCGGCAGCGTTATAAATATAGACCACAAGATTTCATATATAAACGTTTTAATAAAAATATTCTAAGTTGTTGAGCACTTGATAACCATACTTAACATTTAATCAACGTCGCATATTCCCTTTATTATGAAATCTTACTACACCGTACCAAGTGTAGTCACCGAAATGAAGTACTGTGCAACCGTTGAATACTGGTCGTCCAGTCCGGTTAGGGTTGTCAGGCCCGATAGATCTATCAACAGGATTCGCATTTACAATACCTCATGTAAATAATAGTTACCAAGTTACAGGGAAGTATGCCAGTGGTACAACTCAACGTAGAATATATATTTTTAATCACTTGTGTCCATAACGTAAATCATAAAATGCATGTATTCTCATCCCGAAATATTTAGAGTTTAAAAGTGGGACTATATACTCACTTTTGCCTTGAAGGTATTTATCACGACTTGGTCTCCGATTGATATCACAAACCTAACCATATATATAATATATCAACATATTTTCTTTTCAAGTAATCGTTATATATATATATATATATATATATATATATATATATATATATATATATATATATACTTTTAATACTTTTAATATTTTCTTAGTCCGTAGTTAGCAGTCCGATGTTAGTGGTCCACAATTAGTTGCTTAAATAAAATAAATAAAGACGCCATCGTATTCGTATTGATCAGAATTAATCTTGACCCATGGTACCTTGTTGTCAAATGACGTGTTGCGTACATAAAGTACCGTGTTGTCAAATGACGTGTTGCGTACAATCATGAGGTCTTATGATTAATCTTCTCGTGTTGTTTACGGGTGGTCCTGAAATATATAAAATAAAATCATAAGTAAATATATATTAAATATTATGTTAATTAGCCAAGATATGATTAATCTGATTTTGTCATAATATGATATATTACAGGTCTTGAAGTGTTTTTAAAAAAATCAAATTAGAAGGATCTATTTAGTTTGCGAACAAGTTTGAAATCACTCAAACTATGTTCTTGTTGTTAAAATTTTACAACACAAAATAAGATAGCTATATAAATATGAATCGAATAAGGTTATGAATAAGGTTACTACCTCTAGTTACTTGGATAAAGCTACTGGAAAAGGTAAGAAAAATCTTGGAATCAAAAGAGTGGTGGAGTGGGATTGAAAGATTGGAAGTAATGAAAGGACCCGTTCATATACATTATAAACGATTCACAATAGTTGATTACATCGCGAGGTATTTGACCTCTATATGATACATTTTACAAACATTGCATTCGTTTTTAAAACACAAACTTTCTTTACAACGAAAGTTGACGGCATGCACACCATTTCATAATACATCCAACTATAATTGGCTTAATAATAATCTTGATGAACTCAATGACTCGAATGTAACGTCTTTCAAAATATGCCATGAATGACTCCAAGTAATATCCTTAAAATGAGCTAATGCACAGCGGAAGATTTCTTTAATACCTGAGAATAAACATGCTTTAAAGTGTCAACCAAAAGGTTGGTGAGTTCATAGGTTTATCATAACAATCATTTCAACATATTAATAGACCACAAGATTTCCGTTTATAAATATATGTACACTCGCAAGTGTATAAAAGTATTCTATAAGTTGTAGGCACCCGGTAACAAGCCTTAACGTTCATGTTTTACCCTCTGAAGTACACCAGATCAGGTGTGTTTAAAATAACCTCGAATTACTAAAGCATCCCATAGTCAGGATGGGGTTTGTCAGGCCCAATAGATCTATCTTTAGGATTCGCGCCTACCGTACATAGACAAGTAGTTTAATGTTACCAAGCTAAGGGTATATTTCTGGTTTAAACCCACATAGAATTAGTTTTAGTACTTGTGCCTATTTCGTAAAACATTTATAAAACAGCGCATGTATTCTCAGCCCAAAAATATATATAAAAAGGGAGTAATGAAACTCACAATACTGTATTTCGTAGCAATTATGTATATGACGGCACTGAACAAGTGCAGTGTTTGTCTCGGATTCACGAACCTATATTAAGTATATATATTTATATGTTGGTCAATATCTGTCTAACAATTTAGGTCAAGTCGTAGTGTATCACAATCCTAATGCTCGAGACCGACATGCAAAAGTCAACAAAAGTCAACTTGACCCAAAATGACTTCCAAAATCTATACATATTTATTATATAACTTATATATAGTAGTTTTATATATTTAAATATATTTATCAGATCTTATTATACTAAATAATACAAGTCATTTATTAATAAATAAAAATTTATATTAAAATTCATATATGATAAAAATATACTTTTATATATCTCAAATAATAAAATTTAAAAAATTCACTTAATATCATAAAAATATAGTGGTATGTATTATTAATGTAATTACATTACGTGTGGTAAAAATATCTTTGTACGCATATTTATTTGATAAAATAATATTGATAATAATAATAATGATAAAAATAATAAAATGATAGTTTCAATAAAAATATTAATTTTTAGTAATAAAGATAATTTTAGTAATAACATCAACTGATAACAGTTATAATAATCGTTTTAATAATAATATTAAAATTAATGATAATTCAGTTGACCATATCTTTTAATCCGTTCATCGAAACCACACGATTTCTAAATGAAAAGTTATTAATTTTTTCTTCAGATTTTCAACAACATGCATATCATATAACTTATCTCAGTAGCATATGTATCAAATTCGTGATTTATCATAAACTATTTAACGACGAAACTAAGCATACAACCATGCATAATCATATATACTCGAGCACTAGTCAGGGATACACTATTAATATATAAAAGATAAGATATGAATGCTCACGTATCAATATTGTGATTCAATATTGCAGGAAAGTACGTAGACGCAACGAAAATGATAAACGTTAGGTTGACCTCACGAGCAATACCCTCCATCAATACCCATAACCTTCATAGCTATAACCCATAATTTCCTTAGCTCTATCCCATTTGAAAACTTATTTTGAAATCGTCTGAATATAACTCCGTCGTAGTATTTTATGTATACTAATAATATCTTAAAATAATACTAAGTAAATATATATATATGTAATTCGATTGAGAGAGTTTAGAGAAATATATTTTCAAGTTTCTATGAAATAATGAAATCTATTAAATTCTATTTATAATAGATTTTTGAATTATTAAAGTGAATTATTAAAGTATGAATTATTAAAGTGAATTATTAAAGTATGAATTATTAAAGTGAATTATTAAAGTATGAATTATTAAAGTGAATTATTAAAGTATGAATTATTAAAGTGAATTATTAAAGTATGAATTATTAAAGTTAAAGTAAAGTAAAAGTAAAGTAAAGGTAAAGTTAAAGTATAGTAAAAGTATAAAAAACTATGTATGTATAATACGCGTATAAATATATATAATATTAATTTAAATCGTTATATATATTTAATGAAATAAAATATAAATATCGTTATATTTATTATACTGGTTAAGTAATGAGTTGTCAAAAGTGATTCTAGATATTTATAAAAGTTATATACGTTTTAATAATAAAATTCTTTTTAAACTGAAAACGTCTTTGTACGTTTGAAAATAGATTAATAGAATATTATGGAAATCAATTCTCCACTAACTTTTGTCTAACTTTCGTAAATGACACTTATTTTTATTTATAAATAGCTTTACAAATTATTCTGAATATCGTTAAGAGGAATACATTTTCTCAAATCATAGTGGACCTCTCAACAGAGACTTGTAATCATAATTCAATGTTTCTGATAATTCAATCATTTAATATATTTTTTTTTCCTCAAAAATCATATTGAAACAAATACGTTCGTGTAAAGTATTATACGTTTAATACTTTATTAATATTCTCAAGTTATAATATATATATACATATACATATCTATTTATATATAATGGTTCGTGAATCGTCGAAATTTGGTCGAGGTTATAATGAATGTATGAACACAGTTTAATATTCTTGAGATTTAACTTAACAAACTTTGCTTATCGTGTCGGAATAATATAAAGATTAAAGTTTAAATTTGGTCGGAAATTTCCGGGTCGTCACAGTACCTACCCGTTAAAGAAATTTCGTCCCCGAAATTTGATAGAGGTCGTCATGACTAACAATGAGAATGTTATTATAACGATTATAGAGTTTTATCATGTTCAAGAAGAATGGATAAAATAATTCGATTACTCGAAGCGTGTGAGTGGAGTTATCGTAAATGAATGAAATAAGATAATAGTGATTCGTCGTATCTTTTGACGTCATCACGATTGATCTCCGAAAAGAAAATCTTTGTAATCTATATTGGATTTGATTATTCGGCGATTAAGGAAATTATGATCCTCTTCGAATTAATGCGATAATCCATTTTGATTTCTCTGTCGGATATTTCACTATAAATCCACCTCATTTGTTTTCTTACAACTCACACCTTCTCAACTCATATTTTAAAGTATTTGTCAATATGCTTCATCCAGTGCTGATTCTTGATATACTCCTCACTTTCATATCTGTCGCTCTTCTTTTTCATGTGCCTCCGGAAGAATCTATTTACTTCTACTATACTCTTGGTTTTATAGTGTTTTTAGTTCTCCCGTGTCTTTATATTGCTATATGCATTGATATATACGGTTTGTGATTTCTGGGTTGTTGTTGGGTTTTATATCTTCCCTTATATTTCAAAGTCCTTTCTTTTTTTATAATCATTGTCATCCACAGTTAATGCTCTCTTCTATTTGCTATGATTTATACTCCCATTTCTAGTTCGGAGCTTTGTCCTTTCGTTTCTTCTTCTTGCGATTAAGCACCGCTTGTAATGGTCCAGAATTCGCAGATATAATTTCGGAATGAACATTGTTAATGTTCTAGGAAGGAAATTGTAATGACACGATCTTGACTTGTCAAATTACCAGAATACCTCGGAAAAGGCCGAATTATCAAGAAATATTTTCTTGATATTTAGAGATCGAAGAGAATACAAGAGTCGTGTAACATAGCACATGATGACGTTATGATCTGTGAATCATCATGTTCTATTTAGAAACACAGCATGAATTACTGTAATATAATCACGTTGATCAAGTGTCATTATATTATACTAACTCATGCTTCAGCTCCCAACACTTCTTCAAGAATATTCCTATTTTAAACTCGAATGTTTCAGAATTTAGAAACTAAAATAGTTTCTTTTATGATATAATACAGATAGCGCGAAGAGGTAAATGATTTCAGATAAGAATAATTATAAAAATATCTTCAGAAGTATGGATGATATTTATAATAAAAGATACGATGATATCTTAGAATATCTAATATCAGAGGATGATGAAGGATATTGTCCGCAGGAGTTTAGAGTCAGGAGCAAGGTATTCGTTAATGACTTCAGCAAGTACTGAATCATTTGGATTTTTTTGAAGGCAGGTTCAGCCTTTGTGATTTGTCCATAGCCTCCTTCATACTTTGCTCAATCCGTTTTCCAGTTCCAAAGCTTCTCTTTTACTGAGCTTTGCCAATATACTATCCTTTATCATCCAACTTTTTACTGTTAAGGTCGTTTACAGTTTTTGCTGCTTCATCAGCATTTTTCAAAATTTCGAGAACTGGTTCGCAGTTAAGGGTGTTTTTCAGAAATTTCTCATTCAAAGAATGTAAGTCTTGGAGGTAGACGTTGTGTGTATATGTAATTGTTGATGTAGACATGCTACGAGGTTTCAAAATACTGATTGCTGATTCTCAATAATTGGTATGGCAATTCTTGTTATAAGGTACGAATGAGTATATGATAGGGTTTCGATAATTATAATGATTTTTTTTTGGAAAGTCAAAGATCAATGAAGTTGTTGGTAAGTTTATTGCTAATGTGGTGATTATAAACGATTCCCCGGTAACATTGGCGAAAGGGCAACGTATCTATTGAGGTTATAATAAGACTGTTTTGATTGAGAAGTCGAAGATGATTTGCTGGAGCTGTGACAAAACTGTCTATTTTGAAACGGAATTGAAAAGTTATTTTAGCTAGTAAATGCCAAAGGGTCTAACACGGATACGTGTCGAACTATGACTTGGGTTTTGAGAGTTTTTCAGATGCATGACAGTGAGTAATATGTGGTTGGATCATCATCTCGCATGTCTTTAGGAATTTCGAAGTGTTTGAACACATATTGTAATTGTTAATATACATATGATGTTCTAAGATTTTGAATGATACAAATATTTTTGTGAGTTCCATGAATAGAAATGAGGTTCTAGGACAGTTTTGAAGTCAAAGTATAGTTTTGAAAGATGTAGGAATCTAAGAGTGATGATTTCGGTTATATCTTGAATCGAATTCTGAGATTTCAAAATCAGAATATGTAATTAGATTTTGAATGAGTATGGTTGTTTTGATTTCTATAAAAGAATGTATATTGTTGTGAAAGTAGGGAGTTTAATGGATGATTTGCTGAATCAGATTCGAAGAATGTAACATATTAATTGTGAATTTATATATCTCTCGGGTATTACCTACCCGTTAAAAAAAAATTTCACAATTAATATTTTGTACAAAAGAATTTTATTACAGTCTTTATGGAAATATATATGTGTATATTTCTTCAGATGTAATATTGATTTAATGAGTTAATATTAAATTAAACTCATTTGATTTATGGTTAAGGCTAGGATAGATAATTTCTAAACTTTAGAAATTACATAATCGCCGTAGAATGTTTCCCCAATAAAGTTATGAATCAATATTTCATCGTTGTGGTATTCCTTGGTATCTACATGGCGTATGACGTCGATGCTCGTGGGACAGATTGTGAAGTTGAGGTTTGCGATGCGGTTGTTGTTGGTGGTGGTAATGGTACTGTTGATGTTGTTGATGGTGGTACTGGTTATGCTGCTGGTGCTACTGCTGGTGTTTGTAACCTTTGCACCATATTTTGCAAAGCCACTACCCGAGCGCGAAGCTCGTTGACTTCTTCTATTACACCGGGGTGATTGTCGGTTCGAACGAGCGGATAAATAAGATCTAGAATTTGGTGTAGTATATAATCATGACGAGATACTCTGGAAACGAGAGAGAAAATGGTGTTTCGGATAGGTTCGCCGGTAAGTGCTTCAGGTTCATTGCCAAGAGGGCAATGTGGTGGATGAAAGGGATCAGCTTCTTCTTGTCTCCAATGGTTAAGTAGATTACAAACCCATCCCCAATTCATCCAGAATAGATGATGGCTAATTGGTTGATCCATTCCGGTCACGCTGCTTTCGGAGCTCATGTGGAAATCCATATCGGCATAGCTGTCGGAATCCGAGGAACTCGAACTGGTTGAGGGATCCATCTTGTATGATCAGGGAAAGAATTTTTTTTTTTTGGTATGAAATAGATTGTAGAATTTAGATTTGGTATTCTTCAATATATAATTTACATATGTATATATAATACCAAAATCTCATAAATTACGGAGGAATCTTTGAAAGATGTCAGTCAAAGTTCACAGTAACAGATATGCTAAGATAAGAATTTGTCTATACACTATTATTCAATAAATGTAGGAAAACGCGTCTAGACTTAAGAATGATAAGCAGATAATTTCCTAAGGATGGTAAGTAGATGATTTCCGACTAAAAATGATAAGAAAAACTTTTGACATGCAGACACGGTCGAAGTCCAGACTCACTAATGCATCTTAACAACTATCAGTTAGACACACTAATGCAAGACCTGGTTCGCTAAGACCACCGCTCTGATACCAACTGAAAGGACCCGTTCATATACATTATAAACGATTCACAATAGTTGATTACATCGCGAGGTATTTGACCTCTATATGATACATTTTACAAACATTGCATTCGTTTTTAAAACACAAACTTTCTTTACAACGAAAGTTAACGGCATGCACACCATTTCATAATACATCCAACTATAATTGGCTTAATAATAATCTTGATGAACTCAATGACTCGAATGCAACGTCTTTCAAAATATGCCATGAATGACTCCAAGTAATATCCTTAAAATGAGCTAATGCACAGCGGAAGATTTCTTTAATACCTGAGAATAAACATGCTTTAAAGTGTCAACCAAAAGGTTGGTGAGTTCATAGGTTTATCATAACAATCATTTCAACATATTAATAGACCACAAGATTTCCGTTTATAAATATATGTACACTCGCAAGTGTATAAAAGTATTCTATAAGTTGTAGGCACCCAGTAACAAGCCTTAACGTTCATGTTTTACCCTCTGAAGTACACCAGATCAGGTGTGTTTAAAATAACCTCGAAGTACTAAAGCATCCCATAGTCAGGATGGGGTTTGTCAGGCCCAATAGATCTATCTTTAGGATTGGCGCCTACCGTACATAGACAAGTAGTTTAATGTTACCAAGCTAAGGGTATATTTCTGGTTTAAACCCACATAGAATTAGTTTTAGTACTTGTGCCTATTTCGTAAAATATTTATAAAACAGCGCATGTATTCTCAGCCCAAAAATATATATAAAAAGGGAGTAATGAAACTCACAATACTGTATTTCATAGCAATTATGTATATGACGGCACTGAACAAGTGCAGTGTTTGTCTCGGATTCACGAACCTATATTAAGTGTATATATTTATATGTTGGTCAATATCTGTCTAACAATTTAGGTCAAGTCGTAGTGTATCACAATCCTAATGCTCAAGACCGACATGCAAAAGTCAACAAAAGTCAACTTGACCCAAAATGACTTCCAAAATCTATACATGTTTATTATATAACTTATATATAGTAGTTTTATATATTTAAATATATTTATCAGATCTTATTATACTAAATAATACAAGTCATTTATTAATAAATAAAAATTTATATTAAAATTCATATATGATAAAAATATACTTTTATATATCTCAAATTATAAAATTTATAAAATTCACTTAATATCATAAAAATATAGTGGTATGTATTATTAATGTAATTACATTACGTGTGGTAAAAATATCTTTGTACGCATATTTATTTGATAAAATAATATTGATAATAATAATAATGATAAAAATAATAAAATGATAGTTTCAATAATATTAATTTTTAGTAATAAAGATAATTTTAGTAATAACATCAACTGATAACAGTTATAATAATCGTTTTAATAATAATATTAAAATTAATGATAATTCAGTTGACCATATCTTTTAATCCGTTCATCGAAACCACACGATTTCTAAATGAAAAGTTATTAATTTTTTCTTCAGATTTTCAACAACATGCATATCATATAACTTATCTAAGTAGCATATGTATCAAATTCGTGATTTATCATAAACTATTTAACGACGAAACTAAGCATACAACCATGCATAATCATATATACTCGAGCACTAGTCAGGGATACACTATTAATATATAAAAGATAAGATATGAATGCTCACGTATCAATATTGTGATTCAATATTGCAGGAAAGTACGTAGACGCAACGAAAATGATAAACGTTAGGTTGACCTCACGAGCAATACCCTCGATCAATACCCATAACCTTCATAGCTATAACCCATAATTTCCTTAGCTCTATCCCATTTGAAAACTTATTTTGAAATCGTCTGAATATAACTCCGTCGTAGTATTTTATGTATACTAATAATATCTTGAAATAATACTAAGTAAATATATATATATATGTAATTCGATTGAGAGAGTTTAGAGAAATATATTTTCAAGTTTCTATGAAATAATGAAATCTATTGAATTCTATTTATAATAGATTTTTGAATTATTAAAGTATGAATTATTAAAGTGAATTATTAAAGTATGAATTATTAAAGTGAATTATTAAAGTATGAATTATTAAAGTGAATTATTAAAGTATGAATTATTAAAGTTAAAGTAAAGTAAAAGTAAAGTAAAGGTAAAGTTAAAGTATAGTAAAAGTATAAAAAACTATGTATGTATAATACGCGTATAAATATATATAATATTAATTTAAATCGTTATATATATTTAATGAAATAAAATATAAATATCGTTATATTTATTATACTGGTTAAGTAATGAGTTGTCAAAATTGATTCTAGATATTTATAAAAGTTATATACGTTTTAATAATAAAATTCTTTTTAAACTGAAAACGTCTTTGTACGTTTGAAAATAGATTAATAGAATATTATGGAAATCAATTCTCCACAAACTTTTGTCTAACTTTCGTAAATGACACTTTTTGTTTTTATTTATAAATAGCTTTACAAATTATTCTGAATATCGTTAAGAGGAATAGATTTTCTCAAATCATAGTGGACCTCTCAACAGAGACTTGTAATCATAATTCAATGTTTCTGATAATTCAATCATTTAATATATTTTTTTTTCGTCAAAAATCATATTGAAACAAATACATTCGTGTAAAGTATTATACGTTTAATACTTTATTAATATTCTCAAGTTATAATATATATATACATATACATATCTATTTATATATAACGGTTCGTGAATCGTCGAAATTTGGTCGAGGTTATAATGAATGTATGAACACAGTTTAAAATTCTTGAGATTTAACTTAACAAACTTTTCTTATCGTGTCGGAATAATATAAAGATTAAAGTTTAAATTTGGTCGGAAATTTCCGGGTCGTCACAAGTAATCTCCTTGAAATCGGATGACTATATTGATACGTTCTTGAGTAGGTAAATGAAGAGAGATTAGGGAGTGAATTAACTTGAAAGGAAATTGGAAATGAAATTGTATGTGTGTGTGTGCAAAATAGCATGATTATGGGATGGATATATAGGAGATTTAGTTTGTTTTCTTGCACAAAAGTCACACATGAGGTTAAATGGCTGGTTCCCACATGTAACATCATGTCTAGTGGCTGATCATTGAAGTTTATTGTTGGTATATACCAATAGTAAATACGTATAGAAGCTGGGTATGATACGGTTACATATACCCTAGATATACTTGTAGAAATTTTGAGGAATCAGAACGAGAATTCAAATATGGACGGGTTTATAACTGTAAAAGAGGCTCAAAACTGGGCTTTTATTTTTGGGTCAAACCGGGCCAAAATAAAATTTTAAGACATTTTTAATAAAGCAATGTTAGCCCACCCCTTGGACCCTGCTTATCGGGGGCGCTGCCCCCGAACCCTGTCATAATCAAGATAAGTTCAAACAAGTGTGCACTCCACATAATCGTAAGTATATATGTCAAAGAATGTTACATATAGTTATCGTTTTGAAAACTTAAGTTAGTGGTCTCAAATTATACTTATAACTCATTGTTGTTAGTTCACAATGAAATGTTAAACTGTGATGCCCCGTACAAAACCATCGTGTACGAATCATCAACAACAGGATCATTACAAGGTTAAGTACTATATGCTGTAATTAAAGATGTTGCATTCACGATAAAAAGGTGATGTCATAACCGACATCAAATGTTTTACATTTCAAAAGCATGCTTCACTAAGTAGAAGCAAATAAATAAGTGTACGTGACCCCAAAGGTCGTTACATAACATAGTTTCAAAAGTAAATAAGTTTGAATGCAAGATAAGTAGTCATGCGATAACAACTCTAAGCAGCGGGTTCTACAGCACGACTAGTACACAGTAGAAGCAACCTCAAGCACCTGAGAAAAACATGCTTAAAAACGTCAACACAAAGGTTGGTGAGCTATAGTTTAAGTATAACAGTATGTAAGGTAGGCCACGAGATTTCAGTGCTACAAAGAGCGTTTCAAAACAGTATGATAAAGTATATGTTAACCGTGGGCACTTGGTAACTAAATTAACGTTTAAAATACCCCCTGAAAGTACACTTGGCGAGTGCGTATGTTTACGAAGTATTAAACACTCATTGACTGCTAGCACGACTAGCCCGAGTGGGGATGTCAAACCCTATGGATCCATATCTAAGATTCGCGTTCACGGTTCAAAAACCGATGATTAAACGTTACAGAGCTAAAGGGAATGTTTATGCCGTTGTATAACCCACACATATATAAGTTTAAGTACTCGTGCCTAGTATGTAAAACATAAAATCCGCATGTATTCTCAGTTCCCAAAATAAGTTAAAGTAAAAAGGGAATGCTATAACTCACAATGATATGTAGCGGTAAAGTAGTAGTCGGGAAAGATGTGCAAGTAAATGGTCCGAAATCCTCAACCTAAGTCAAATAGTACTAAGTCAGTAAATCGTCTTAATAGGTTTAAAGTATGTAATTAAGGTCTTCAGGGTCATCATCATTCATCATTAAATAAAAGGCGTAAAGTAGGTTTCGTTTATGAAAGTAGCTTAAAACAAAGTCTGACTTCAGTCAGTCACCACGGCCTCTACCCTCACTGAATTAAGGTGAGACCAGTGGCCATGGCTCCGTCTATGAGTCCCTTAAGTGTGGTAAAATTTACAGAAGCAAACTCATCTTGGTTTGACCGTGGCGACGGTCTAAGTGCGAGTAGGTCACAAATTTCTGCACAACGTTAAAGGACATAGTAACGATCGGAGGGCCATAAATCCTAAACCGTAACTCGGATTAAGACGAGTCCTATATGAAAAGTTATCTACTCGAAAGGTTCTATCTAAAAATAAAGGTTAGAACAGCCCAGGTCTACTGGTCTGTTCCAGAAGCATCAGGTCAGTAGGTTTTGGACAGAACAGTGAGTTTAAAAGGGTTCCGGTGGTCTTGGTGCTTGATGTTCATCATGGTTCTCATCCTTGATGCATATAGCTTCAAGTGTACAACTCATTGATGTATCTACATCATCTTAACCAAGTCTTGACCATCATAACCCTAGTGCAAGTCTAAGACATGAAGCACAACTCACTTAAGAGTTGTATGAAGTTTGATGAACCAAAGTCTTAGATCTAACACATACATGAACTATAAACTTGAAAGTTAACTAACTAATCAAGATCATAAGTAGTAGAACATAGTTCTTAGTTTGATCTTAAAGATCCAAGACTCAAAAGTCTATATCCAAAGTTATATTTAAGGAAAACTTATTTGTGTGTTCTTGAACTTTCAAAGTTAACTTAATTTGTTCAAGAGATATGAGATCAAGACTAACTTGTAGTACTTGACCATATAAACTAACTACATGAAATTAAAGTGTATAAAATAAAGAAACAAGTTAATTAAACAAGTAATTAGTTCAAGGGTTGCTCATACTTTAAAGATTCAACCAAAGTTGATCTTTAAGTAAAGTAAACTTTAAGTTTACTTCCATGACTTACAAGTATGATTTCAACAACAAGAACTTCATAATCTTTGAAACATTATATGTAGAACCTAAACTAGAGAGTTTAGTTCTTGATTGTTCTTGTTAAAACAAGATAAAGGATGAATCAAACTAGAAAGTTAGATTCTTGAAACATGTAAGTAAATAACAACAAGTAATTAACTAATCAAAGACTAGTAACAATAAACAAAAGATGATGATGATTATGTTCATGTAGAAATCGGTTTTTAGAAGTAAAAAGGAGAGAAAAGTTATCTTGCTACTTACTAGATTTGAGAGAAAAGCAAGAGAGAAAAGAGAGTAAACTTGGAAGTATTTTTGTGTGTGTGTTTGAGTGAATAACAAGTGAAGAAGTAGTAAAGTAAAAATGAAATCAAAACCTCCATATGGTAGCCCTAAGGCCACGGTTTTGCTACAGTAATTTGGAGGGAGGAGTTTGTTTGTTGGTTACTAGAATGTAAAGCTTCAAAAGATGGATATTAAGGGTGCATGCATGGGGAAGGTGTGCAACTAGATTCCAAGTCTCCTTTAACTAACTAGTTCATGAACTAATTGATACTTACAAGTGAAAGAGTGGTCTAAAGGGTCCATTAATAATGTAGGGTGGGCTTGGAAGTCCAATAACATGAGTCCATTACACTAACAAAGCCCAAGTTCAAATAAACCACAAGTTAAACCAATTAAAGCCCAAGTAACTAACTAATAGCCTTAGTTAATTAAAATGATTAATAAATTTAATCATGAATGTAAATAATATCTAAAAATATTATTCGTGAAAGTTCCGGGTGTCACAAAGACGTTTCGGGCTCTTAAAAGTCAAGTACGGGCAATCAAGGCAACATGTAAATGTAATAACATACATTCGTTTAATCACACGTATTAATAATAATAATTATTAATAAATAAATGTTGGAAATTCCAGGGTCGTTACATTACCCACCTGTTAAAGAAAATTTCGTCCCGAAATTTAAGCTGAAGTAGATGGAGGAGTCGGGAAAAGGTGAGGATACTTCCGCATCATTTGATCCTCTCGCTCCCAAGTAAACTCAGGTCCTCGTTTGGCATTCCATCGTACCCATACAATCGGAATCTTGTTGCGTTTCAAAGTTTTGATCTCACGATCCATAATTTCAACAGGTTCCTCCACAAAGTGGAGTTTGTCGTCAATAGTAAGTTCTTCCAATGGTATGATAAGTTCGGGTGCAGCAAGACACTTCTTCAAGTTCGATACATGAAAGGTAGGATGAACTGAGCTCAATTGTGCTGGTAAGTCCAAACGATAAGCAACGGGTCCAACACGTTCTAAGATTTCAAAAGGACCAATGTATCGTGGGTTTAACTTTCCACGTTTTCCAAAGCGAATCACACCCTTCCAAGGTGCAACCTTTAACATTACACGATCACCAACGTTGAATTCAAAGTCCTTACGTTTAAGATCGGCATTGAAATATCCCGTTCTTATTGATTAAAAACGTTCCATATTAATTGATTTCGTTGCGAGGTTTTGACCTCTATATGAGACGTTTTTCAAAGACTGCATTCATTTTTAAAACAAACCATAACCTTTATTTCATAGATAAAGGTTTTAAAAAGTTTTACGTAGATTATCAAATAATGATAATCTAAAATATCCTGTTTACACACGACCATTACATAATGGTTTACAATACAAATATGTTACAACAAAATAAGTTTCTTGAATGCAGTTTTTACACAATATCATACAAGCATGGACTCCAAATCTCGTCCTTATTTAAGTATGCGACAGCGGAAGCTCTTAATAATCACCTGAGAATAAACATGCTTAAAACGTCAACAAAAATGTTGGTGAGTTATAGGTTTAACCTATATATATCAAATCATAATAATAGACCACAAGATTTCATATTTCAATACACATCCCATACATAGAGATAAAAATCATTCATATGGTGAACACCTGGTAACCGACATTAACAAGATGCATATTTAAGAATATCCCCATCATTCCGGGACACCCTTCGGATATGATATAAATTTCGAAGTACTAAAGCATCCGGTACTTTGGATGGGGTTTGTTAGGCCCAATAGATCTATCTTTAGGATTCGCGTCAATTAGGGTGTCTGTTCCCTAATTCTTAGATTACCAGACTTAATAAAAAGGGGCATATTCGATTTCGATAATTCAACCATAGAATGTAGTTTCACGTACTTGTGTCTATTTTGTAAATCATTTATAAAACCTGCATGTATTCTCATCCCAAAAATATTAGATTTTAAAAGTGGGACTATAACTCACTTTCACAGATTTTTACTTCGTCGGGAAGTAAGACTTGGCCACTGGTTGATTCACGAACCTATAACAATATATACATATATATCAAAGTATGTTCAAAATATATTTACAACACTTTTAATATATTTTGATGTTTTAAGTTTATTAAGTCAGCTGTCCTCGTTAGTAACCTACAACTAGTTGTCCACAATTAGATGTACAGAAATAAATCGATAAATATTATCTTGAATCAATCCACGACCCAGTGTATACATATCTCAGTATTGATCATAACTCAAACTATATATATTTTGGAATCAACCTCAACCCTGTATAGCTAACTCCAACATTCACATATAGAGTGTCTATGGTTGTTCCGAAATATATATAGATGTGTCGACATGATAGGTCGAAACATTGTATACGTGTCTATGGTATCTCAAGATTACATAATATACAATACAAGTTCATTAAGTTATGGTTGGAATAGATTTGTTACCAATTTTCACGTAGCTAAAATGAGAAAAATTATCCAATATTGTTTTACCCATAACTTCTTCATTTTAAATCCGTTTTGAGTGAATCAAATTGCTATGGTTTTATATTGAACTATATTTTATGAATCTAAACAGAAAAAGTATAGGTTTATTGTCGGAAAAATAAGTTACAAGTCGTTTTTGTAAAAGTAGTCATTTCAGTCGAAAGAACGACGTCTAGATGACCATTTTAGAAAACATACTTCCACTTTGAGTTTAACCATAATTTTTGGATATAGTTTCATGTTCATAATAAAAATCATTTTCTCAGAATAACAACTTTTAAATCGAAGTTTATCATAGTTTTTAATTAACTAACCCAAAACAGCCCGCGGTGTTACTACGACGGCGTAAATCCGGTTTTACGGTGTTTTTCGTGTTTCCAGGTTTTAAATCATTAAGTTAGCATATCATATAGATATAGAACATGTGTTTAGTTGATTTTAAAAGTCAAGTTAGAAGGATTAACTTTTGTTTGCGAACAAGTTTAGAATTAACTAAACTATGTTCTAGTGATTACAAGTTTAAACCTTCGAATAAGATAGCTTTATATGTATGAATCGAATGATGTTATGAACATCATTACTACCTTAAGTTCCTTGGATAAACCTACTGGAAAAGAGAAAAATGGATCTAGCTTCAACGGATCCTTGGATGGCTCGAAGTTCTTGAAGCAGAATCATGACACGAAAACAAGTTCAAGTAAGATCATCACTTGAAATAAGATTGTTATAGTTATAGAAATTGAACCAAAGTTTGAATATGATTATTACCTTGTATTAGAATGATAACCTACTGTAAGAAACAAAGATTTCTTGAGGTTGGATGATGATGTGTGCAGCGGGGTGTACGAAATAGTATTAATTTTTACTACAAAATGCGACGAAATATTACACAAGTTTTATTTATTTATTTATCGAGTGGATATACCTAAACCTTGCTACAACACTTATAGGCAGTGTACCTAATCGTAGAGTAGTGTAGTTTTTAGTAAGTCCGGTTTGTTCCACAGGGAGCTGGTGAAGTTAACGCTATATTATTAAGTTTATTTGTAAAAATATATATATAAATAAGTAGTAGTATTATTATAAAATGGGGGTTTTACCGTTTAATGACCGGTTTGTCGATTTTAAGCGTAAAAATAAATGACAAAAATTAAAGTGCGTAAAATAAATTGCGATAAATAAAATGACAGAAAATAAAATGACAGAAAATAAAAGTGCGATGAAAAATACAATAAAACAATTATGCTTATTTAAACTTCCGTAATCATGATGTTTAACGTTTTGATTTTAATTAATTGTTACTCGGGTTAATTGTCCTTTGTCATGGTTTATTTGATACCTATCTGGTTTTTATCCATAATAGTCCATCGGTCATAAATATAAAGTGCGAGTGTCCTCGTCAAATTACCCTTATACCCGAAGTCAAATATTCCAACTAATTAAGGATTTAAACTGTGACGCAGTTATCACTTCTGTCAACAATTACACCAGTTATCACTGTATGTAATCTACCCCTGTTTTGATTAGATATGAATATTAATTTACCCACTTGATCAGTTTGAATAATCAATTACCCAACCCGAATAATTAATTAAATGATTATAATAGATTCCATATGAACGTCACTAAATAGGACAACCATAATCATTATTAATTATTAGGATAATTAATTTGAAGATAGGTTCGACAGACTCCAATGAGTTGTCACTCAATTAGACAATACCCCCCATCTATTAATAGTCAATAGTCCAATTTCCACAAGTGTCGGTCTTTTGCCCAAACCTTAATTATGGTACAAAACCCAATAACCCCGTCTTAATATTTAGTCAAACATCACGATTACTTCGGCTTAAATAAGCATAATAATAACTTAGTTACGAGACATTAATTTAAAAAGGAAGAACATAACTTACAGTGATTATTAATCGCGTAGCGTTACACGGACAGAGTTCCTACTTTAAAACCCGTTAAACATTTGTTACACTACCCCAAAATTATTATTAAACTTAAAATTAAAATTAATATTATAAATATAAATATATATGTTACAAAGAAAGAGAATTGAAAAGGTGTATCTAAATCATCGATTTAGATGGCCTTTTATAGGCAAATGATAAATTGAAATTTTCACTTATGACCCCTGAACTATGCTCAATTAACAACTTTTTAATATTTAATATTATTCTTATTATGAATTATTTAAATATTATATTATATTCTTGTGCATAGTTGACTTGTACTTTCAGATCCGTTGCGTTGAGCGTTGAAAGTTGGTTCATGTGTCGGTTCCGGATTTTCGAACGTCCTTTCGCACAATTTTATATCGTGTACTTTGCGTTTTGTAACTTGTACTCTTGTCGTTTTTAGACGTTCCTCATCAATAATTTGAACCTTTTTTATTGTATCTTGTACTTTTTAGCTTTTTGGACCTTTGCGTCTTCAATTCGTCGTTTTCGCCTTTTGTCTTCGCACTTATTTAATATAAACGGATATCACTTGAAAATTGAACAATTGCAACTAAAATCTTGTCTTTCTTAGGGAATAATGCTATGAAATATATCTTCCTTTTTAGCCTTATCAATATCCCCACACTTGAGCGTTGCTTGTCCTCAAGCAATACAGTCTTGAAATAAAAACATACTAGAATCACTTCTTTATTCTTCACACTTTATACATCAGTGATTTTGATACGGTGTTATAAACAATGATAGTAACGATAGAACCATGGTTAAAGGTGGTTGTGCCATCCACAGTTGCCTCGGGTTTAGGTCAACGACACTTGCAATCAAATAGCCGATTTACTTTCGGTTTCCAAAGCAAAGTGCACATTTGAAAGGCGGTTTACAGTCCCACATGACTATAAAAATGTAGATCCTTTAGGAAAATTGGATCTTTATGAAAACATTTGATCTTTTTGAAAATTCATTCTAGCTTTTACCCTAGACAAGTTTTCCGATTTGATCCACCATTGGTGTTGCAAAATATATTTGTGGATCAATAGTTTGGCTAAAAACTTTTAGGCTCATGTAATCCACTGCTATCCCTGTATCGGAAAGCACGCATCCAGTTTATTTGTCCCGTATATTACCTTTCGGTAAACTACCGTCCGGTTGTAAAGGAAAGCGATGAACAAGAAACTGTTAAGGCAATGTCTAATGACATGCATTTGATTATGGTCTTTTTAACGTGTCGGATGCTAGTACTATCCTTGGTAGGAGCAATAGTAAAGATCATCCTTTGATTTTTCGGTCTGGCACAAGGTCCTGTCTCCGACCATGCTATGCAACCACCGTTCTTACGGTTGACACCCGATTTGGTTCAGGTGACCTAATGAATTCCAGGTGAATTCCTAGGATTTTACGTTCAATGGTAATGAACGCATTGAAAATGGGTTTCAGAAAACAAATCGGTTTGTATTTTTGATCAAAATATTTTCTCGTTCAAGCTCGAGTTTAGATATCATCGAATTCCATGAGTTTGTAATTCTCAATCTTTAAGGTCAATCTCTAGGATTGAGTAATATCAGTCTTAAAAGCTGATTTTTGATCTTTAAGGAGATTATCCTTTCTGGGGATTTGATTCATTAGTCTTATCAAGCTAATTTGCACGGTGCCCCCCCATTGTACGAGATAAATCCTTCTCATGGTTAGGATAAATCTGACCACTTGGCGACCCTGTTTGATGCTGAGGTCCGTGGATTTCCTGCTGATTTTAGAGATGACTTTTCTAGATTTTTCGTCAACCTACAGCTGGTCTGGACGACAACTTCATGACCTAAATCAAGAAGCGCTTGTCTTTTTCGGAAGACTTTACTTCCTTCTAATGATGGAATTGATTCATCGTGTAGATCCATCTCTTCTTTCAAAAGTATTACAATAAATCGGGTAAAACAGTTAATTTAGTCCAAAACAAAAGCATCTGCAATAAACTTTACACAAACATGTGATAGATAGTTTTTAATTGAATAACTTGGTATATTCTCCCCACACTTAGTTTCTTTCTTTGCCTTTTTATTCTCCTTTATTCCATTTTAAATGAATTCAAGCGTTTTGGGTTGTTTCTCAATTTATGTCCTTTTTGAGGTAACAATAATTTCAGTATTAACACCTAGTTTTCATCGTTCATAAATATATATAAACATGATTTTGATTTCATTTAGTTGAAAATTTTTCAAATTTTCGCAAAATTTGGCAAATAAACCAAGTGTAAACCCGAAAGAATTTATAACCCTTCCCCACACTTGAGATCTTGCAATGCCCTCATTTGCAAGAAATCAGTAAAAATTTAAATTCATGAGGGTGATTATTGTAGAAAAATGATTAAAAATACCGAGTTTGCAAACATATTGTTGTTATTTCACATTTGATATTTTGTTTCTTGTCGTCAAAATTAGTACCTTTTTCTGAACTTAATGCTAGTCTTTGAAAGTGCGCTGTTTTACCCTGTTTTGTACATAACATAAAATACAAACATATATATACATATTTTTAAAGTTTGATATATTATCCCACGTTTAAAAATTTATAAAATATAATATATATATATATATATATATTTTTTGAATACTTTAGATCAATAAAATTAAAAAAATAATGATAACAAAATTTATCGCCCCGTCCTTGGGTAAAGCAATTTCGGTTCAACGACCTAGTCTTCAACTCACGACGAATTTTAGAAATCAATTTTTTAAACTTAATGAAATAAAGTAAATTTTGTTTTTAAAATCACACAAAACTTAAATTTAAAAGGCATATTAATTAAAACCTAAAAAATAAAAATTCAGAATGGTGGGAGAAAACTAGTTCTTTAGTGTCTGCTAGCGGAAAAGACCAATCGGATTCCATTCTCGGAACTACACGAGAACAGAACAATTAACTCTAGACAGCATTTTCTTTTTAGAACATTTAAATCTCCCCATACTTAGGTAGCTGTGGTGTCGAAATTGTGATTAACTTCATCGTCAATTTCTCTTGGTCCATAATCAACTTGCATATCCGTGACTTTTTCTTTAAGCCATTGGTCGGATTCCTGTGTAATATCCACAATTTCAACTAGTTTCTCCTTTTCTTTAGGTGATAGATTGGATACTAACCGGTTACATAACTTAAAGTTCCCCTTGGTTCTAGCATCGCGAATCCGTTTAATAAGTTTCTTCATTGAACTATTAATAACGGGGTCATTTAATTTCGTATCAACTATGGGGTTCTTTATTATCAAGTCATCATTAGGTGTTACTTCATTTTCCCCACACTTAGGCGTTCTATTATTGTTAAGCATTACCGTTGGAGTTGGTAAAACAACATGGTTCTTACCAATCGTTTTTGTCGGTTCAACGGTTTTGGTTTGTGGATATTTAGACTGTCGAATCATAAAGGTGATCGATTTCTCATCATTACTAATTGTCATTCTACCCTTTCTTACATCAAATAACGCCCCGGTGGACGCTAAGAATGGTCGACCTAAAATTAGAGGAACGTTTGAGTCCTCTTCTATGTTAATGACAATGAATTCGACTAGAAAGGTTAAATTACCTACTTGAACGGGTAGGTTGTCAGCAATTCCAACTGGGTGCTTAATGGTTTGATCAAAGAGTCGAACACTCATATCCGTTGGACTTAACTCACCTACACCTAATCTCTTATATAATGAAAGAGGCATAACACTCACACTTGCACCTAAATCTGCTAGTGCATCATACATGACACAATCGCTAAGTAGACAAGGAACAATAAATTCACCCGGATCACCTACCCTAGGTGGAGGTTTTGATGGAACTGTATTCACCGGGTTTACTTCTACTGTTTTTGTTTCTTGCACTTTCTTATTCTTTTTCTTATTCTTCTTTCCAATGGTATCACCAACTTTATTACCTATTACTTGCTCATACTCCACTCCTTTTCTTGGAAACAGGATGGGAGGTTTGTATGGTGCCACCACTGGCTTTACATACCCGGGTGGTGGTGGTGTAACTTCTTCATTGTTACTCACATCTAAAACCTTCCCATTTTCTGGAGCTGGTTTTTCAGAATTCGTTGAGACCATATTAACATTCTCATTCCGAGGATTTACTCCAGTATTACTCGGTAGCTTTCCTTGTTCCCTCTTACTCATCATGCTAGCAAGAGTACCAACGTGTTTTTCTAGATTCAAAATGGTAGCTTGTTGAGTTCTTAATGACTGATCAAACCTTTCATTCGTTTGGGTTTGAGATGTAATAAATTGTATTTGAGATTCCATTAGCTTTGCCATCATTTCTTCTAGATTTCGCTTTTTCTCTTCGGTTTGTTGTGATGGTTTATACAAGCTAGGTCTTTGTTGATTGAAAGTGTTGTTTTGAGTCGGTTGGTTATTCGGACCTTGTTGGTTGTACGAGTTGTTGTTGGGTCCATTTGGATTGTAAAGAATGTTTTGATTTCGATTGAAGTTTAACTTTGGCGGTTGATAATTATTTTGATAATTATTTCCAGGCCTTTGGTTCATATAGGAAACATTCTCTCGTTGTTCCAATGTTGGTTCAATGTGACAATCTTTCAATAAGTGTGGTCCACCGCATTGCTCACAACTGATTCGTATTGCGTGAATATCTTTATTCATCTTTTCCATTCGTCTTTCGAAAGCATCTATTTTTGCGGAAACGGAATCAAAGTCATGGCTAGAATCGGCTCTAGCCGCTTTAGATGATCGAAAGATATCTTTTTCTTGATGCCACTCATGTGAGTGGGAGGCTGTATTATCAATAATTTTGTAAGATTCAGTTGCGGTTTTCTTCATAATGGAACCACCAGCTGTTATGTCGATGTCTTTTCTTGTAGCAACGTTGACACCTTGGTAGAATATTTGTACTATTTGATAAGTGTCTAAACCGTGTTGAGGACATCCTCTCAACATCCTTCCGAATCTTGTCCACGCCTCATATAATGTTTCATTTGGCTTTTGTGTGAACGTAACAATTTCTCCTTGAAGTCTCACGGCTTTAGATGCCGGAAAGAATCTTTGAAGAAATTTTTCAACTAAGACATCCCATGTGTCAATCGCCCCTTCAGGTAACGATTCTAACCAATCTTTGGCTTCTCCCTTTAAAGTCCAGGGAAACAACATGAGATATATCTGTTCATCCTCCACTTCTCGGATTTTGAATAGTGTACAGATCCTATTAAAGGTACGAAGATGTTCGTTGGGATCTTCTTTTGGCGTACCACTATATTGGCACTGATTAGTTACCATATGTAGAATTTGTCCTTTGATTTCATAATCTGGAGCATTAACTTCTGGCTTAATAATGGCGTGACCTTGGCCCGTGCGTTTAGCTCTCATTCGATCTTCCATACTTAGAGGTTCCGTTACTTCCATAATTGAATTCGTTGAATCGGTATCACTAGATGATTCTGATTTAATGGTTCGTTCCTCAACAATCTCTGTTTGAATGATTGGTGGCTCCGGAGGAAAGTTTAGTGGTTCAGGATCTACGAACCGTTCCTGAATATTCTCTGGATTCTCAATTGTGAGGTTGGGTTCAAAAAATGGATTATCGGAAATTTGAACTGAAGTACTTGGCCGACTGGATGACGATTCTAAAGAAAAATCAACGGCGGTTATATTTGCTAAATGTCTTGATCTAGTTACAGGTGGTGAACGTACAAAAGGTGGTGAACGTCTTGCTCGGTGCATTCACTGAATATCCTATTAGTTTTTAAAAGGAAAGAAAAATTATAATAAGTTATCCAATCAATAGACTTTTCTGATTTTGCCCACGTTTCGAATAGCCAAAAGATGCAGCAGAGGGGCAGGATTCGTTTGGTCTCAATATAATTGAGTACTGTTTGGCTCCAATAACCCGGTCCACGTACAAATCCAACTATTACTACGAACCAGAAAATTTTGATGTCTATCAATTTAACCACTTAAAATAAATTTTCGTAATTTTAAGAAATTTAGATAAGAAGTAGAATAAAAATCTTATCCTAAAACTAGAATAGCGAGAAATAAGAAAGAAAAAGATTGCGCGTCGAAAAAGGTCGAAAAATAAAAGGTCGAAAAATAGGCGTCGAAAAATAAAAATAAGAAAGTAGCGCGAAAAACGGCGTCGCAAAATTCTAAAGCACATAAATCTTAGTCTAAGAAATAAGCACTTAAGGGATTTTACGGCAAAGCCTAAAAATTCTAGAAGTAAAAATAACTATGGCAAAACAAAACTTAATACTAAAAGTTGCGACTATAGTCTAAAAATCTAAAGGTAATAAAACTAAAAAAAACAATTTTTTTTTATAGACAAAATCTTAAAAAATATATATATATATTTTTTTTTTTTACGTTTTTGTTTTTTTTTTTTACGTTTTTTTTTTTTTTTTTTTTACGTTTTTTTTTTTAAAATGAATTTTTTTTTCTAAAAAAAAAACGTTTTTTTTTTTTACAATTTTTTTTTTTTTTAAAAAAATGATTTTTTTTACAAATTAATACTTTTTTTTATAATTATTATTTTTTTTTTCAAAACTTTTTTTTTAATTCATTTACTATTCATGAATAGTAAATGAAAAGAAATTAATTAATTTACTATTCACATGAAAGCGACATGATAGAAATTATTAATTACAATTTACATAATATACCCCTGAAGTATTTAATAAATACGACTTTTTAAAACTTTTACGATTCAAAATATATTCTAAAATATTATTATATTATTATATTCTATTTCAATATTATTATATTATTATATTCTATTTCAATATTATTATATTATTATATTTTATTTCAATATTATTATAATTAAAAATATAGCGTTTTAGCGCTCCCCGGCAGCGGCGCCAAAAACTTGATGTGTGCAGCGGGGTGTACGAAATAGTATTAATTTTTACTACAAAATGCGACGAAATATTACACAAGTTTTATTTATTTATTTATCGAGTGGATATACCTAAACCTTGCTACAACACTTATAGGCAGTGTACCTAATCGTAGAGTAGTGTAGTTTTTAGTAAGTCCGGTTCGTTCCACAGGGAGCTGGTGAAGTTAACGCTATATTATTAAGTTTATTTGTAAAAATATATATATAAATAAGTAGTAGTATTATTATAAAATGGGGGTTTTACCGTTTAATGACCGGTTTGTCGATTTTAAGCGTAAAAATAAATGACAAAAATTAAAGTGCGTAAAATAAATTGCGATAAATAAAATGACAGAAAATAAAATGACAGAAAATAAAAGTGCGATGAAAAATACAATAAAACAATTATGCTTATTTAAACTTCCGTAATCATGATGCTTAACGTTTTGATTTTAATTAATTGTTACTCGGGTTAATTGTCCTTTGTCATGGTTTATTTGATACCTATCTGGTTTTTATCCATAATAGTCCATCGGTCATAAATATAAAGTGCGAGTGTCCTCGTCAAATTACCCTTATACCCGAAGTCAAATATTCCAACTAATTAAGGATTTAAACTGTGACGCAGTTATCACTTCTGTCAACAATTACACCAGTTATCACTGTATGTAATCTACCCCTGTTTTAATTAGATATGAATATTAATTTACCCACTTGATCAGTTTGAATAATCAATTACCCAACCCGAATAATTAATTAAATGATTATAATAGATTCCATATGAACGTCACTAAATAGGACAACCATAATCATTATTAATTATTAGGATAATTAATTTGAAGATAGGTTCGACAGACTCCAATGAGTTGTCACTCAATTAGACAATACCCCCCATCTATTAATAGTCAATAGTCCAATTTCCACAAGTGTCGGTCTTTTGCCCAAACCTTAATTATGGTACAAAACCCAATAACCCCGTCTTAATATTTAGTCAAACATCACGATTACTTCGGCTTAAATAAGCATAATAATAACTTAGTTACGAGACATTAATTTAAAAAGGAAGAACATAACTTACAGTGATTATTAATCGCGTAGCGTTACACGGACAGAGTTCCTACTTTAAAACCCGTTAAACATTTGTTACACTACCCCAAAATTATTATTAAACTTAAAATTAAAATTAATATTATAAATATAAATATATATGTTACAAAGAAAGAGAATTGAAAAGGTGTATCTAAATCATCGATTTAGATGGCCTTTTATAGGCAAATGATAAATTGAAATTTTCACTTATGACCCCTGAACTATGCTCAATTAACAACTTTTTAATATTTAATATTATTCTTATTATGAATTATTTAAATATTATATTATATTCTTGTGCATAGTTGACTTGTACTTTCAGATCCGTTGCGTTGAGCGTTGAAAGTTGGTTCATGTGTCGGTTCCGGATTTTCGAACGTCCTTTCGCACAATTTTATATCGTGTACTTTGCGTTTTGTAACTTGTACTCTTGTCGTTTTTAGACGTTCCTCATCAATAATTTGAACCTTTTTTATTGTATCTTGTACTTTTTAGCTTTTTGGACCTTTGCGTCTTCAATTCGTCGTTTTCGCCTTTTGTCTTCGCACTTATTTAATATAAACGGATATCACTTGAAAATTTAACAATTGCAACTAAAATCTTGTCTTTCTTGGGGAATAATGCTATGAAATATATGTTCCTTTTTAGCCTTATCAGATGATCACCTTACAAGATTGGAAGTGAGCTAGCAAACTTGAAAGTATTCTTGATTTTATGAAACTAGAACTTTTGGAATTTATGAAGAACACTTAGAACTTGAAGATAGAACTTGAGAGAGATCAATTAGATGAAGAAAATTGAAGAATGAAAGTGTTTATAGGTGTTTTTGGTCGTTGGTGTATGGATTAGATATAAAGGATATGTAATTTTGTTTTCATGTAAATAAGTCATGAATGATTACTCATATTTTTGTAATTTTATGAGATATTTCATGCTAGTTGCCAAATGATGGTTCCCACATGTGTTAGGTGACTCATATGGGCTGCTAAGAGCTGATCATTGGAGTGTATATACCAATAGTACATACATCTAAAAGCTGTGTATTGTACGAGTACGAATACGGGTGCATACGAGTAGAATTGTTGATGAAACTGAACGAGGATGTAATTGTAAGCATTTTTGTTAAGTAGAAGTATTTTGATAAGTGTCTTGAAGTCTTTCAAAAGTGTATGAATACATATTAAAACACTACATGTATATACATTTTAACTGAGTCGTTAAGTCATCGTTAGTCGTTACATGTAAATGTTGTTTTGAAACCTTTAGGTTAACGATCTTGTTAAATGTTGTTAACCCAATGTTTATAATATCAAAAGAGATTTTAAATTATTATATTATCATGATATTATGATGTACGAATATCTCTTAATATGATATATATACATTAAATGTCGTTACAATGATAATCGTTACATATATGTCTCGTTTCAAAATCATTAAGTTAGTAGTCTTGTTTTTACATATGTAGTTCATTGTTAATATACTTAATGATATGTTTACTTATAATAATATCATGTTAACTATATATATAACCATATATATGTCATCATATAGTTTTTACAAGTTTTAACGTTCGTGAATCACCGGTCAACTTGGGTGGTCAATTGTCTATATGAAACCTATTTCAATTAATCAAGTCTTAAGAAGTTGATTGCTTAACATGTTGGAAACATTTAATCATGTAAATATAAATCTCAATTAATATATATAAACATGGAAAAGTTTGGGTCACTACAGTACCTACCCGTTAAATAAATTTCGTCCCGAAATTTTAAGCTGTTGAAGGTGTTGACGAATCTTCTGGAAATAGATGCGGGTATTTCTTCTTCATCTGATCTTCATGCTCCCAGGTGAACTCGGGTCCTCTACAAGCATTCCATCGAACCTTAACAATTGGTATCTTGTTTTGCTTAAGTCTTTTAACCTCACGATCCATTATTTCGACGGGTTCTTCGATGAATTGAAGTTTTTAGTTGATTTGGATTTCATCTAACGGAATAGTGAGATCTTCTTTAGCAAAACATTTCTTCAAATTCGAGACGTGGAAAGTGTTATGTACAGCCGCGAGTTGTTGAGGTAACTCAAGTCGGTAAGCTACTGGTCCGACACGATCAATAATCTTGAATGGTCCAATATACCTTGGATTTAATTTCCCTCGTTTACCAAATCGAACAACGCCTTTCCAAGGTGCAACTTTAAGCATGACCATCTCTCCAATTTCAAATTCTATATCTTTTCTTTTAATGTCAGCGTAGCTCTTTTGTCGACTTTGGGCGGTTTTCAACCGTTGTTGAATTTGGATGATCTTCTCGGTAGTTTCTTGTATAATCTCCGGACCCGTAATCTGTCTATCCCCCACTTCACTCCAACAAATCGGAGACCTGCACTTTCTACCATAAAGTGCTTCAAACGGCGCCATCTCAATGCTTGAATGGTAGCTGTTGTTGTAGGAAAATTCTGCTAACGGTAGATGTCGATCCCAACTGTTTCCGAAATCAATAACACATGCTCGTAGCATGTCTTCAAGTGTTTATATCGTCCTTTCACTCTGCCCATCAGTTTGTGGATGATAGGCAGTACTCATGTCTAGACGAGTTCCTAATGCTTGCTGTAATGTCTGCCAGAATCTTGAAATAAATCTGCCATCCCTATCAGAGATAATAGAGATTGGTATTCCATGTCTGGAGACGACTTCCTTCAAATACAGTCGTGCTAACTTCTCCATCTTGTCATCTTCTCTTATTGGCAGGAAGTGTGCTGACTTGGTGAGACGATCAACTATTACCCAAATAGTATCAAAACCACTTGCATTCCTTGGCAATTTAGTGATGAAATCCATGGTAATGTTTTCCCATTTCCATTCCGGGATTTTGGGTTGTTGAAGTAGACCTGATGGTTTCTGATGCTCAGCTTTGACCTTAGAACACGTCAAACATTCTCCTACGTATTTAGCAACATCGGCTTTCATACCCGGCCACCAAAAAAGTTTCTTGAGATCCTTGTACATCTTCCCCGTTCCAGGATGTATTGAGTATCTGGTTTTATGAGCTTCTCTAAGTACCATTTCTCTCATATCTCCAAATTTTGGTACCCAAATCCTTTCAGCCCTATACCGGGTTCCGTCTTCCCGAATATTAAGATGCTTCTCCGATCCTTTGGGTATTTCATCCTTTAAATTTCCCTCTTTTAAAACTCCTTGTTGCGCCTCCTTTATTTGAGTAGTAAGGTTATTATGAATCATTATATTCATAGATTTTACTCGAATGGGTTCTCTGTCCTTCCTGCTCAAGGCATCGGCTACCACATTTGCCTTCCCCGGGTGGTAACGAATCTCAAAGTCGTAATCATTCAATAATTCAATCCACCTACGCTGCCTCATATTCAGTTGTTTCTGATTAAATATGTGTTGAAGACTTTTGTGGTCGGTATATATAATACTTTTGACCCCATATAAGTAGTGCCTCCAAGTCTTTAATGCAAACACAACCGTGCCTAATTCCAAATCATGCGTCGTATAATTTTGTTCGTGAATCTTCAATTGTCTAGACGCATAAGCAATCACCTTCCTTCGTTGCATTAATACACAACCGAGACCTTGCTTTGATGCGTCACAATAAATCACAAAATCATCATTCCCTTCAGGCAATGACAATATAGGTGCCGTAGTTAGCTTTTTCTTCAATAACTGAAACGCTTTCTCTTGTTCATCCTTCCATTCAAATTTCTTCCCTTTATGCGTTAATGCAGTCAAGGGTTTTGCTATTCTGGAAAAGTCTTGGATGAACCTTCTGTAGTAACCAGCTAGTCCTAAAAACTGGCGTATGTGTTTCGGAGTTTTCGGGGTTTCCCACTTTTCAACAGTTTCTATCTTTGCTGGATCCACCTTAATACCTTCTTTGTTCACTATGTGACCGAGGAATTGAACTTCTTCCAACCAAAATGCACACTTTGAAAACTTAGCGTACAATTCTTCATTCCTCAATACTTCTAACACCTTTCTCAAATGTTCACCGTGTTCTTGGTCATTCTTTGAGTAAATAAGTATGTCATCAATGAAAACAATGACAAACTTGTCAAGGTATGGTCCACACACTCGGTTCATAAGGTCCATGAACACAGCTGGTGCATTAGTTAAACCAAACGGCATGACCATAAACTCGTAATGACCGTAACGTGTTCTGAAAGCAGTCTTTGGAATATCATCTTCTTTCACCCGCATTTGATGATACCCGGAACGTAAGTCAATCTTTGAATAAATAGATGAGCCTTGTAGTTGATCAAATAAGTCGTCGATTCTCGGTAGTGGGTAGCGGTTCTTGATGGTAAGTTTGTTCAACTCTCGGTAGTCGATACACAACCTGAATGTACCATCTTTCTTCTTGACAAACAAAACAGGAGCTCCCCACGGTAATGTGCTTGGTCGAATGAAACCATGCTCTAAAAGTTCTTGTAATTGGCTTTGCAGTTCTTTCATCTCACTGGGTGCGAGTCTGTAAGGAGCACGAGCTATTGGTGCAGCTCCTGGTACAAGATCTATTTGAAATTCAACGGATCGATGTGGGGGTAATCCCGGTAATTCTTTCAGAAATACATCGGGAAATTCTTTTGCGACGGGAACATCATTGATGCTCTTTTCTTCAGTTTGTACTTTCTCGACGTGTGCTAGAACAGCATAGCAACCTTTTCTTATTAGTTTTTGTGCCTTCAAATTACTAATAAGATGTAGCTTCGTGTTGCCCTTTTCTCCGTACACCATTAAGGGTTTTCCTTTTTCTCGTATAATGCAAATTGCATTTTTGTAACAAACAATCTCTGATTTCACTTCTTTCAACCAGTCCATACCGATTATCACATCAAAACTCCCTAACTCTACTGGTATCAAGTCAATCTTAAATGTTTCGCTAACCAGTTTAATTTCTCGATTCCGACATATATTATCTGCTGAAATTAATTTACCATTTGCTAATTCGAGTAAAAATTTACTATCCAAAGGCGTCAATGGACAACTTAATTTAGCACAAAAATCTCTACTCATATAGCTTCTATCCGCACCCGAATCAAATAAAACGTAAGCAGATTTATTGTCAATAAGAAACGTACCCGTAACAAGCTCCGGGTCTTCCTGTGCCTCTGCCGCATTAATATTGAAAACTCTTCCGCGGCCTTGTCCATTCGTGTTCTCCTGGTTCGGGCAATTTCTAATAATGTGGCCCGGTTTTCCACATTTATAACAAACTACATTGGCATAACTTGCTCCGACACTACTTGCTCCGCCATTACTCGTTTCGACACCATTTGTTCCTTTCGTTCTATTAACCCCTGGTCCGTAGACCTCACACTTCGCCGCACTATGACCATTTCTTTTACACTTGTTGCAAAATTTGGTGCAGAACCCCGAGTGATACTTTTCACACCTTTGGCATAGCTGCTTCTGATTGTTGTTGTTGTTGCGGTTATTATTGTTGTTGGGATAATTATTGTAGTTGCTGTTGTTGTTGTTGTTGTTGTTGTTGTTGTTGTTGTTGTTGTTGTTGTTGTTGTTGTTGTTGTTGTTGTTGTTGTTGTTGTTGTTGTTGTTGTTGTTGTTGTTGTTAGGCCGTTTGTTGTAGTTACGATTGATGTTGCGATTGTTGGGATAATTGTTGCGATTATTGTTGTTGTTGTATTGGTGATTCTTATCACCGTTTTCCTCCCACTTTCTTTTGACTTGCTTCACATTGGCCTCTTCAGTAGTCTGTTCTTTAATTCTTTCTTCAATCTGGTTCACTAGTTTGTGAGCCATTCTACATGCCTGTTGTATGGAGGCAGGCTCGTGTGAACTTATATCTTCTTGGATTCTTTCCGGTAATCCTTTCACAAACGCGTCGATCTTCTCTTCCTCATCTCCGAACGCTCCCGGACATAATAGGCACAATTCTGTGAATCGTCTTTCATACGTGGTAATATCAAATCCTTGGGTTCGTAACCCTCTAAGTTCTGTCTTGAGCTTATTGACCTCGGTTCTGGGACGGTACTTCTCGTTCATCAAGTGCTTGAATGCTGACCACGGTAGTGCGTACGCATCGTCTTGTCCCACTTGCTCTAGATAGGTATTCCACCATGTTAACGCAGAACCTGTGAAGGTATGCGTAGCGTACTTCACTTTGTCCTCTTCAGTACACTTACTTATGGCAAACACCGATTCGACCTTCTCGGTCCACCGTTTCAATCCGATCGGTCCTTCGGTTCCATCAAATTCCAAAGGTTTGCAGGCAGTGAATTCTTTGTAGGTACATCCTACAAGATTTCCTGTACTGCTAGATCCAAGGTTATTGTTGGTATGTAGCGCAGCCTGTACTGCGGCTATGTTTGAAGCTAGAAAAGTACGGAATTCCTCTTCATTCATATTCACGGTGTGTCGAGTAGTCGGTGCCATTTCCTTCAAAATAGTCAAATGGAACAAGTTAATCATACAGAATATTAAGAGTAGTTAATAGTATTTCGTAGCATAATATGAACTCATTTATAAAAGCTTTTTCTTCATATTAGCGTTTTATAAGTTTAAATTCGGGTAGTACCTACCCGTTAAGTTCATACTTAGTAGCTAATATACAATTCAACTACTACAATTCTATATGAAAAACTGATTGTAATAATATTTCGCGTTCAAACTTTTATACAATATTTTACAAACTTACAATACCGCTTATTTTACATAAAGCATGAAATATAGCACACAATAACTTTGATACAAGATAGTTGTGAAGATAATTCTAGCTAGTACACAAGTCGTTCAGCAAAGGCAATAAAGACACGTAATTCATACGTCCAGAAACAAGTCATGCATTCTGGTTTTACTAGGACTACTTCCCATCCTTGGTCTTGCGGAACATAACCGTTATGGCCGTTGATAAGACAGTGTGTTGTAACGTCTTCAAAGGGACGAGGGTTACGTAATGTCCAACAGTCCCGTAACAATCTAAAAACCTCATTTCTTACCCCAATTACCGACTCCGTCACTTGTGGAAACGTTTTGTTTAATAGTTGTAGCCCGATGTTCTTGTTCTCACTTTGGTGAGAAGCGAACATTACTAATCCGTAAGTATAACATGCTTCTTTATGTTGCATGTTAGCCGCTTTTTCTAAATCACGAAGTCCAATATTCGGATATATTGAGTCAAAATAATTTCTTAACCCGTTGCGTAAAATAGCATTTGGGTTCCCTGCAATATATGCGTCAAAGTAAACACATCGTAACTTATGGGTTTCCCAATGTGATATCCCCCATCTTTCAAACGAAAGTCTCTTATAAACCAAGACATTCTTGGAACGTTCTTCGAATGTCTTACAAACTGATCTCGCCTTAAATAGTTGTGCCGAGGAATTCTGACCGACTCTAGACAAGATTTCATCAATCATGTCTCCCGGTAGGTCTCTTAAAATATTGGGTTGTCTATCCATTTTGTGTTTTTAAACTGTAAAATAGACAAGAGTTAGATTCATAAAAAAATACTTATTAATGCAAGCAATTTTTACATATATCATAAAGCATAAGCACACTATATTACATATATTACACCATACGAATACAACTATCTTATTCTGACTCGCTCGTTTCTTCTTCTTCGGTTTTGGTTCGTTTTGCCAAGTTTCTAGGGATATATGATGTTCCCCTAATACGAGCCGTCGTTGTCCACATTGGTTTAGAAAAACCTGGTGGTTTAGAGGTTCCCGGGTCATTGTTACAACTTAAGGACTTCGGGGGTTGACGATACATATAAAGTTCATCGGGGTTGGAATTAGATTTCTCTATTTTTATGCCCTTTCCCTTATTATTTTCTTTTGCCTTTTTAAATTCAGTTGGGGTAATTTCTATAACATCATCGGAATTCTCGTCGGAATCCGATTCATCGGAGAATTGGTAATCCTCCCAATATTTTGCTTCCTTGGCGGAAACACCATTGGTCATAATTAACCTTGGTCGGTTGGTTAAGGATTTTCTTTTACTTAACCGTTTTATTATTTCCCCCACCGGTTCTATTTCTTCATCCGGTTCCGATTCTTCTTCCGGTTCCGATTCTTCTTCCGGTTCCGACTCTTCTTCCGGTTCCTCTTCGGGAACTTGTGAATCAGTCCACGAATCATTCCAATTTACATTTGACTCTTCATTATTATTAGGTGAGTCAATGGGACTTGTTCTAGAGGTAGACATCTATCACATAATATCAAACACGTTAAGAGATTAATATATCACATAATATTCACATGTTAAAAATATATAGTTTCCAACAAAATTTGTTAAGCAATCATTTTTCAACTAAACATGATCGAAGTCCAGACTCACTAATGCATCCTAACAAACTCGATAAGACACACTAATGCAAAATTCTGGTTCTCTAAGACCAACGCTCGGATACCAACTGAAATGTCCCGTTCTTATTGATTAAAAACGTTCCATATTAATTGATTTCGTTGCGAGGTTTTGACCTCTATATGAGACGTTTTTCAAAGACTGCATTCATTTTTAAAACAAACCATAACCTTTATTTCATAGATAAAGGTTTTAAAAAGTTTTACGTAGATTATCAAATAATGATAATCTAAAATATCCTGTTTACACACGACCATTACATAATGGTTTACAATACAAATATGTTACAACAAAATAAGTTTCTTGAATGCAGTTTTTACACAATATCATACAAGCATGGACTCCAAATCTCGTCCTTATTTAAGTATGCGACAGCGGAAGCTCTTAATAATCACCTGAGAATAAACATGCTTAAAACGTCAACAAAAATGTTGGTGAGTTATAGGTTTAACCTATATATATCAAATCATAATAATAGACCACAAGATTTCATATTTCAATACACATCCCATACATAGAGATAAAAATCATTCATATGGTGAACACCTGGTAACCGACATTAACAAGATGCATATTTAAGAATATCCCCATCATTCCGGGACACCCTTCGGATATGATATAAATTTCGAAGTACTAAAGCATCCGATACTTTGGATGGGGTTTGTTAGGCCCAATAGATCTATCTTTAGGATTCGCGTCAATTAGGGTGTCTGTTCCCTAATTCTTAGATTACCAGACTTAATAAAAAGGGGCATATTCGATTTCGATAATTCAACCATAGAATGTAGTTTCACGTACTTGTGTCTATTTTGTAAATCATTTATAAAACCTGCATGTATTCTCATCCCAAAAATATTAGATTTTAAAAGTGGGACTATAACTCACTTTCACAGATTTTTACTTCGTCGGGAAGTAAGACTTGGCCACTGGTTGATTCACGAACCTATAACAATATATACATATATATCAAAGTATGTTCAAAATATATTTACAACACTTTTAATATATTTTGATGTTTTAAGTTTATTAAGTCAGTTGTCCTCGTTAGTAACCTACAACTAGTTGTCCATAATTAGATGTACAAAAATAAATCGATAAATATTATCTTGAATCAATCCACGACCCAGTGTATACGTATCTCAGTATTGATCACAACTCAAACTATATATATTTTGGAATCAACCTCAACCCTGTATAGCTAACTCCAACATTCACAAATAGAGTGTCTATGGTTGTTCCGAAATATATATAGATGTGTCGACATGATAGGTCGAAACATTGTATACGTGTCTATGGTATCTCAAGATTACATAATATACAATACAAGTTAATTAAGTTATGGTTGGAATAGATTTGTTACCAATTTTCACGTAGCTAAAATGAGAAAAATTATCCAATCTTGTTTTACCCATAACTTCTTCATTTTAAATCCGTTTTGAGTGAATCAAATTGCTATGGTTTCATATTGAACTCTATTTTATGAATCTAAACAGAAAAAGTATAGGTTTATAGTCGGAAAAATAAGTTACAAGTCATTTTTGTAAAGGTAGTCATTTCAGTCGATAGAACGACGTCTAGATGACCATTTTAGAAAACATACTTCCACTTTGAGTTTAACCATAATTTTTGGATATAGTTTCATGTTCATAATAAAAATCATTTTCTCAGAATAACAATTTTTAAATCAAAGTTTATCATAGTTTTTAATTAACTAACCCAAAACAGCCCGCGGTGTTACTACGACGGCGTAAATCCGGTTTTACGGTGTTTTTCGTGTTTCCAGGTTTTAAATCATTAAGTTAGCATATCATATAGATATAGAACATGTGTTTAGTTGATTTTAAAAGTCAAGTTAGAAGGATTAACTTTTGTTTGCGAACAAGTTTAGAATTAACTAAACTATGTTCTAGTGATTACAAGTTTAAACCTTCGAATAAGATAGCTTTATATGTATGAATCGAATGATGTTATGAACATCATTACTACCTTAAGTTCCTTGGATAAACCTACTGGAAAAGAGAAAAATGGATCTAGCTTCAACGGATCCTTGGATGGCTCGAAGTTCTTGAAGCAGAATCATGACACGAAAACAAGTTCAAGTAAGATCATCACTTGAAATAAGATTGTTATAGTTATAGAAATTGAACCAAAGTTTGAATATGATTATTACCTTGTATTAGAATGATAACCTACTGTAAGAAACAAAGATTTCTTGAGGTTGGATGATCACCTTACAAGATTGGAAGTGAGCTAGCAAACTTGAAAGTATTCTTGATTTTATGAAACTAGAACTTTTGGAATTTATGAAGAACACTTAGAACTTGAAGATAGAACTTGAGAGAGATCAATTAGATGAAGAAAATTGAAGAATGAAAGTGTTTGTAGGTGTTTTTGGTCGTTGGTGTATGGATTAGATATAAAGGATATGTAATTTTGTTTTCATGTAAATAAGTCATGAATGATTACTCATATTTTTGTAATTTTATGAGATATTTCATGCTAGTTGCCAAATGATGGTTCCCACATGTGTTAGGTGACTCATATGGGCTGCTAAGAGCTGATCATTGGAGTGTATATACCAATAGTACATACATCTAAAAGCTGTGTATTGTACGAGTACGAATACGAGTGCATACGAGTAGAATTGTTGATGAAACTGAACGAGGATGTAATTGTAAGCATTTTTGTTAAGTAGAAGTATTTTGATAAGTGTCTTGAAGTCTTTCAAAAGTGTATGAATACATATTAAAACACTACATGTACATACATTTTAACTGAGTCGTTAAGTCATCGTTAGTCGTTACATGTAAATGTTGTTTTGAAACCTTTAGGTTAACGATCTTGTTAAATGTTGTTAACCCAATGTTTATAATATCAAAAGAGATTTTAAATTATTATATTATCATGATATTATGATGTACGAATATCTCTTAATATGATATATATACATTAAATGTCGTTACAACGATAATCGTTACATATATGTCTCGTTTCAAAATCATTAAGTTAGTAGTCTTGTTTTTTCATATGTAGTTCATTGTTAATATACTTAATGATATGTTTACTTATAATAATATCATGTTAACTATATATATAACCATATATATGTCATCATATAGTTTTTACAAGTTTTAACGTTCGTGAATCACCGGTCAACTTGGGTGGTCAATTGTCTATATGAACCTATTTCAATTAATCAAGTCTTAAGAAGTTTGATTGCTTAAAATGTTGGAAACATTTAATCAAGTAAATATCAATCTCAATTAATATATATAAACATGGAAAAGTTCGGGTCACTACAGGCATAACTCTTTTGACGATCACGGGCAGTCTTAAGTCTAGCTTGGATCTGAGCAATCTTCTCCGTGGTTTCGTGGACTACCTCGGGTCCGGTGATTTGCTTTTCGCCTACTTCGGCCCAACAAATAGGAGATCGGCACTTACGGCCATACAATGCTTCAAAAGGTGCAGCATTAATGCTAGAGTGATAACTGTTGTTGTACGAGAATTCGGCGAGTGGCAAATGCCTTTCCCAGGCCTTTCCAAAATCAATGACACATGCACGCAGCATGTCCTCCAAGGTCTGAATCGTTCGTTCACTTTGCCCGTCAGTCTGAGGATGATAAGCAGTACTCATGTCGAGACGAGTTCCCATGGCTTCTTGCAAAGAACGCCAAAATCTAGAAGCAAAATGGGGATCGCGATCTGAGATGATCGATAAAGGTACACCGTGTCGTGATACAACCTCCTTAATGTATAATTAAGCAAGTCTTTCCATTGTATCAGTTTCCTTCATCGCTAGAAAGTGTGCAGATTTGGTAAGGCGTTCAACAATAACCCAGATGGTATCGTATCCGCCCACCATCTTTGGTAGCTTGGTGATGAAGTCCATTGTTATCCTTTCCCACTTCCATTGTGGTATTTCCAGTTGTTGAAGTAAACCAGAAGGTCTCTGATGTTCGGCCTTAACTTTCGAACAAGTCAAACACTTCCCAACATAAGTTGCAACGTCCTTTTTAAGATTCGGCCACCAATACTGTTCTTTAAGGTCATGGTACATTTTTCCCGCTCCAGGATGAATCGAATATCTCGACTTGTGTGCTTCATCAAGTATCAGGTTCCGTAGATCTCCATAAAGAGGTACCCAAATTCTTCCGGCATAACATCGGAGTCCAGACTCCCTAACCTCGAATCGAGAGACTAGTATGTTCAAATGTTCGTGAGATATGTTCTCCTCCTTGAGAGCCTCATCTTGGGCTATTCTGATCTGGCTGTTGAGGTTCGAATGATGGTGATGTTCAGAGCCCTAACACGAAGAGGTGTCGTCCTCTCTTTTCGGCTTAAAGCGTCAGCTACAACATTGGCCTTGCCAGGGTGATAACGGAGTTCACAATCGTAGTCGTTGAGCGTCTCGATCCATCGACGCTATTGAGACGACCCGACCCAATCCATAGGGACGAATACAATAACATATGATTACATCGCGAGGTACTTGACCTCTAAATGATACATTTTTCAAACATTGCATTCATTTTTAAAAGACAATCTTTCATTACATCGAAAGTTGACATGTATGCATACCATTTCATAATATTCAAACTATAAATGACCTAATCTGTCATTTACTTAATAATAATCTTTAATGAACTTCAACGACTCGAATGCAACGTCTTTTGAAATATGTCATGAATGACTCCAAGTAATATCTTTAAAATGAGCTAATGCACAGCGGAAGATCTCTTTCAAACCTGAGAATAAACATGCTTTCAAGTGTCAACCAAAAGGTTGGTGAGTTCATTAGTTTAACTTAAACAATCGTTTCCATCATTTTAATAGACCACAAGATTTCAGATTTCCATTTCTCATAAATATACGTCCCATGCATAGAGACAAAAATATCATTCATATGGATTGAACACCTGGTAACCGACATTAACAATATGCATATATAAGAATATCCCCATCATTCCGGGATCCTCCTTCGGACATGATATAAATTTCGAAGTACTAAAACATCCGGTACTTTGGATGGGGCTTGTTGAGCCCGATAGATCTATCTTTAGGATTCGCGTCAATTAGGGTGTCTGTTCCCTAATTCTTAGATTACCAGACTTAATAAAAAGGGGCATATTCAGTTTCGATCATTCAACCATAGAACGTAATTTCGATTACTTGTGTCTATTTCGTAAAACAGTTATAAAAGTTGCGCATGTATTCTCAGCCCAAAAATATAAAGGGTAAAAAGGTAAATGAAACTCACCATACTGTATTTTGTAGTAAAAATACATATAACATCATTGTACAAGTGTAAGGTTGGCCTCGGATTCACGAACCTATAGTAATTATATATATTCGTGTATTTGTCAATATTTGTTTAATAAATTAAGTCAAGTCATAGTGTACCACAATCCTAATGCTCGAGGCTAATATGCAAAAGTTAATAAAAGTCAGTTTGACTCAAAATGATTTCCAAAGTTTTTACATGATTATTATATGGTTTAAATATCGTCGTTTTATATTATTAAATATTTTAAAAGATTTATTAGAGTAAATAACATAATTCATTTATTAATACATAAAATTCTATATTAAGGTTTATATAATAAATTATACTTTTATATATATTAAATAATAAAATTTATAAAGTTTATTTAGTGTCATAAAAATAATATGGTAGGGATTATTATAATATACGTAGTAAAATATCTTTGTATTACATATTTATTTGATAAAACAACATTGATAATAATAAGTAAAAGTTATATTATTTTGCAATAATAATTAATATCATTCTATTAATAAAAATATCATTATCTATATTTACTAAAAATGATATATATATATATATATATACATATATATATATATAAGTGATAATTCTAATTATGATAATTTACGATACTTTTTAATATTAACTTTAAAATAATAATTCTACTCAAAATGGTGATAGTAATGATATTTTATAATTATAATGATATTTTATCAAAATGATAACTTTAATAAAATTGATAGTTTTAAAATTTAGAACGACGATAATAATAATCATTTTTACACAATTTCAAATGGCTATAACTTCTAATCCGTTCATCGGAACGATTCGACATCTAAAGGAAAAGTTCTTAATTTTTCGCTAGCTTTCCAACGACATGCATATCTTATATCTTATCTCATCCCTAGTATAACAACCTTTAAGATTCAACATAACCTATCTAGGGGCAATATAAAATATACAAGCATGCATAATTTTATTTTCTCGAGCACTAGTCAGGGATACACTATTGATAAATAAAAGTTAAGTTATGAGTGCTCACGTATCAATATTGAGGTTCAATATTGTAGGAAAGGTACGTAGACGCAACGGAGATGACAAACACTAAATTGACCTCACGGGCATACCCATGAACCATACCCATCACCTCCATAGCCATAACTCATAATTTCCTTAGCCCTATCCTACTCATAAAACTTGTCTTGAAATGACCCGCTCATGACCTCGTCGTAATATTTTATGTATAATACTCATATTATCGCTCCCTAATAATACTAAATACTAATAATAAGATTAATATTATTAATCTTAATATTAATAATAATCATAATATAAATATAAATATATAATATAGAGAGAGTATGAGACGATAGATGAATGAATGAAATGGCTACGTAAAACTTCGAGCTTTATAGCCCTGAACCGGACCCCATTAACACTAAAATTGCGGAGTGATTAAAGAAAAAGAACCATAATGTGCGCCTAAAAACATGGACGTTTACATCTTTAATATATAGATTTTTTTAATATATTATATTTATATAATTAATTAAATATTATATTATATTTACGCTCATGGTAAAAATATAATTTTTACAAAAATGACACGGTCGTGGTCTCACGACTCATGTACCACTTTCGGTTTTTCGGGCGCACTTTCGTACGTTTAGAAAACTAGCCTTTTACGTTACGTGACGTGTACCTTTTACAAAAATTAGACTTACTCATCAATAAATTTCCTTTATAAAAATATAACTTATAAAATTGAGCGTTGTGGTCATTTACTTCTATAAATCAGTGACTCGTTGTTTGTCAAAATATTTTATTTTAAATTAAACGTTTTGTGACATGTACCTTTATTAATAACTAGACTTAAATTAATTAAAAACTAACCCACTCAAAGTGTAACTTAATCTTTTGAGTGTTTTGGTCATTTCCTTTTATAAATCCTAGTCTCATTGTTTATCAAAACATATATAATAATATTAATTTAAATCAAAACGTTTTATGACTAGTTTGATATTGTAATTCATCTTTTTGTAACATATAAATATATTTTTATTTAAAATATATAAACTTGTACATATTGTATATCATGGAAGTTTTAATATAATAATATAATAATTAGTTTTTGAAAACTAATAATAGTTCAAAGTTTATTTTAAATTCGTTTAGGAAATATTATAACACGTAACATTTACACTCTAAACCTGTAATTCCTTTATATGCTAACGTTTATTTTAGTTTCCTTAACCTTTCTAAATAAAATAACTTAGTATCGATCGAATCAAATAACAAGGGTTATGAAATTCAATCCTCCACCAACTTTTGTCTAATCCCCAATAATTAACACTTTTGTTCTTATATACAATCACTTTTCCAAATATTCCGAATACCGTTAAAAGTAAGGGTTTTCTAATTCAAAGTGGACCTCATAACAGAGACTCATAATCATAGTTCAATGTATCCGATAATTCAATCATTTGATATTATCTTTTAATCTCGTCGATAAACTTACACCGAACAAATATGTTTATGTAACATATTATTCATTCAATACCTTGATAGCATTTCCAAGTTCAAAAAAAAAAGATCTCATAGCTTATATTCATATTAACCAATCCGTTCAATGTTTTATTAATATATCTCAATTTAATAAGCACACATGTATATGCATATATATTTATTTACACATAATTGTTCGTGAATCGTTAGGCATGGTCAAAGGGTATTTAATTAAATGAATATAATTTTAAAACTTTCGAGACTCAATTATTATAGATTTGCTTATCGTGTCGGATATATATAAAGGTTAAAGTTTAAATTTGTTCGGAAATCTCCGGGTCATCACAGTACCTACCCGTTAAAAGAAATTTCGTCCCGAAATTTGATAGAGGTTGTCATGGCTAACAGTAAGAGTGTTTTCATGACGTATATGAACTGATAATTAGGGTTTTATCATCATTGATTAATATAGATAAAATGATTTGTTTTTGTGAAGAGCACGAATGAAGCTATCACTTAAGAGTGAAAATGAATAAAAGTAAGTTTGACTTAACCGGTGTCGTAGTCAAGATTGATTTCCGGAATTTAAGGAATTTAGAAGAAATCTTCATATTAAGATTTGATTCTTCGGTAATTAAGGAGATTCAGATCTTCCTTGATTAAATGCGATAATCTGCTTCGATTGCTCTGTCGAAAATTTTCCTATAAATCCATCCTCTCCATTTCCTTACAACTCACACCTTCTATTCTTTCTTTCTCAATTCCTACTTTAAAGTATTCGTTAATATGCTCCATCCCATCCTGATCCTTGATATCCTCTTAACTTGCATATCTGTCATTCTTCTTTTTAATCTGCCACCAGAAGAATCTATTTACTTCTACTATACTCTTGGGTTTATAGTGTTTCTAGTTCTCCCATGTCTTTACATTGCTATATGCATCGATATATACGGGTTGTAATTTCCGGGTTGTTGTTAGATTTTACACCTTCCCTTATATTTTGATGCCCCTGCTTCTGTCTTCTATAATCATTGTCACCCATAGTTAATACTCTCTTTTATTTGTTGCGGTTTATGCTCCAATTTCTAGTTTGGAGCTTCATTCTTTCGTTTCTTCTTCCCGTCCTCGAGTCAAGCGAGTAATGGTCCGGAATTCGTAGGTATGAAATTCGGAATGAACATAACTAATGTTCTAAGAAGGAAATGGTGATGGCGCGATTTGACTTGTCAAATTACCAGAATACCCTGGAAAAGACCGAATCATCAAGAAAAATATTTTCTTGATATATTTAGAGATTAGGTAGAATGTAAGAGTCGTGTAAATGGCACATGATGACGGTATGTTCTGTGAATCATCACGTTCCATTAGAAACTCAGCATGAATTACTGTAATATAATGACGTTGATCAAGTGTCATTATATTATATTAACCCATGCATCAGTTCCCAACATTACTTCAAAACATTCATATTTAAAATTTTTCAGAATTTAGAAACTAACACCGTTTCTTTTATGTTGCAGGTATCGCGGAGAGATAAATGATCTCAGATAAAAATCGTTGTGATAATATCTCCATGAATATGGAGAATATGTATAAGGAAAGATACGAAGATATCTTATAATATTTAAGGTGAGATGATGATGAAGAATATCTGTCTGTGAAGGTTTAGAATAAGAAGTAAGGTATTTACTAACGAGTTCAGCAGGCACTGAATCATTTGGATCCCTTGAAGGCAGATTTAGTCTCTGTGATTTATCCACTGCTTCGTTCATACATTGCTCAATTCGTTTTTCAGTACCAAATCCTTTCTTTTTCTGAGCTTTACCAACTCACTATCTTTTCTCATCAAACTTTTGACCGTTTAGATCGTCTATCATGTTTATGTTTCCTATGCATTTAATGCTATAATATCTGAATCACTGGTTATCAATTCGAGATGGGTTCAGAAGAATCGTGTTTTAGATGATTAAACGCTGATGGTAATATGGTGGATTATGAAAGGTTCCCCAGTAAAAATGACGAAAGGGCAACGTATCTATCAGGGTTATAATAAGACTGGTCCGACTGAAAAATCGAAGTTGACTTGCTGGAGCTGTGACAAAATTGGCTACTTTGAAAAGGAATTGAAATGTTGTTTTTGCTAGAAGAATTCTACGCAGGTACATGTTAGATTATGACTTTGGTTTCGAGAGTTTTTCAGGTACAAAACTTCGGGTAACGTGTGGTTGGATCATCATCTCAGTTGTTTATTATTTGAAGTGTCTTCTAGAATTTCGAAGGGTTTTAATTGCAGATTGTCATAGTCAATATCCAAATGATGAAATCGTCCTAAATCCCGAATGATTTTTCATATCCATCTTATGTGTTACGATTAAAAGTGAGGTTCTATCACAGTTTTGAAGTCAAAGTATAGCTTTGAAAAATGTAAAGATCTAAGAGTGATGATTTTGGTTGTATCTCGAGTTGAATTCTGAAATTCCCAAAATCAGTATATGTAATTAGATTCGAATGAGTATGGTTGTTTTGATTTCTATAGAAGAATGTATATTGGTTTAGTTGATGATTATTGAATCAGAATTGAAGAATGTAACATATTAATTGTGATTTTATATATCTCTCGGGTATTACCTACCCGTTAAAAAAATTTCACAAATAATATTTTGAACAAGAATTCTCATTACAATCTTTATGAAAATATATGTGGGTATATTTTCTTCAGATGTAGTACAGATTCAATGACTTAATATCATACTAAGCTCATTTGATTTTCGGATTGAATTAGAAATGAATTTTCTCTAAAACATTAGAGATTACATAATCTTTGCGGAGTATTTCACTAATGTAATCAATGCTTCAATATTTATATGTATTTCCTTAGTGAATCATGCTGATGCTCATAGAACTCTTGCTAACTTAGCAAGATACGAATATTGTTTTCTCATAAATTTCGGGTATATCGAAGATGAAAGTGTATAATCAAACATGTTATTGAATGATACACTTGATTTATTATGAAATAAAATTTATTGAGTTGAAGCAGAGATTGTAGTTAGCAATGATTAAATTGTTAACGAAGAATGTACATCATAGCAAATTAATAATATGAATTAACCAGATAGTTAAGTTCCATACATAATAGCTTAGTACAGAAAGATTTATCATGGTTTAAAAATTTATATATATATAGGATATACATATAAATTCTTCGGAGGAACTGAGTTAATACTTCATAACTCGTTGATTCAATATATTCGTTGATTCGTAATGATGTCCACGGTGATTCCTTGAACTGGCGGAGTTGGTGATGTTAGAGGTGCTGACGATTCTAGCGATGTTGACAACGCTGACTGTGTTGGTGAGGCTAAGGGTACTGTTGATGCTGTTGGTAAAACAAGTCTAGCTTGTACCTTACGCACAATTCTTGTTAGGGTTTCTACTCTTTCTTTTATCATTCTGGTTCACTCATCTGATTTATGGTTAAGGCTGAGATAGGTAGTCTCTATGACTTTAGAGATTACATAATCACCGCAGGATGTTTCTCCGATGAGGTTATGAATCAATACTTCATCGTTTGTTGTTGTTGGTACTCCTTGGTATTTATGGTGCATGTGATGTTGATATCCGAGGTACAGATTGTGATATTGAAGCGTATGATGCGGATGTGATTGTTGGTGGTGGTATTGATACTGTTGGTGTTAATAATGGTGGTTGCTGTTGATTCCGGTGATGCTGTTGGTGCTTATGGTATTGAGGCTTGCGATGTGGATGTTATTGGCGGTATTGGTTATGCCGCTGGTGCTGCTGATGGTGTTTGTAATCTTCGCACCGTATTTTCCAAAGCCGTAACGCGAGCGCGAAGTTCATTAACTTCTTCTATTACGCCGGGATGATCAGTAGTTCGGACGAGCGGATAAATATAATCTAGAATTTGGTGTAGTATATAGTCGTGACGAGATACTCTGGAGATGAGAGAGAAAATGGTTCCTCGAACAGGTTCGCCGGTAAGTGCTTCAGGTTCATCGCCAAGAGGGCAATGTGGTGGATGGAAGGGATCACCTTCTTCTTGTCTCCAATGATTGAGGAGGCTACGAACCCATCCCCATTTTATCCAAAATAGATGATGGCTGATTGGTTGATCCATTCCGGTCACACTGTTGTCAAAGCTCGAATGAGACTCCATATCGGAATAGCTGTCGAAATCTGAGGAATTCGAACTGGTTGAGGGATCCATCTCGTATGATCAAGGGAATGAATTTTTGATATGAAATAGATTATAGGAATTAGATTTGGTATTCTTCAATACATAATTTACATATGTATATATATTACCAAAAACCCATAAATTACAGAAGAATCTTTGAAAAATGTCATTCAAAGTTCACAGTAACAGATATGCCAGGATAAGATTTTGTCTATACACTATTATGCAATAAATGCAAGAAAACGCGTCTAGACTTAGGAATGATAAGCAGGTAATTTCCTACAGATGATAAGTAGTATGATTTTCGACACAAAATGATAAGCAAAATTTTGACATACAGACACGGTCGAAGTCCAGACTCACTAATGCATCTTAACGACTTATCAGTTAGACACACTAATGCAGACCTGGTTCGCTAAGACCACCGCTCTGATACCACATGAGACGACCCGACCCAATCCATAGGGACGAATACAATAACATATGATTACATCGCGAGGTACTTGACCTCTAAATGATACATTTTTCAAACATTGCATTCATTTTTAAAAGACAATCTTTCATTACATCGAAAGTTGACATGTATGCATACCATTTCATAATATTCAAACTATAAATGACCTAATCTGTCATTTACTTAATAATAATCTTTAATGAACTTCAACGACTCGAATGCAACGTCTTTTGAAATATGTCATGAATGACTCCAAGTAATATCTTTAAAATGAGCTAATGCACAGCGGAAGATCTCTTTCAAACCTGAGAATAAACATGCTTTCAAGTGTCAACCAAAAGGTTGGTGAGTTCATTAGTTTAACTTAAACAATCGTTTCCATCATTTTAATAGACCACAAGATTTCAGATTTCCATTTCTCATAAATATACGTCCCATGCATAGAGACAAAAATATCATTCATATGGATTGAACACCTGGTAACCGACATTAACAATATGCATATATAAGAATATCCCCATCATTCCGGGATCCTCCTTCGGACATGATATAAATTTCGAAGTACTAAAACATCCGGTACTTTGGATGGGGCTTGTTGAGCCCGATAGATCTATCTTTAGGATTCGCGTCAATTAGGGTGTCTGTTCCCTAATTCTTAGATTACCAGACTTAATAAAAAGGGGCATATTCAGTTTCGATCATTCAACCATAGAACGTAATTTCGATTACTTGTGTCTATTTCGTAAAACAGTTATAAAAGTTGCGCATGTATTCTCAGCCCAAAAATATAAAGGGTAAAAAGGTAAATGAAACTCACCATACTGTATTTTGTAGTAAAAATACATATAACATCATTGTACAAGTGTAAGGTTGGCCTCGGATTCACGAACCTATAGTAATTATATATATTCGTGTATTTGTCAATATTTGTTTAATAAATTAAGTCAAGTCATAGTGTACCACAATCCTAATGCTCGAGGCTAATATGCAAAAGTTAATAAAAGTCAGTTTGACTCAAAATGATTTCCAAAGTTTTTACATGATTATTATATGGTTTAAATATCGTCGTTTTATATTATTAAATATTTTAAAAGATTTATTAGAGTAAATAACATAATTCATTTATTAATACATAAAATTCTATATTAAGGTTTATATAATAAATTATACTTTTATATATATTAAATAATAAAATTTATAAAGTTTATTTAGTGTCATAAAAATAATATGGTAGGGATTATTATAATATACGTAGTAAAATATCTTTGTATTACATATTTATTTGATAAAACAACATTGATAATAATAAGTAAAAGTTATATTATTTTGCAATAATAATTAATATCATTCTATTAATAAAAATATCATTATCTATATTTACTAAAAATGATATATATATATATATATATATATATATATACATATATATATATATAAGTGATAATTCTAATTATGATAATTTACGATACTTTTTAATATTAACTTTAAAATAATAATTCTACTCAAAATGGTGATAGTAATGATATTTTATAATTATAATGATATTTTATCAAAATGATAACTTTAATAAAATTGATAGTTTTAAAATTTAGAACGACGATAATAATAATCATTTTTACACAATTTCAAATGGCTATAACTTCTAATCCGTTCATCGGAACGATTCGACATCTAAAGGAAAAGTTCTTAATTTTTCGCTAGCTTTCCAACGACATGCATATCTTATATCTTATCTCATCCCTAGTATAACAACCTTTAAGATTCAACATAACCTATCTAGGGGCAATATAAAATATACAAGCATGCATAATTTTATTTTCTCGAGCACTAGTCAGGGATACACTATTGATAAATAAAAGTTAAGTTATGAGTGCTCACGTATCAATATTGAGGTTCAATATTGTAGGAAAGGTACGTAGACGCAACGGAGATGACAAACACTAAATTGACCTCACGGGCATACCCATGAACCATACCCATCACCTCCATAGCCATAACTCATAATTTCCTTAGCCCTATCCTACTCATAAAACTTGTCTTGAAATGACCCGCTCATGACCTCGTCGTAATATTTTATGTATAATACTCATATTATCGCTCCCTAATAATACTAAATACTAATAATAAGATTAATATTATTAATCTTAATATTAATAATAATCATAATATAAATATAAATATATAATATAGAGAGAGTATGAGACGATAGATGAATGAATGAAATGGCTACGTAAAACTTCGAGCTTTATAGCCCTGAACCGGACCCCATTAACACTAAAATTGCGGAGTGATTAAAGAAAAAGAACCATAATGTGCGCCTAAAAACATGGACGTTTACATCTTTAATATATAGATTTTTTTTAATATATTATATTTATATAATTAATTAAATATTATATTATATTTACGCTCATGGTAAAAATATAATTTTTACAAAAATGACACGGTCGTGGTCTCACGACTCATGTACCACTTTCGGTTTTTCGGGCGCACTTTCGTACGTTTAGAAAACTAGCCTTTTACGTTACGTGACGTGTACCTTTTACAAAAATTAGACTTACTCATCAATAAATTTCCTTTATAAAAATATAACTTATAAAATTGAGCGTTGTGGTCATTTACTTCTATAAATCAGTGACTCGTTGTTTGTCAAAATATTTTATTTTAAATTAAACGTTTTGTGACATGTACCTTTATTAATAACTAGACTTAAATTAATTAAAAACTAACCCACTCAAAGTGTAACTTAATCTTTTGAGTGTTTTGGTCATTTCCTTTTATAAATCCTAGTCTCATTGTTTATCAAAACATATATAATAATATTAATTTAAATCAAAACTTTTTATGACTAGTTTGATATTGTAATTCATCTTTTTGTAACATATAAATATATTTTTATTTAAAATATATAAACTTGTACATATTGTATATCATGGAAGTTTTAATATAATAATATAATAATTAGTTTTTGAAAACTAATAATAGTTCAAAGTTTATTTTAAATTCGTTTAGGAAATATTATAACACGTAACATTTACACTCTAAACCTGTAATTCCTTTATATGCTAACGTTTATTTTAGTTTCTTTAACCTTTCTAAATAAAATAACTTAGTATCGATCGAATCAAATAACAAGGGTTATGAAATTCAATCCTCCACCAACTTTTGTCTAATCCCCAATAATTAACACTTTTGTTCTTATATACAATCACTTTTCCAAATATTCCGAATACCGTTAAAAGTAAGGGTTTTCTAATTCAAAGTGGACCTCATAACAGAGACTCATAATCATAGTTCAATGTATCCGATAATTCAATCATTTGATATTATCTTTTAATCTCGTCGATAAACTTACACCGAACAAATATGTTTATGTAACATATTATTCATTCAATACCTTGATAGCATTTCCAAGTTCAAAAAACAAGATCTCATAGCTTATATTCATATTAACCAATCCGTTCAATGTTTTATTAATATATCTCAATTTAATAAGCACACATGTATATGCATATATATTTATTTACACATAATTGTTCGTGAATCGTTAGGCATGGTCAAAGGGTATTTAATTAAATGAATATAATTTTAAAACTTTCGAGACTCAATTATTACAGATTTGCTTATCGTGTCGGATATATATAAAGGTTAAAGTTTAAATTTGTTCGGAAATCTCCGGGTCATCACAGCTATCTCATATTCAGTTGCTTCTGATCAAAGATGTGCTGGAGACTCTTGTGGTCGGTAAAGATAGTGCTCTTAGTTCCATACAAATAATGTCTCCACAATTTGAGTGCAAAGACAACGGCTCCAAGTTCAAGATCATGTGTAGTGTAGTTCCGCTCGTGAATCTTCAATTGGCGGGAGACATAGGCAATAACCTTTGATCATTGCATCAGTACACAACCAAAACCGCTCTTCGATGCATCACAATAAACAACAAAGTCGTCACTGCCTTCAGGAAGTGATAGGATAGGTGCGGTGGTTAACTTCTTCTTCAAAGTTTGGAATGCTAATTCGTGTGTGGGTTCCCAAATGAACTTCTTGCCCTTGTGAGTCAGCGCGGTCAAAGGACGCGCAATCAGAGAAAATCCTTTGATGAATCTTCGGGAATAACCGGCGAGACCTAGGAATTGGTGAATATGCGTCGGAGTAGTGGGGGTCTCCCACTTGCTGATGGCTTCAATCTTGGCGGGATCAACTTTGATACCCTGGCCGCTCACAACATGACCCAAAAATTGTACTTCCTTCAACCAAAATTCACGCTTAGAGAATTTGGCGTAAAGTTGCTCTTGTCTTAAGAGTTCAAGCACTAATCGGAGGTGTTGCTCATGTTCTTCTTCACTCTTAGAGTAGATGAGGATATCATCTATGAAGACAATAACAAACTTATCCAAGTAAGGCTTGCAGACACGATTCATGAGGTCCATGAACACGGCAGGTGCATTTGTCAAACCGAATGGCATCACAAGAAACTCATAATGACCATAGCGGGTTCTGAATGCAGTTTTCATCACGTCACTTTCCTTCACCCTCAACTGGTGATAACCGGATTGCAAATCAATCTTTGAGTAGACACTCGATCCTTGTAGTTGGTCAAAAAGATCGTCAATTCGTGGAAGAGGATACCGATTCTTGATAGTCAGTTTGTTGAGTTCACGGTAGTCGATACACATACAGAAGGATCCATCCTTCTTCTTCACAAACAGAACAGGTGCGCCCCAAGGCGAGAAGCTTGGTTGAATAAATCCTCGGTCTAACAGCTCTCGTAGTTGACTCTGTAATTCTTGCATATCGGAAGGTGCGAGTCTATAAGGTGCGCGAGCTACAGGTGCTGCTCCTGGCACTAAGTCAATCTGAAACTCTACTGCTCTCTGCGGCAGTAATCCAGGCAATTCCTCTGGGAAGACATCAGAAAATTCGTTCACAATTTGAACGTCGTTCACGCTCTTCACCTCAGTTTCTACCGCTTTCACATGTGCTAGGACAGCAAAATGCCCCTTCTTCATAATCTTTTGCGCTTTCATGCAACTAATGAGGTTCAACTTCGAGGTACATCTCTCTCCATAGATAACCAGTGGTTCGCCATCTCTTTGTGGTATGCGAAGTGCTTTATCTCCACAGATAATATCGGCCTTTATCTTGCTCAACCAATCCATACCGACGATCACGTCGAAACTTCCCAGTTTGATAGGTATCAAATTAATTTCGAAATCTGCACCAGCTATGTTGATAATAGCTCCACGACTAATATGGTCAACCTTTTCAAGTTTTCCATTTGCGACCTCGACAAGCATACTCTCTTTTAACGGGACTAATGACTAATTAATCTTATCGCAAAAATGTCTACATACATAACTTATATCCGCACCAGTATCAAACAAGACAGAAGCTAAAAGATTGTTGATTGTGAATATACCTGTCACCAAGTCGGGGTTATCGCGTACATCCCTTGCATTAACATTAAAAGTTCTAGCACGCGGTGGTCCGTCATCCTTTCGTTTGTTCGGGCACTCGTTTCTGAAATGGCCCGTCTGCCCGCATTCGTAACACTTTTTCGGCCCGTTGGTGTTCGGCCTCCCTATCATCGTGGTAGTCTTGCAGTCTCTACCGATGTGCCCGCTCTTCTTGCACTTCTCACAAACAGCATTACAATACCCGGTGTGGTGCTTGTAGCACCTCTTGCATTGTGGTAGCGTGCCCTTGTAGTTCGGGTTGGTGTTGGTGTTGTTGTTGGGATTAGGGTTTCCACCGTTGTTGTGCCTCTTGGCGGGGGTTTGATCGTAGTTTCTCCCCCTGTTGTTGTTGTTGTGGTTGTTATGGTTGTTGTCCCATTTCCTCTTTTCACTACTACCGGCTTCAAATTTAGCCTTCTCCGGCTCGTCAAGGATGATTTGATTCAGGAGAGTATGCGCCATGCGCATTGCTTGGGGAACATTCGGTGGTCTGGATGAGGTAACATTACCCTTGATGGACTTAGGAAATCCCTAGAAGTATTTCTCCAAGCGCTTAAATTCGGGGGTGACCATGGTCGGACACATCAGTGCTAACTCCAAAAACCTACGATTGTAACTGTTAAGGTCGTTCCCTACGGCCTTCAACTGCATGAATTCAATTTCCATCTTCTGAATTTCGGTTCTCGGACAATACTCATCAATCATAGCCGCCTTGAATTCCTCCCATGGCGTAGCATACGCCTCATCGATACCTTTCGCTTGAGCTAACGTGTTCCACAACGTTAGCGCGCCGTCAGATAGCGTGCAAGATGCAAACTTGGTCTTATTATCCTCCGAACAGTTGCTAACTCGGAATACTGATTCAAGTTTTTCGAACCATCTGGTGAGACCAACTGGTCCCTCGGTGCCACTGAAGTTATGCGGTTTGCAGCTCTGGAATTCCGTGTATGTACACCCATTTCGAACGGGTGGAATAACCGGTGGTGGTGGCAGTGGAGCTTCGAGATTTCTTTCTGCTAGGGCTGCAGCGACCCGTTCGTTGAACGTGTCCTCAATCTGGGCGGCGGTAGGTGTGGATCTTCCGTTAGCCATGGTATTCTAAACAAAAATTTTGACTCAAGTCAAAATCCAGTATGCAAGTAGTAGTAATACAGTATATAGTGACCAACATGGAATCAAAACATCACATGTTATTAAATAATGCATCTAGGTACAAATACCACAGAATCATCGTACAGCAATGTAAATAGAATATCGTGTAAGAATTAAATAACGCAAAGTTCCATTCATTAATAATAATAAGTTTCATACATCTGAATAAGTTCGTACAATACATATGAAATACATGAAACTATATCTAGATTACATCATGAAATCTAAATACAAGGTCCTACAGTGAAGGCGGGTGAACTGCTCCTCGAGCCAACTGCTCCTCGAGCTCAGTGACTCGAGCTCGGAGAGTCTCAGTCTCCCTCATCAGTTCCTCGTTAGAGGGAGCTGGTGGGGCAGGCGGTGCAGGAGGGGCGGGTGGTGCCGGTGGTGCTGATGTAGATGGTCCGGCTCCGGATGTAGACGGTACGTCCCTAGATGTGAGTGGTCCGTATCTAAATCTAGGTGGTACGGTTCCAGGAATAGTCAATACATAACGGGGAACCTTACGTATCTGTGGGTCGGCAGGGTATGGCACAACTCATTTACGAGCAGTAACCCTACGACGATGGCCAAAAGCGTCAGTAAAAGCACGACCTCCATTCACCCCTGGAATGACGGTGCCGTCGGAACGGTACCGCTTCTTCGGCGGGGTGGAGGGTGCCTGAATAGGTCTATCAGCAGGATCCTCATCATCGCTGGAGTCGTCTGATGATGAAGAATCGGTGGATGACGAGTCATCCGAATCGTGTGGTGGTGACACTGGTGGTGACACTGGTGGCTGAGCTGGTAATCCGAAGCGTCCGAAGGCGGCCAACATCTGTCTGTGTCTGCCTGGCGGAATCACGACTAAACATCCATCGGGAGTGCGTCGGCAAGGCGTGCGCATGTGGTTACGAAACGGCCCTTCCCCGAACTCCGCGGGGATCTCAATACCACCAATGCGGGGCTGTGACCTCGAGGGTCCGGGAGCGGACACTGTGAAATGCCCCATCCTAATCCATCTGGACGAAGTCATCAACATTTGATCCCAGAGCGATGATCGACTCCAAGTAATGTCCTTAAATTGAGCAAATGCACAGCGGAAGATTTCTTTCATACCTGAGAATAAACATGCTTTCAAGTGTCAACCAAAATGTTGGTGAGTTCATAGGTTTATCTTAAAATAATAAAATTCATCATTTTGATAGACCACAAAATTTAAATGCTGCATGGTACAAATGGGCCCGAATCCTATACCCACCTGTAATGTACATGCTATATCTTTTAAATACAGTACATCTTTCTCGTGTACGAAACCATTTTCATAAATCATAGTAACCGTACACATATCTTGTGCACAAAAATAACATACACATAACCTGTGTATAAAATCATTCTCTCGATATATAACATTCACATCAACTGGTGGAAATTATCATGTCCACATAATTCAATGGTGGCAATTATCATGTCCACATAATTCAATGGTGGCAATTATCATGTCCACATAATTCAATAAAAATCCGCAGAACTTCTGTCTGCATAATAATTCATTCGAGGAATGTTTTGCTTGTGTCTATCTCGTCAAACATTTATAAAGGCATTTCAAGTAGTCGCAGTTCAAAACATATTTCAAAAGCATTTAATAAAGCAGTTGTAAAAGCAGCGCATGTATTCTCAGTCCCAAAAATGTAAAGAGTAAAAGGGAATCAAATGAACTCACCATACTGTATTTTGTAGTAAAAATACATATAATGACATCAAACAATTGTGGGGTTGGCCTCGGATTCACGAACCTCAAGGAAGTAGCTCTTAAAAAAATGCCCAAGTCCGGGTTTAAACCCGCGACGTCCCGCTAACCCGATAACACCTTTAACCATTCCTTTGTCACCTCTTTTCGGATTTAGATTACACCCTAATTTATTTATCTTATCTTATATCTGTTTCTTCTTCTTCTTCTTTCATACTAGATCAACCAAAGACTAAAACTAGTCTAACAATCACAATCGTATCCTTACTAACGTATCAATAATCGAGTTATTACCATTTATATTATTATCTTCTTTACTAAATTCCATCATCAATTATTATCGAGATCATAATTGTCATCATCTTTTTCTATCCTAACCTAACCATCATTAAGAAATCATCAACGTCACCATCTTTTTCGTTCATCATTTCCGAACCATCTTCGTATAACATCATAAAATATTATAATCTTAATTATAATCATAACCTTAATTGTATCATCACCACTCGTTCTTCATCAATATATCATAGCATCATCCCTCCGTCGCTATATCATTATCAAAACCTCACATCATCTTCATGATCCATCATCTTTTACATCACCCTAATATGCTCATCATCATCATTATTGAATTTCAACATAAATAAACTGGATCGTATACCTATGACACACGTTATATATTCGGCCAAAGAAACCCAACAATCACATCCCATAAGATAAATTCAATGTATTTCTTAATCGACCCAACCTCAAAAATAGTCACGTCCAAACTAAAACGCATGCACTTTAAAGCTTTGTTTATTTGCAAGTGATTTGATTGTGTATTGGTTGTCGCCATTGGAGTAATAAAAAAAAAAGATAACATCAAATAAAAGAAACTAGGCACATGAAGGAATCAAATTGCATTTGCTACGTGTAATCCCACTTAGCACTTTTTGTTGGTCGATTGGTCCCTCACACCACAAATACTAGTGGAACTTGAGTGGGATTAGGTTACTTTGTATTTGTTGGCCATCAGAGAAAAATACAAGGAAAATAATCGCTTTATCAACTTCCATAATTGTTATCATTATTTATGCATCTATCATCTCATTTAATATAAAAACTTGCTCGTCCCTTATGGGTTTGTTACTCGAATAGCAGCAGCAAACAGGAACTACAACAAGTTGTTTGGGTCTATTTTGGTTCGAACAGAAAGGCAGAACACAGCAGTGCAGGGAGAAAAGGAAGAAAAAATACAAAGTGAAGATGGTTGTTTATTGGTGGTTCTCGACAGTGGTGGGGAGTTATGATTGTTGGTTCGTAATAGATACAAAAGTAGTAGTAATAACAATGGTTATTGGTGTAGTAGGGTAACGATTTTAAATGGGTTACAATGGTGGTCATGGAGGTGATGGTTAGGGTGGTTTACAAGGAAGAGAGTGATCAAGAGTGTTGGTAATTGGAATGGTTGTACCGTGGTAAAAGAGTAAGGTGAAGGTGATGGTAGTTTGATCAATCAATATGGGTGATGGGTTCAAAACAGGAACAAGATTACCGCAGTTTGTAGCCATGACAAAAGAGGTTGCAGAGGTCGAACAAGGTATGGTTTATTGGGCTGTTTGGGCAGTGAATGTAGCAGGAGCAGAAGTGTAACCAGTGGAGAGTATTGCAGTTTATAGATGTGGTTTATGTTGGTATTGGATGTCTGTAAATAAAAATGGTGTATCGTGGTGATCCCAGGTGATGTGGTCCTTGTAAAAGATGAACCGAAAAGAAAACAGTAGATATGAATTAGATTGACGAGGTTGAAGATGGTGTTTGTTTGAATTCGTTTGAAACATGAAGAATATAAGTATATCAATAGTTGCAAGTGGTGGTGATCGATAGTTGTTTGTGATTTGATAAAAGTGGTAGTAGGTTGAATGTGTTAATTGAAATGTCCCGTTCTTATTGATTAAAAACGTTCCATATTAATTGATTTCGTTGCGAGGTTTTGACCTCTATATGAGACGTTTTTCAAAGACTGCATTCATTTTAAAACAAACCATAACCTTTATTTCATCAATAAAGGTTTAAAAAGCTTTACGTAGATTATCAAATAATGATAATCTAAAATATCCTGTTTACACACGACCATTACATAATGGTTTACAATACAAATATGTTACAACAAAATAAGTTTCTTGAATGCAGTTTTTACACAATATCATACAAGCATGGACTCCAAATCGCGTCCTTATTTAAGTATGCGACAGCGGAAGCTCTTAGTAATCACCTGAGAATAAACATGCTTAAAACGTCAACAAAAATGTTGGTGAGTTATAGGTTTAACCTATATATATTAAATCATAATAATAGACCACAAGATTTCATATTTCAATACACATCCCATACATAGAGATAAAAATCATTCATATGGTGAACACCTGGTAACCGACATTAACAAGATGCATATATAAGAATATCCCCATCATTCCGGGACACCCTTCGGATATGATATAAATTTCGAAGTACTAAAGCATCCGGTACTTTGGATGGGGCTTGTTGGGCCCGATAGATCTATCTTTAGGATTCGCGTCAATTAGGGTGTCTGTTCCCTAATTCTTAGATTACCAGACCTAATAAAAAAGGGGCATATTCGATTTCGATAATTCAACCATAGAATGTAGTTTCACGTACTTGTGTCTATTTTGTAAATCATTTATAAAACCTGCATGTATTCTCATCCCAAAAATATTAGATTTTAAAAGTGGGACTATAACTCACTTTCACATATTTTTACTTCGTCGGGAAGTAAGACTTGGCCACTGGTTGATTCACGAACCTATAACAATATATACATATATATCAAAGTATGTTCAAAATATATTTACAACACTTTTAATATATTTTGATGTTTTAAGTTTATTAAGTCAGCTGTCCTCGTTAGTAACCTACAACTAGTTGTCCACAGTTAGATGTACAAAAATAAATTGATAAATATTATCTTGAATCAATCCACGACCCAGTGTATACGTATCTCAGTATTGATCACAACTCAAACTATATATATTTTGGAATCAACCTCAACCCTGTATAGCTAACTCCAACATTCACATATAGAGTGTCTATGGTTGTTCCAAAATATATATAGATGTGTCGACATGATAGGTCGAAACATTGTATACGTGTCTATGGTATCTCAAGATTACATAATACACAATACAAGTTGATTAAGTTATGGTTGGAATAGATTTGTTACCAATTTTCACGTAGCTAAAATGAGAAAAATTATCCAATCTTGTTTTACCCATAACTTCTTCATTTTAAATCCGTTTTGAGTGAATCAAATTGCTATGGTTTCATATTGAACTCTATTTTATGAATCTAAACAAAAAAAGTATAGGTTTATAGTCGGAAAAATAAGTTACAATTTGTTTTTGTAAAGGTAGTCATTTCAGTCGAAAGAACGACGTCTAGATGACCATTTTAGAAAACATACTTCCACTTTGAGTTTAACCATAATTTTTGGATATAGTTTCATGTTCATAATAAAAATCATTTTCTCAGAATAACAACTTTTAAATCAAAGTTTATCATAGTTTTTAATTAACTAACCCAAAACAGCCCGCGGTGTTACTACGACGGCGTAAATCCGGTTTTACGGTGTTTTTCGTGTTTCCAGGCTTTAAATCATTAAGTTAGCATATCATATAGATATAGAACATGTGTTTAGTTGATTTTAAAAGTCAAGTTAGAAGGATTAACTTTTATTTGCGAACAAGTTTAGAATTAACTAAACTATGTTCTAGTGATTACAAGTTTAAACCTTCGAATAAGATAGCTTTATATGTATGAATCGAATGATGTTATGAACATCATTACTACCTTAATTTCCTTGGATAAACCTACTGGAAAAGAGAAAAATGGATCTAGCTTCAATGGATCCTTGGATGGCTCAAAGTTCTTGAAGCAGAATCATGACACGAAAACAAGTTCAAGTAAGATCATCACTTGAAATAAGATTGTTATAGTTATAGAAATTGAACCAAAGTTTGAATATGATTATTACCTTGTATTATAATGATAACCTACTGTAAGAAACAAATATTTCTTGAGGTTGGATGATCACCTTACAAGATTGGAAGTGAGCTAGCAAACTTGAAAGTATTCTTGATTTTATGAAACTAGAACTTTTAGAATTTATGAAGAACACTTAGAACTTGAAGATAGAACTTGAGAGAGATCAATTAGATGAAGAAAATTGAAGAATTAAAGTGTTTGTAGGTGTTTTTGGTCGTTGGTGTATGGATTAGATATAAAGGATATGTAATTTTGTTTTCATGTAAATAAGTCATGAATGATTACTCATATTTTTATAATTTTATGAGATATTTCATGCTAGTTGCCAAATGATGGTTCCCACATGTGTTAGGTGACTCACATGGGCTGCTAAGAGCTGATCATTGGAGTGTATATATCAATAGTACATACATCTAAAAGCTGTGTATTGTACGAGTACGAATACGGGTGCATACGAGTAGAATTGTGATGAAACTGAACGAGGATGTAATTGTAAGCATTTTTGTTAAGTAGAAGTATTTTGATAAGTGTATTGAAGTCTTTCAAAAGTGTATAAATACATATTAAAACACTACATGTATATACATTTTAACTGAGTCGTTAAGTCATCGTTAGTCGTTACATGTAAATGTTGTTTTGAAACCTTTAGGTTAACGATCTTGTTAAATGTTGTTAACCCAATGTTTATAATATCAAAAGAGATTTTAAATTATTATATTATCATGATATTATGATGTACGAGTATCTCTTAATATGATATATATACATTAAATGTCGTTACAACGATAATCGTTACATATATGCCTCGTTTCAAAATTATTAAGTTAGTAGTCTTGTTTTTACATATGTAGTTCATTGTTAATATACTTAATGATATGTTTAATTATCATAATATAATGTTAACTATATATGTAACCATATATATGTCATCATATAGTTTTTACAAGTTTTAACGTTCGTGAATCACCGGTCAACTTGGGTGGTCAATTGTCTATATGAACCTATTTCAATTAATCAAGTCTTAACAAGTTTGATTGCTTAACATGTTGGAAACATTTAATCACGTAAATATCAATCTCAATTAATATATATAAACATGGAAAAGTTCGGGTCACTACAGTACCTACCCGTTAAATAAATTTCGTCCCGAAATTTTAAGCTGTTGAAAGTGTTGACGAATCTTTTGGAAATAGATGCGGGTATTTCTTCTTCATCTGATCTTCACACTCCCAGGTGAACTCGGGTCCTCTACGAGCATTCCATCGAACCTTAACAATTGGTATCTTGTTTTGCTTAAGTCTTTTAACCTCACGATCCATTATTTCGACGGGTTCTTCGATGAATTGGAGTTTTTCGTTGATTTGGATTTCATCTAACGGAATAGTGAGATCTTCTTTAGCAAAACATTTCTTCAAATTCGAGACGTGGAAAGTGTTATGTACAGCCGCGAGTTGTTGAGGTAACTCAAGTCGGTAAGCTACTGGTCCGACACGATCAATAATCTTGAATGGTCCAATATACTTTGGATTTAATTTCCCTCGTTTACCAAATCGAACAACGCCTTTCCAAGGTGCAACTTTAAGCATGACCATCTCTCCAATTTCAAATTCTATATCTTTTCTTTTAATGTCAGCGTAGCTCTTTTGTCGACTTTGGGCGGTTTTCAACCGTTGTTGAATTTGGATGATCTTCTCGGTAGTTTCTTGTATAATCTCCGGACCCGTAATCTGTCTATCCCCCACTTCACTCCTACAAATCGGAGACCTGCACTTTCTACCATAAAGTGCTTCAAACGGCGCCATCTCAATGCTTGAATGGTAGCTGTTGTTGTAGGAAAATTCTGCTAATGGTAGATGTCGATCCCAACTATTTCCGAAATCAATAACACATGCTCGTAGCATGTCTTCAAGCGTTTGTATCGTCCTTTCACTCTGCCCATCAGTTTGTGGATGATAGGCAGTACTCATGTCTAGACGAGTTCCTAATGCTTGCTGTAATGTCTGCCAGAATCTTGAAATAAATCTGCCATCCCTATCAGAGATAATAGAGATTGGTATTCCATGTCTGGAGACGACTTCCTTCAAATACAGTCGTGCTAACTTCTCCATCTTGTCATCTTCTCTTATTGGCAGGAAGTGTGCTGATTTGGTGAGACGATCAACTATTACCCAAATAGTATCAAAACCACATGCAGTCCTTGGCAATTTAGTGATGAAATCCATGGTAATGTTTTTCCATTTCCATTCCGGGATTTCGGGTTGTTGAAGTAGACCTGATGGTTTCTGATGCTCAGCTTTAACCTTAGAACACGTCAAACATTCTCCCACGTATTTAGCAACATCGGCTTTCATACCCAGCCACCAAAAATGTTTCTTGAGATCCTTGTACATCTTCCCCGTTCCAGGATGTATTGAGTATCTGGTTTTATGAGCTTCTCTAAGTACCATTTCTCTCATATCTCCAAATTTTGGTACCCAAATCCTTTCAGCCCTATATCGGGTTCCGTCTTCCCGAATATTAAGATGCTTCTCCGATCCTTTGGGTATTTCATCCTTTAAATTTCCCTCTTTTAAAACTCCTTGTTGCGCCTCCTTTATTAGAGTACTAAGGTTATTATGAATCATTATATTCATAGATTTTACTCGAATGGGTTCTCTGTCCTTCCTGCTCAAGGCATCGGCTACCACATTTGCCTTCCTCGAGTGGTAACGAATCTCAAAGTCGTAATCATTCAATAATTCAATCCACCTACGCTGCCTCATATTCAGTTGTTTCTGATTAAATATGTGTTGAAGACTTTTGTGGTCGGTATATATAATACTTTTGACCCCATATAAGTAGTGCCTCCATGTCTTTAATGCAAAAACAACCGCGCCTAATTCCAAATCATGCGTCGTATAATTTTGTTCATGAATCTTCAATTGTCTAGACGCATAAGCAATCACCTTCGTTCGTTGCATTAATACACAACCGAGACCTTGCTTTGATGCGTCACAATAAATTACAAAATCATCATTCCCTTCAGGCAATGACAATATAGGTGCCGTAGTTAGCTTTTTCTTCAATAACTGAAACGCTTTCTCTTGTTCATCATTCCATTCAAATTTCTTCCCTTTATGCGTTAATGCAGTCAAGGGTTTTGCTATTCTGGAAAAGTCTTGGATGAACCTTCTGTAGTAACCAGCTAGTCCTAAAAACTGGCGTTTGTGTTTCGGAGTTTTCGGGGTTTCCCACTTTTCAACAGTTTCTATCTTTGCCGGATCCACCTTAATACCTTCTTTGTTCACTATGAGACCGAGGAATTGAACTTCTTCCAACCAAAATGCACACTTTGAAAACTTAGCGTACAATTCTTCCTTCCTCAATACTTCTAACACCTTTCTCAAATGTTCACCGTGTTCTTGGTCATTCTTTGAGTAAATAAGTATGTCATCAATGAAAACAATGACAAACTTGTCAAGGTATGGTCCACACACTCGGTTCATAAGGTCCATGAACACAGCTGGTGCATTAGTTAAACCAAACGGCATGACCATAAACTCGTAATGACCGTAACATGTTCTGAAAGCAGTCTTTGGAATATCATCTTCTTTCACCCGCATTTGATGATACCCGGAACGTAAGTCAATCTTTGAATAAACAGACGAGCCTTGTAGTTGATCAAATAAGTCGTCAATTCTCGGTAGTGGGTAGCGGTTCTTGATGGTAAGTTTGTTCAACTCTCGGTAGTCGATACACAACCTGAATGTACCATCTTTCTTCTTGACAAACAAAACAGGAGCTCCCCACGGTGATGTGCTTGGTCGAATGAAACCACGCTCTAAAAGTTCTTGTAATTAGCTTTGCAGTTCTTTCATCTCGTTGGGTGCGAGTCTATAAGGAGCACGAGCTATTGGTGCAGCTCCTGGTACAAGATCTATTTGAAATTAAACGGATCGATGTGGGGGTAATCCCGGTAATTCTTTCGGAAATACATCGGGAAATTCTTTTGCGACGGGAACATCATTGATGCTCTTTTCTTCAGTTTGTACTTTCTCGACGTGTGCTAGAACAGCATAGCAACCTTTTCTTATTAGTTTTTGTGCCTTCAAATTACTAATAAGATGTAGCTTCGTGTTGCCCTTTTCTCCGTACACCATTAAGGGTTTTCCTTTTTTTCATATAATGCGAATTGCATTTTTGTAACAAACGATCTCTGCTTTCACTTCTTTCAACCAGTCCATACCGATTATCACATCAAAACTCCCTAACTCTACTGGTATCAAATCAATCTTAAATGTTTCGCTAACCAGTTTAATTTCTCGATTTCGACATATATTATCTGCTGAAATTAATTTACCATTTGCTAATTCGAGTAAAAATTTGCTATCCAAAGGCGTCAATGGACAACTTAATTTAGCACAAAAATCTCTACTCATATAGCTTCTATCTGCACCCGAATCAAATAAAACGTAAGCAGATTTATTGTCAATAAGAAACGTACCCGTAACAAGCTCCGGGTCTTCCTGTGCCTCTGCCGTATTAATATTGAAAACTCTTCCGCGGCCTTGTCCATTCGTGTTCTCCTGGTTCGGGCAATTTCTAATAATGTGGCCCGGTTTTCTACATTTATAACAAACTACATTGGCATAACTTGCTCCGACACTACTTGCTCCGCCATTACTCGTTCCGACACCATTTGTTCCTTTCGTTCTATTAACCCCTGGTCCGTAGACCTCACACTTCACCGCGCTATGACCATTTCTTTTACACTTGTTGCAAAATTTGGTGCAGAACCCCGAGTGATACTTTTCACACCTTTGGCATGGCTGCTTCTGATTGTTGTTGTTGTTGCGGTTATTATTGTTATTGGGATGATTGTTGTAGTTGCTGTTGTTGTTGTTGTTGTTGGGCCGTTTGTTGTAGTTGCGATTGATGTTGCGATTGTTGGGATAATTGTTGCGATTATTGTTGTAATTTCTGTTGTTGTTGTATTGGTGATTCTTATCACCGTTTTCCTCCCACTTTCTTTTGACTTGCTTCACATTGGCCTCTTCAGCAGTCTGTTCTTTAATTCTTTCTTCAATCTGGTTCACTAGTTTGTGAGCCATTCTACATGCCTGTTGTATGGAGGCGGGCTCGTGTGAACTTATATCTTCTTGGATTCTTTCCGGTAATCCTTTCACAAACGCGTCGATCTTCTCTTCCTCATCTTCGAATGCTCCCGGACACAATAGGCACAATTCTGTGAATCGTCTTTCGTACGTGGTAATATCAAATCCTTGGGTTCGTAACCCTCTAAGTTCTGTCTTGAGCTTATTGACCTCGGTTCTGGGACGGTACTTCTCGTTCATCAAGTGCTTGAATGCTGACCACGGTAGTGCGTACGCATCATCTTGTCCCACTTGCTCTAGATAGGTATTCCACCATGTTAACGCAGAACCTGTGAAGGTATGCGTAGCGTACTTCACTTTGTCCTCTTCAGTACACTTACTTATGGCAAACACCGATTCAACCTTCTCGGTCCACCGTTTCAATCCGATCGGTCCTTCGATTCCATCAAATTCCAAAGGTTTGCAGGCAGTGAATTCTTTGTAGGTGCATCCTACACGATTTCCTGTACTGCCAGATCCAAGGTTATTGTTGGTATGTAGCGCAGCCTGTACCGCGGCTATGTTTGAAGCTAGAAAAGTACGGAATTCCTCTTCATTCATATTCACGGTGTGTCGAGTAGTCGGTGCCATTTCCTTCAAAATAGTCAAATGGAACAAGTTAATCATGCAGAATATTAAGAGTAGTTAATAGTATTTCGTAGCATAATATGAACTCATTTATAAAAGTTTTTTCTTCATATTAGCATTTTATAAGTTTAAATTCGGGTAGTACCTACCCGTTAAGTTCATACTTAGTAGCTAATATACAATTCAACTACTACAATTCTATATGAAAAACTGATTGTAATAATATTTCACGTTCAAACTTTTATACAATATTTTACAAACTTACAATACCGCTTATTTTACATAAAGCATGAAATATAGCACACAATAACTTTGATACAAGATAGTTGTGAAGATAATTCTAGCTAGTACACAAGTCGTTCAGCAAAGGCAATAAAGACACGTAATTCATACGTCCAGAAACAAGTCATGCATTCTGGTTTTACTAGGACTACTTCCCATCCTTGGTCTTGTGGAACATAACTGTTATGGCCGTTGATAAGACAGCATGTTGTAACGTCGTCAAAGGGACGAGGGTTACTTAATGACCAACAGTCTCGTAATAACCTAAAAACCTCATTTCTTATCCCAATTACCGACTCCGTTACTTGTGGGAACGTTTTGTTTAATAGTTGTAGCCCGATATTCTTGTTCTCACTTTGGTGAGAAGCGAACATTACTAACCCGTAAGCATAACATGCTTCTTTATGTTGCATGTTAGCCGCTTTTTCTAAATCACGAAGTCCTATAATCGGATATACTGAGTCAAAATAATTTCTTAACCCGTTGCGTAAAATAGCATTTGGGTTCCCCGCAATATATGCGTCAAAGTAAACACATCGTAACTTATGGATTTCCCAATGTGATATCCCCCATCTTCCGAACGAAAGCCTTTTATAAACCAAGGCATTCTTGGAACGTTCTTCGAATGTCTTACAAACTGATCTCGCCTTAAATAGTTGTGCCGAGGAATTCTGACCGACTCTAGACAAGATTTCATCAATCATGTCTCCGGGTAGGTCTCTTAAAATATTGGGTTGTCTATCCATTTTGTGTTTTTATACTGTAAAATAGACAAGAGTTAGATTCATAAAAAAATACTTATTAATACAAGCAATTTTTACATATATCATAAAGCATAAGCACACTATATTACATATATTACACCACACGAATATAACTATCTTATTCCGAATCGCTCGTTTCTTCTTGTTCGGTTTTGGTTCGTTTTTCCAAGTTTCTAGGGATATATGATGTTCCCCTAATACGAGCCGTCGTTGTCCACATTGGTTTAGAAAAACCTGGTGGTTTAGAGGTTCCCGGGTCATTGTTACAACTTAAGGACTTCGGGGGTTGACGATACATATAAAGTTCATCGGGGTTGGAATTAGATTTCTCTATATTTATGCCCTTTCCCTTATTATTTTCTTTTGCCTTTTTAAATTCAGTTGGGGTAATTTCTATAACATCATCGGAATTCTCGTCGGAATCCGATTCATCGGAGAATTGGTAATCCTCCCAATATTTTGCTTCCTTGGTGGAAACACCATTGACCATAATTAACCTTGGTCGGTTGGTTGAGGATTCTCTTTTACTTAACCGTTTTATTATTTCCCCCACCGGTTCTATTTCTTCTTCCAGTTCCGATTCTTCTTCCGGTTCTGATTCTTCTTCCGGTTCCGACTCTTCTTCCGGTTCCTCTTCGGGAACTTGTGAATCAGTCCACGAATCATTCCAATTTACATTTGACTCTTCATTATTATTAGGTGAGTCAATGGGACTTGTTCTAGAGGTAGACATCTATCACATAATATCAAACACGTTAAGAGATTAATATATCACATAATATTCATATGTTAAAAATATATAGTTTCCAACAAAAATGTTAAGCAATCATTTTTAAAGAAAACACGGTCGAAGTCCAGACTCACTAATGCATCCTAACAAACTCGATAAGACACACTAATGCAAATTTTCTGGTTCTCTAAGACCAACGCTCTGATACCAACTGAAATGTCCCGTTCTTATTGATTAAAAACGTTCCATATTAATTGATTTCGTTGCGAGGTTTTGACCTCTATATGAGACGTTTTTCAAAGACTGGATTCATTTTAAAACAAACCATAACCTTTATTTCACCAATAAAGGTTTAAAAAGCTTTACGTAGATTATCAAATAATGATAATCTAAAATATCCTGTTTACACACGACCATTACATAATGGTTTACAATACAAATATGTTACAACAAAATAAGTTTCTTGAATGCAGTTTTTACACAATATCATACAAGCATGGACTCCAAATCGCGTCCTTATTTAAGTATGCGACAGCGGAAGCTCTTAGTAATCACCTGAGAATAAACATGCTTAAAACGTCAACAAAAATGTTGGTGAGTTATAGGTTTAACCTATATATATTAAATCATAATAATAGACCACAAGATTTCATATTTCAATACACATCCCATACATAGAGATAAAAATCATTCATATGGTGAACACCTGGTAACCGACATTAACAGGATGCATATATAAGAATATCCCCATCATTCCGGGACACCCTTCGGATATGATATAAATTTCGAAGTACTAAAGCATCCGGTACTTTGGATGGGGCTTGTTGGGCCCGATAGATCTATCTTTAGGATTCGCGTCAATTAGGGTGTCTGTTCCCTAATTCTTAGATTACCAGACCTAATAAAAAAGGGGCATATTCGATTTCGATAATTCAACCATAGAATGTAGTTTCACGTACTTGTGTCTATTTTGTAAATCATTTATAAAACCTGCATGTATTCTCATCCCAAAAATATTAGATTTTAAAAGTGGGACTATAACTCACTTTCACAGATTTTTACTTCGTCGGGAAGTAAGACTTGGCCACTGGTTGATTCACGAACCTATAACAATATATACATATATATCAAAGTATGTTCAAAATATATTTACAACACTTTTAATATATTTTGATGTTTTAAGTTTATTAAGTCAGCTGTCCTCGTTAGTAACCTACAACTAGTTGTCCACAGTTAGATGTACAGAAATAAATTGATAAATATTATCTTGAATCAATCCACGACCCAGTGTATACGTATCTCAGTATTGATCACAACTCAAACTATATATATTTTGGAATCAACCTCAACCCTGTATAGCTAACTCCAACATTCACATATAGAGTGTCTATGGTTGTTCCGAAATATATATAGATGTGTCGACATGATAGGTCGAAACATTGTATACGTGTCTATGGTATCTCAAGATTACATAATATACAATACAAGTTGATTAAGTTATGGTTGGAATAGATTTGTTACCAATTTTCACGTAGCTAAAATGAGAAAAATTATCCAATCTTGTTTTACCCATAACTTCTTCATTTTAAATCCGTTTTGAGTGAATCAAATTGCTATGGTTTCATATTGAACTCTATTTTATGAATCTAAACAGAAAAAGTATAGGTTTATAGTCGGAAAAATAAGTTACAATTCGTTTTTGTAAAGGTAGTCATTTCAGTCGAAAGAACGACGTCTAGATGACCATTTTAGAAAACATACTTCCACTTTGAGTTTAACCATAATTTTTGGATATTGTTTCATGTTCATAATAAAAATCATTTTCTCAGAATAACAACTTTTAAATCAAAGTTTATCATAGTTTTTAATTAACTAACCCAAAACAGCCCGCGGTGTTACTACGACGGCGTAAATCCGGTTTTACGGTGTTTTTCGTGTTTCCAGGCTTTAAATCATTAAGTTAGCATATCATATAGATACAGAACATGTGTTTAGTTGATTTTAAAAGTCAAGTTAGAAGGATTAACTTTTGTTTGCGAACAAGTTTAGAATTAACTAAACTATGTTCTAGTGATTACAAGTTTAAACCTTCGAATAAGATAGCTTTATATGTATGAATCGAATGATGTTATGAACATCATTACTACCTTAATTTCCTTGGATAAACCTACTGGAAAAGAGAAAAATGGATCTAGCTTCAATGGATCCTTGGATGGCTCGAAGTTCATGAAGCAGAATCATGACACGAAAACAAGTTCAAGTAAGATCATCACTTGAAATAAGATTGTTATAGTTATAGAAATTGAACCAAAATTTGAATATGATTATTACCTTGTATTAGAATGATAACCTATTGTAAGAAACAAAGATTTCTTGAGGTTGGATGATCACCTTACAAGATTGGAAGTGAGCTAGCAAACTTGAAAGTATTCTTGATTTTATGAAACTAGAACTTTTAGAATTTATGAAGAACACTTAGAACTTGAAGATAGAACTTGAGAGAGATCAATTAGATGAAGAAAATTGAAGAATGAAAGTGTTTGTAGGTGTTTTTGGTCGTTGGTGTATGGATTAGATATAAAGGATATGTAATTTTGTTTTCATGTAAATAAGTCATGAATGATTACTCATATTTTTGTAATTTTATGAGATATTTCATTCTAGTTGCCAAATGATGGTTCCCACATGTGTTAGGTGACTCACATGGGCTGCTAAGAGCTGATCATTGGAGTGTATATATCAATAGTACATACATCTAAAAGCTGTGTATTGTACGAGTACGAATACGGGTACATACGAGTAGAATTGTTGATGAAACTGAACGAGGATGTAATTGTAAGAATTTTTGTTAAGTAGAAGTATTTTGATAAGTGTATTGAAGTCTTTCAAAAGTGTATAAATACATATTAAAACACTACATGTATATACATTTTAACTGAGTCGTTAAGTCATCGTTAGTCGTTACATGTAAATGTTGTTTTGAAACCTTTAGGTTAACGATCTTGTTAAATGTTGTTAACCCAATGTTTATAATATCAAAAGAGATTTTAAATTATTATATTATCATGATATTATGATGTACGAGTATCTCTTAATATGATATATATACATTAAATGTCGTTACAACGATAATCGTTACATATATGTCTCGTTTCAAAATTATTAAGTTAGTAGTCTTGTTTTTACATATGTAGTTCATTGTTAATATACTTAATGATATGTTTAATTATCATAATATAATGTTAACTATATATATAACCATATATATGTCATCATATAGTTTTTACAAGTTTTAACGTTCGTGAATCACCGGTCAACTTGGGTGGTCAATTGTCTATATGAACCTATTTCAATTAATCAAGTCTTAACAAGTTTGATTGCTTAACATGTTGGAAACATTTAATCATGTAAATATCAATCTGAATTAATATATATAAACATGGAAAAGTTCGGGTCACTACATTAATGTCTTTGAGAAATTTGTTTGTTTTGTAGCAATTTGGATGACAGGAAAATAATCTTCCATCGTACAGAAGTTTAATAAAAAAAAATAAAGTCTGAACATGATTTACACTGATTTGTACTAACGATTCTATTGTTTAACACTTTAGAGGATTCAAACAAAAATCAGATACAGTGGTTGATTAAGATGTGAAACAGAATTTGATCCTTTATGCGTATATACGTATTTATGAATATTTTAGATGTACATACTAGTATTTATATGTATATTTTTATATACCATATGTATTTGTATATGTATTTAGGTGTATCTGTACTTGTATAAGTGTATATCGCTTATTTCTATATCTGTTTATTAATTTTATAAATAAATATAATAATGTTAATTATACATGTATTAATATTTAATATTAATTTTGTTAATAATAGTGAAACTAATAATAGTAATATTGGTAGTAATAATACTACAATCATTTATATATAACAATTTCGTATCTATAGATTATATATATATATATATATATATATATATATATATATATATATATATATATATATATATATATATATATATATATATATATATATATATATATATATATATATACCTGTATATTTCTACTAGTAGATATTTAATTATGTTTTAGATAGCAAGTAACATAAATATATTAATTATATATATTGAAACAATAATCTCAGAGTATATCTTTAATACTTTGTTAAAGTTGACAAAATGTTTTCAAAGACATTATCATTCAATATACTCTCAATAATTGATTAAACATTTTTAAATAACAGTTTTCAGTTTATCTTAAGATATATTTCATAATAATTAAATCGCATTATAGTTTAATTTATAATATATACTTATTTACATATATTCTTATTTATATATATATATACATTTCTAATTTCTATTTACAATAAAAGGTTCATGAATCATCGAATATCGTCACTAGGTAATTTAATATATGAAAATAGTTCAAAAATTTTGAGACTCCACCTATCAGACTTTTCTTATCATATCGGAATCATATAAGATTAAGTTTAAATTTGATCGGAAATTTCCGGGTCGTCACAGTACCTACCCGTTAAAGAAATTTCGTCCCAAAATTTGAGTGAGGTGGTCATGGTTAACAATAAAAGTGTTTACATGACGAATATGAGTTGATAATTAGAGTTTTATCATCATTGAATAATATAGATAAAACGATTTGATTATATGGAGAGTACGAGTGAAGTTATCACAAAAGATTGAGATAGAGATTTAACTTTTATCGTAGTTACAGTGAATTTCCGGAAATCAAGGACACTAAAGAAAATCTTCGTAATCTATATAAGATTTGATTCTTCAGTAAATAAGGAAATTAAGATCCTCTTTAATTAAATGCGATCATCGGCCTCGATTGCTCTGTCGGATATTTCCACTATAAATGAACTTTTTCCATTCCATTATTTTTATCATTCTTATACTCAATTCCCAAATTCAAAAGATTGTGAAAATGCTTAATCCAGTTCTGATCCTTGTCCTTCTTCTGACAATCGCTTCTGTCTTCCTCCTTTTTCATCTACCACCGGAGGAATCTGTTAACTTTTACTATGCTCTAGGGATTATAGTATTTCTAATCCTCCCGTGTCTTTATATTGCTATACGCACTGATATACACGATTTGTAATTTCTGTGTTTGTGATCGGCTGTATATTTCTTGTTATGTTTCGGAGCTCCATGCTCTTGTTTTCTCTTCCTGGTTCTAAATCAAGCGAATAATGGTCCGGAATTCGTAGATATTGAATTTCAAATGATTATAATATTCTATGCGGGAAGGAACGTGATAGCACGATTTGATTTTCAAATTTATCAACATCACGGAAGATAGAACCATCAAGAATACATTATCTTGATATGTTCAGAAGTTAAGTAGAATGAAAGAGTTATGTAACATGGTTCATAATAGAGGTATGATCTGTGATCCTTTATCACGTTCCATTAGATACTCAGCATGACTTACTGTAATATAATCACGTTGGCCAAGCGTCATTATATTATACTAACCCATGCTTCAATTCCCAACATTTCTCCACCATTCATTCATAATTTATACTTAGATGTTACAGAAGTTTTCAATATAATGGAATACAGAAAACACGAAGAGATATATAATTTCGGACAAGAATATTTATGAAAATATCTTCAGAAATATCGAAGATATTTATGATGATATTTTAGAGTTTCTAAGTTCGAAGGTTGACGAAGAAAAGCCTTTTGCAAGGATTTGGAATAAATAAGGAGCAAGATATTCGCTGAAGAGTTCATCAGATACCGAATCATCTGAATTCATTTAGTACAAGTTTAGTCCTTGTGATTTGTCCACAGTCTCCTTCATAGTTTTGCATAATCCGCTTTCCAGTACCAACTTTCTATTGAGTGTTTCCGTCACTCCATTCTTTATCATTAAACTTTTGGCCATTAAGACCATCTACAATTTTGCTGTTTCCTCTGCATTTAATGCTACCATATCTGAATCGTCAGTTATCAAACTGAGGTGGTTTCAAGAGAATTGTGTTTTTAGATGATTAAACGTTGATGGTAATATGGTGGAATATAAAAGATTGCCCGGTAACAATAAAAGATCACGCATATATATCAAGGTTATAATAAGGTTGTTTCGAATGAAAAGTCAAAGTTGACTTGCTGGAGCTGTGACAAAATTTGCTACTATGGAAAGGGATTGCAAAGTTATTTTCGATAATAACAATGCCAAAGGAGCTAGCACAGATACGTGTTAAACGTTTACTCAGTTTTCGAGAGTTTTTAGGTGCATAACTATATGCATCGATCTTTTCTTCTGTAGATAAAGTGCGATTGGTTCTTCCTCTCGATTGAGGTGTTTTCAAGAATTATGAAAGGTTTGAACGCAGATTGAAATCGTCGAGATACAAATGAGGTTTAAGATGAAATCAAGTGGCAAACTTGAAAAAATGTTTAGTTTCATATGTTATAATCAATATTTTAAATCATTTTAATTATCCAATGTTATTAATCCACAGTCGATAGTCCATAGTTAACAGTCCAATAATTCATATATAGTTTAATATATAATATTCGAATTAATTAATATGTATCGTGACCCGTGTACATGTCTCAGACTCGATCACAACTCAAACTATATATATTATTGTAGAATCAACCTCAACCCTGTATAAAGAACTCAATCATTACTGCATATAGAGTGTCTATGGTGATTCCAAATAATATATATAGATGTGTCAATATGATATGTCAAAACCTTGTATACATGTCCCGATATTTAAATGCTTAAATAACAGTATTTAAATGACGATAAATAAAGTGCGTAAAATAAATAACAGAAATTAAATGACTATAAATAAAATTGTGAGAACATAAATTGCAATAAATAAACTGTGATAAAATAAAATGTAATACGGAATTAACAATTAGCTAGGAACAGTTAGCTAGGATCTTGTTAGCGTGGTTTCTTAACAAAATTTCATATTGTTAATTAGTCTGTTTCTAATCAATTTTTTTTATTGTGTCCATTATTTCTTCATTATGCCACTTGTTGGATTCTGATAGGTCAAAATTCAAATATGAAATTGAAATTGCATGAAAATAGTTATCCTTTGGTGAACGGATACGTATATCGGTGGTTGTAAATAGGATAGTAAATGATTGTTGAATTAAATTCGAAGTATGTACAGTGTAACTTATTAATGTGAAATCTAAATATTCCTCGGGTATTACCTACCCGTTAAAATATTTTTACCATTAACAGTTTGTACAAAAGAATTTTTAATTACAATCTTTATGAAAACATATATACATATATATTTTCTTCAGATGTAATCATGGATTTAATGAGTTAATATGATATTAATCTCATTTGATTTTTTTTTTCGGTTGGAACTAGAATGAATAATCTCTAAAACTTTAGAGATTACATAATCGCCGTGAAGAACGAAGATAAAGATGTACAACGATATGTAGAACGATGATTATACTCGAGGTATAGAATGAGATGTTGAGGCATGAATTGTTGATGGTACTGTTGGTGCCGGTGATGTTGTTGAAGCTGGTATATTTTGCACTATATTTTCCAAGGCTACAACTCGGGCGTGAAGCTCGTTGACTTCTTCTATTATACCGGGATGATTGTCGGTTCGGATGAGCGGATGACTGAGGTTTAGAATCTGAGATAGTATATGATCGTGACGAGATTCTCTGGAAATGAGAGAGAAAATGGTGTCTCGAACAGATTCGCCGGTAAACGTTTCAGGTTCATTGTCAAGAGGTGAATTTGGTTGGTGGAAGGGATTGCCTTCTTCGCGTCTCCATTGATTAAGTTGTGACGACCCGGAAATTTCTGACCAAATTTAAACTTAACCTTTATATGTTTCTGACACGATAAGCAGAATTTGTAATGTTGAATCTCAAAAAGTTTGGAACTACATTCATGTAATCAATTACCCTTTGACCGTGTTCGATGATTCACGAACAATTATGAGTATATAGATATGTATATATAATATATAATATTAACTGAAAACATTAACAAAGTATTAGATATATGATACTTTACATGAATGTATTTGTTTCGATATATTTATCGACAGAATTAAGAGATAATATCAAATGATTGAATTATCAGATACATTATGATATGATTACGGGCCTATATTATGAGGTCCACTGTGATTTAAGAAATCTATTCTTTTTGACAAAATTCGAAAAATGGTAAAGTGATTTATAAGTAAGAACAAATGTGTCAATTAACGGGAACTAGACAAGGGTTAGTGAAAATTCTTGTTTAATTTCCAAGGCATGTTTTATAATATTTTCCTCGTAACCTTGATAAGATAACTATGTTAACTTTCATTTTATTTAATATAAATTTAAGAACGTGGTGTGTAAATAACTTAGATGTTGGATATCGACAAGTTAAGTAACTCGACATTTTTCATTAAGATGATTTCATACGTTTATTCAACCTTTGGACTTTATCCCATGCTTCACCAACAGACTGTAATTTAAAAACTTGAAACCTATTATGAATATATATAATTCTACTTTTCTAAAATATTTTATGATATAACGATTTCCATTATTTTAACCTTTTAACAAAATGATTCTTAAATATATTTAGTTTTGGAAAACAAAATTATCCTATTTATTTGATTTAGTTTCAAAAGTACAAAAAACGTTTTCAGTTAAAAAGAACTTTATTATTAAAACATATATATCTTTTATAAATATCTAGAACCACTTTTGACAACTCATTACTTAACCAGTATGAAAAAGATAACGATATTTATATTTTATTTTATTAAATATATATAACGATTTAAATTAATATTATATATATTTATACGCGTATTATACGTACATAGTTTTATACTTTTACTATACTTTAACTTTACTTTTACTTTACTTTTACTTTAACTTTAATAATTCATACTTTAATAATTTACTTTAATAATTCATACTTTAATAATTCACTTTAATAATTCATACTTTAATAATTCACTTTAATAATTCATTTTAATAATTCATACTTTAATAATTCATACTTTAATAATTCACTTTAATAATTCATACTTTAATAATTCACTTTAATAATTCATACTTTAATAATTCACTTTAATAATTCAAAAATCTATTATAAATAGAATTCAATAGGTTTCATTATTTCATAGAAACTTGAAAATATATTTCTCTAAAATCTCTCAATCGAATTACATATATATATTTTCTTTGTATTATTTCAAGATATTATTAGTATACATATAATACTACGACGGAGTTATATTCAGACGATTTCAAAATAAGTTTTTAAACGGGATAGAGCTAAGGAAATTATGGGTTATAGCTATGGAGGTTATGGGTATTGATCGAGGGTATTGCTCGTGAGGTCAACCTAACGTTTATCATTTTCGTTGCGTCTACATACTTTTCCTGTAATATTGAATCACAATATTGATACGTTCGTGAATCCGAGACAAACCCTGCACTTGTTCAGTGCCGTCATATACATAATTGCTACGAAATACAGTATTGTGAGTTTCATTTGCTCCCTTTTATATATATTTTTGGGACTGAGAATACATGCGCTGTTTTTATAAATGTTTTACGAAATAGGCACAAGTACTAAAACTAATTCTACGTGGGTTTAAACCAGAAATATACCCTTAGCTTGGTAACATTAAACTACTTGTCTATGTACGGTAGGCGCGAATCCTAAAGATAGATCTATTGGGCCTGACAAACCCCATCCTGACTATGGGATGCTTTAGTACTTCGAGGTTATTTTAAACACACATGATCTGGTGTACTTCAGAGGGTAAAACATGAACGTTAAGGCTTGTTTCCGGGTGCCTACAACTTATAGAATACTTTTATACACTTGCGAGTGTACATATATTTATAAACGGAAATCTTGTGGTCTATTAATATATTGAAATGATTGATATGATAAACCTATGAACTCACCAACCTTTTGGTTGACACTTTTAAGCATGTTTATTCTCAGGTATTAAAGAAATCTTCCGCTGTGCATTAGCTCATTTTAAGGATATTACCTGGAGTCATTCATGACATACTTTGAAAGACGTTGCATTCAAGTCGTTGAGTTCATCAAGATTAATATTAAGTCAATTATAGTTGTATGTAATATGAAATGGTATGCATGCCGTCAATTTTTGATGTAAAGAAAGTTTGTCTTTTAAAAACGAATGCAATGTTTATAAAACATATCATATAGAGGTCAAATACCTCGCGATGTAATCAACTATTGTGAATCGTTTATAATGTATATGAATGGGTCCTTTCAGTTGGTATCAGAGCGGTGGTCTTAGCGAACCAGGTCTTGCATTAGTGTGTCTAACTGATAGTTGTTAAGATGCATTAGTGAGTCTGGACTTCGACCTTGTCTGCATGTCAAAAGTTTTGCTTATCATTTTTAGTCGAAAATCATCTACTTACCATCCTTAGGAAATTACCTGCTTATCATTCTTAAGTCTAGACGCGTTTTCCTACATTTATTGCATAATAGTGTATAGACGAATTCTTATCTTAGCATATCTGTTACTGTGAACTTTGACTGACATCTTTCAAAGATTCCTCCGTAATTTATGGGATTTTGGTATTATATATACATATGTAAATTATGTATTGAAAAATACCAAATCTAAATTCTACAATCTATTTCATACAAAAAAAAAAAAAATTCTTTCCCTGATCATACAAGATGGATCCCTCAACCAGTTCGAGTTCCTCGGATTCCGACAGCTATGCCGATATGGATTTCCACATGAGCTCCGAAAGCAGCATGACCGGAATGGATCAACCAATTAGCCATCATCTATTCTGGATGAATTGGGGATGGGTTCGTAATCTACTTAACCATTGGAGACAAGAAGAAGGTGATCCCTTTCATCCACCACATTGCCCTCTTGGCAATGAACCTGAAGCACTTACCGGCGAACCTGTTCGAAACACCATTTTTTCTCTCATTTCTAGAGTATCTCGTCATGATTATATACTACACCAAATTCTAGATCTTATTTATCCGCTCGTCCGAACCGACAATCACCCCGGTGTAATAGAAGAAGTCAACGAGCTTCGCGCTCGGGTAGTGGCTTTGGAGAATATGGTGCAAAGGTTACAAACACCAGCAGCAGCACCAGCAGCATAACCAGTACCACCATCAACAACATCAACAGTACCATTACAACCACCAACAACAACCGCATCGAAAACCTCAACTTCACAATCTGTCCCACGAGCATCGACGTCATATGCCATGTAGATACCAAGGAATACCACAATGATGAAGTATTGATTCATAACTTCATTGGGGAAACATTCTACGGCGATTATGTAATTTTCAAAGTTTAAAAATTATCTATCCTAGCCTCAACCATAAATCAAATGAGTTTAATTTAATATTAACTCATTAAATCTATATTACATCTGAAGAAATATACACATATATATTTCCATAAAGACTGTAATAAAATTCTTTTGTACAAAATATTAATTGTGAATTTTTTTTTAACGGGTAGGTAATACCCGAGAGATATATAAATTCACAATTAATATGTTACATTCTTCGAATCTGATTCAGCAAGTCATCCATTATACTCCCTACTTTCACAACAATATACATTCTTTTATAGAAATCAAAACAACCATACTCATTCAAAATCTAATTACATATTCTGATTTTGAAATCTCATAATTCGATTCAAGATATAACCGAAATCATCACTCTTAGATTCATACATCTTTCAAAACTATACTTTGACTTCAAAACTGTCCTAGAACCTCATTTCTATTCATGGAACTCACAAAAATATTTGTATCATTCAAAATCTTAGAACATCATATGTATATTAACAATTACAATATGTGTTCAAACACTTCGAAATTCCTAAACACATGCGAGATGATGATCCAACCACACATTACCCACTGTCATGCACCTGAAAAGCTCTCGAAACCAAAGTTATAGTTTAACACGTATCCGTGTCAGATCCTTTGATATTTATTACCAAATATAATTTTTCAATCTCTTTCCAAAATAGACAGTTTTGTCTCAGCTCCAGCAAATCACCTTCATTTGTTTATACAAATAAACCCTTCATCATGGTTACTGGGGAACCTTTCATATCTCGCCACATTAGCAGTAAACTTATCAACAACTTCCTTAACCTTCGACTGAAGCCTCTCTGAAAAGCCACTATACTTATTCATTAAAACCCCATCATGTACTCAGCTACATCCTGTAACAATATTTGTCACACCAACTACTGGGAATTAGCAATCAGTATTTTGAATTTCGCGACAATTTTACGTCAAAAGTTATATGTATACATATAACGTCTATCTCCTAGACTTACATACTTCGAATGTGAATTTTCTGAAAAACATCCCAAACTATGAACTAGTTCTCTGAAATTGGAAAAATGCTGATGAAGCAGCAAAAAAATGTAAACGACTTTAACAGTCAAAAGTTTGATGATAAAGAATAGTATGGTGGTAAAGCTGAAAAAAAAGAGAAGGCTTGAAACTGGAAAACAGATTGAGCAGACCATGAAGGAGGCTGTGGACAAATCACAAAGACTAAACCTGCCTTCAAAGGATCCAAATGATTCAGTGTCTACTGAAATCGTTAGCAAACACCTTACTTCTTATTCTAAACCTTCACAGACAAATCTTCTTCATCATCCATCTATGTTAAGAATTCTAAGATATTATCGTATCTTTTATTATAAATATCTTCGATATTCCTGAAGATATTTTCACAACTATTCTTATCCGAAATCTTTTATCTCTTCGCAATATCTGCGTTACAACATAAAAAGAACCTGTGTTAGTTTTTAAATTCTGAAGAAAAAAAAATCGAATTTAAAATAGGAATGTTTTTAAAGTAGTGTTGGGAACTGAAGCATGAGTTAGTATAATATAATGACACTTGATCAACGTGATTATATTACAGTAAGTCATGCTGAGTTTCTAATGGAACATGATGATTCACAGAACATACCGTCATCATGTACTATTTACACGACTCTTACATTCTACCCAATTTCCAAACATATTAAGAACATATCATCTTTATAGCTCTATATTTTCGGATAATCTGGTAATTTGCCAAATCAAGATCGTGCCATTACGATATTCTTCTTGGAAAATTAACTATGTTCATCCAAAAATTCATATCTACGAATTCTGGACCATTATCCGCTTGACTTAAGGCCGAGAAGAGAAAACGAAAGCATGAAGCTCCGAAATATAATGGAGAATATAAAGCCCGATAACAACCCTGAAATTACAAACCGTGTATATCAATGCGTATAGCAATATAAAGACACGGGAGAATGAAAAACACAATAACCCCAAGGTAATGGTAGAAGAAAATAACTTCCTCCGGTGGTAGATGAAAAAGAAGAATGACAGATATGAAAGTTAAGAATATATCAAGAATCAATACTGGATGAAGCATATTAACGAATGCTTTAAAGTATGAATTGGGGAGAAAGACTAGAAGGTGTGAGCTGTGGAAATAAAGAAACGAAGGGGGTGGATTTATAGTAAAATATCAGACAGAGAAATCGAGACAGATTATCGCATTTAATCAAAGAAGATTATGATTTCCTTAATCGCCGAAGAACCAAATCTTATTGCAAAGATTTTCTTTAAATCCCATGAATTCCGGAAATCAATCATAACTACGTCATCGGTTAAAACAAATATACGTTTACTCATTTCACTCTCTTGCGATAGCTTCACTTATACTCTTCGCGTAATCAAATTGTTTTATCTATATTACTCAATGATGATAAAACTCTATTTATCAACTCATATTCATCATGAAAACATTTTTATAGTTAGCCATGACGACCTCGATCAAATTTCGGGACGAAATTTCTTTAACAGGTAGGTACTGTGATGACCCGGAAATTTCTGACCAAATTTAAACTTAACCTTTATATGTTTCTGACACGATAAGCAGAATTTGTAATGTTGAATCTCAAAAAGTTTGGAACTACATTCATGTAATCAATTACCCTTTGACCGTGTTCGATGATTCACGAACAATTATGAGTATATAGATATGTATATATAATATATAATATTAACTGAAAACATTAACAAAGTATTAGATATATGATACTTTACATGAATGTATTTGTTTCGATATATTTATCGACAGAATTAAGAGATAATATCAAATGATTGAATTATCAGATACATTATGATATGATTACGGGCCTATATTATGAGGTCCACTGTGATTTAAGAAATCTATTCTTTTTGACAACATTCGAAAAATAGTAAAGTGATTTATAAGTAAGAACAAATGTGTCAATTAACGGGAACTAGACAAGGGTTAGTGAAAATTCTTGTTTAATTTCCAAGGCATGTTTTATAATATTTTTCTCGTAACCTTGATAAGATAACTATGTTAACTTTCATTTTATTTAATATAAATTTAAGAACGTGGAGTGTAAATAACTTAGATGTTGGATATCGACAAGTTAAGTAACTCGACATTTTTCATTAAGATGATTTCATACGTTTATTCAACCTTTGGACTTTATCCCATGCTTCACCAATAGACTGTAATTTAAAAACTTGAAACCTATTATGAATATATATAATTCTACTTTTCTAAAATATTTTATGATATAACGATTTCCATTATTTTAACCTTTTAACAAAATGATTCTTAAATATATTTAGTTTTGGAAAACAAAATTATCATATTTATTTGATTTAGTTTCAAAAGTACAAAAAACGTTTTCAGTTAAAAAGAACTTTATTATTAAAATATATATATCTTTTATAAATATCTAGAACCACTTTTGACAAATCATTACTTAACCAGTATGAAAAAGTTAACGATATTTATATTTTATTTTATTAAATATATATAATGATTTAAATTAATATTATATCTATTTATACGCGTATTATACGTACATAGTTTTATACTTTTACTATACTTTAACTTTACTTTTACTTTACTTTTACTTTAACTTTAATAATTCATACTTTAATAATTCACTTTAATAATTCATACTTTAATAATTCACTTTAATAATTCATACTTTAATAATTCACTTTAATAATTAATTTTAATAATTCATACTTTAATAATTTATACTTTAATAATTCACTTTAATAATTCATACTTTAATAATTCACTTTAATAATTCATACTTTAATAATTCACTTTAATAATTCATACTTTAATAATTCACTTTAATAATTCAAAAATCTATTATAAATAGAATTCAATAGGTTTCATTATTTCATAGAAACTTGAAAATATATTTTCTCTAAACTCTCTCAATCGAATTACATATATATATTTTCTTTGTATTATTTCAAGATATTATTAGTATACATATAATACTACGACGGAGTTATATTCAGACGATTTCAAAATAAGTTTTTAAACGGGATAGAGCTAAGGAAATTATGGGTTATAGCTATGGAGGTTATGGGTATTGATCGAGGGTATTGCTCGTGAGGTCAACCTAACGTTTATCATTTTCGTTGCGTCTACATACTTTCCTGCAATATTGAATCACAATATTGATACGTTCGTGAATCCGAGACAAACCCTGCACTTGTTCAGTGCCGTCATATACATAATTGCTACGAAATACAGTATTGTGAGTTTCATTTGCTCCCTTTTATATATATTTTTGGGACTGAGAATACATGCGCTGTTTTTATAAATGTTTTACGAAATAGGCACAAGTACTAAAACTAATTCTACGTGTGTTTAAACCAGAAATATACCCTTAGCTTGGTAACATTAAACTACTTGTCTATATACGGTAGGCGCGAATCCTAAAGACAGATCTATTGGGCCTGACAAACCCCATCCTGACTATGGGATGCTTTAGTACTTCGAGGTTATTTTAAACACACCTGATCTGGTATACTTCAGAGGGTAAAACATGAACGTTAAGGCTTGTTACCGGGTGCCTACAACTTATAGAATACTTTTATACACTTGCGAGTGTACATATATTTATAAACGGAAATCTTGTGGTCTATTAATATATTGAAATGATTGATATGATAAACCTATGAACTCACCAACCTTTTGGTTGACACTTTTAAGCATGTTTATTCTCAGGTATTAAAGAAATCTTCTGCTATGCATTAGCTCATTTTAAGGATATTACCTGGAGTCATTCATGACATACTTTGAAAGACGTTGCATTCAAGTCGTTGAGTTCATCAAGATTAATATTAAGTCAATTATAGTTGTATGTAATATGAAATGGTATGCATGCCGTCAATTTTTGATGTAAAGAAAGTTTGTCTTTTAAAAACGAATGCAATGTTTATAAAACATATCATATAGAGGTCAAATACCTCGCGATGTAATCAACTATTGTGAATCGTTTATAATGTATATGAACGGGTCCTTTCATAAGTCGACTACGAACCCATCAGATGAATTAGGGATGGCTGATTGATTGATTCATTATGATGACACCACTTTCGGAGCTTAAGTGAATATCCATGTCGGAATAGCTGTCGGAATAACTATCGGAATAGCTATCGAAATCTGAGGGACTCGAACTTGTTGAGGGATTCATCTCGTACGATCAGATGAAAGATTTTCGATAAGAAATAGATTATAGGATGTAGATTAGTACTCTGCAATACATAATTTACATATGCATATATAATACTAAAATCCCATAAGTTACGGAGGAATCTACGGAAGCTATCAGGAAAAGGTAACAATAACAAATACGCTAAGATATGAATTTTGTCTATACACTATTCATGCAGTCAATGCAGTAAAATGTGTCTAGACTAAGAATGATAAGCAGGTAATTTCTGACAATAAATGATAAGCAAAACTTTTGAGATGCAGACACGGTCGAAGTCCAGACTCACTAATGAATCTAAACAACTATCAGTTAGACACACTAATGCAAGACCTGGTTCGCTAAGACCACCGCTCTGATACCAACTGAAATGCCCCGTCCTAATCCATCTGGACGAAGTCATCAACATTTGATCCCAGAGCGATGATCGACTCCAAGTAATGTCCTTAAATTGAGCAAATGCACAGCGGAAGATTTCTTTCATACCTGAGAATAAACATGCTTTCAAGTGTCAACCAAAATGTTGGTGAGTTCATAGGTTTATCTTAAAATAATAAAATTCATCATTTTGATAGACCACAAAATTTAAATGCTGCATGGTACAAATGGGCCCGAATCCTATACCCACCTGTAATGTACATGCTATATCTTTTAAATACAGTACATCTTTCTCGTGTACGAAACCATTTTCATAAATCATAGTAACCGTACACATATCTTGTGCACAAAAATAACATACACATAACCTGTGTATAAAATCATTCTCTCGATATATAACATTCACATCAACTGGTGGCAATTATCATGTCCACATAATTCAATGGTGGTAATTATCATGTCCACATAATTCAATGGTGGCAATTATCATGTCCACATAATTCAATAATAATCCGCAGAACTTCTGTCTGCATAATAATTCATTCGATGAATGTTTTGCTTGTGTCTATCTCATCAAACATTTATAAAGGCATTTCAAGTAGTCGCAGTTCAAAACATATTTCAAAAGCATTTAATAAAGCAGTTGTAAAAGCAGCGCATGTATTCTCAGTCCCAAAAATGTAAAGAGTAAAAGGGAATCAAATGAACTCACCATACTGTATTTTGTAGTAAAAATACATATAATGACATCAAACAATTGTGGGGTTGGCCTCGGATTCAGAACCTCAAGGAAGTAGCTCTTAAAAAATGCCCAAGTCCGGGTTTAAACCCGTGACGTCCCGCTAACCCGATAACACCTTTAACCATTCCTTTGTCACCTCTTTTCGGATTTAGATTACACCCTAATTTATTTATCTTATCTTATATCTGTTTCTTCTTCTTCTTCTTTCATACTAGATCAACCAAAGACTAAAACTAGTCTAACAATCACAATCGTATCCTTACTAACGTATCAATAATCGAGTTATTACCATTTATATTATTATCTTCTTTACTAAATACCATCATCAATTATTATCGAGATCATAATTGTCATCATCTTTTTCTATCCTAACCTAACCATCATTAAGAAATCATCAACGTCACCATCTTTTTCGTTCATCATTTCCGAACCATCTTCGTATAACATCATAAAATATTATAATCTTAATTATAATCATAACCTTAATTGTATCATCACCACTCGTTCTTCATCAATATATCATAGCATCATCCCTCCGTCGCTATATCATTATCAAAACCTCACATCATCTTCATGATCCATCACCTTTTACATCACCCTAATATGCTCATCATCATCATTATTGAATTTCAACATAAATAAACTGGATCGTATACCTATGACACACGTTATATATTTGGCCAAAGAAACCCAACAATCACATCCCATAAGATAAATTCAATGTATTTCTTAATCGACCCAACCTCAAAAATAGTCACGTCCAAACTAAAACGCATGCACTTTAAAGCTTTGTTTATTTGCAAGTGATTTGATTGTGTATTGGTTGTCGCCATTGGAGTAATAAAAAAAAAAAAAAAGATAACATCAAATAAAAGAAACTAGGCACATGAAGGAATCAAATTGCATTTGCTACGTGTAATCCCACTTAGCACTTTTTGTTGGTCGATTGGTCCCTCACACCACAAATACTAGTGGAACTTGAGTGGGATTAGGTAACTTTGTATTTGTTGGCCATCAGAGAAAAATACAAGGAAAATAATCGCTTTATCAACTTCCATAATTGTTATCATTATTTATGCACCTATCATCTCATTTAATATAAAAACTTGCTCGTCCCTTATGGGTTTGTTACTCGAATAGCAGCAGCAAACAGGAACTGCAACAAGTTGTTTGGGTCTGTTTTGGTTCGAACAGAAAGGCAGAACACAGCAGTGCAGGGAGAAAAGGAAGAAAAAATACAAAGTGAAGATGGTTGTTTATTGGTGGTTCTCGACAGTGGTGGGGAGTTATGATTGTTGGTTCGTAATAGATACAAAAGTAGTAGTAATAACAATGGTTATTGGTGTAGTAGGGTAACGATTTTAAATGGGTTACAATGGTGGTCATGGAGGCGATGGTTAGGGTGGTTTACAAGGAAGAGAGTGATCAAGAGTGTTGGTAATTGGAATGGTTGTACCGTGGTAAAAGAGTAAGGTGAAGGTGATGGTAGTTTGATCAATCAATATGGGTGATGGGTTCAAAACAGGAACAAGATTACCGCAGTTTGTAGCCATGACAAAAGAGGTTGCAGAGGTCGAACAAGGTATGGTTTATTGGGCTGTTTGGGCAGTGAATGTAGCAGGAGCAGAAGTGTAACCAGTGGAGAGTATTGCAGTTTATAGATGTGGTTTATGTTGGTATTGGATGTCTGTAAATAAAAATGGTGTATCGTGGTGATCCCAGGTGATGTGGTCCTTGTAAAAGATGAACCGAAAAGAAAACAGTAGATATGAATTAGATTGACGAGCTTGAAGATGGTGTTTGTTTGAATTCGTTTGAAACATGAAGAATATAAGTATATCAATAGTTGCAAGTGGTGGTGATCGATAGTTGTTTGTGATTTGATAAAAGTGGTAGTAGGTTGAATGTGTTAATGTCTTTGAGAAATTTGTTTGTTTTGTAGCAATTTGGATGACAGGAAAATAATCTTCCATCTTACAGAAGTTTAATAAAAAAAATAAAGTCTTAACATGATTTACACTGATTTGTACTAACGATTCTGTTGTTTAACACTTTAGAGGATTCAAACAAAAATCAGATACAGTGGTTGATTAAGATGTGAAACAGAATTTGATCCTTTATGCGTATATACGTATTTATGAATATTTTAGATGTACATACTAGTATTTATATGTATATTTTTATATACCATATGTATTTGTATATGTATTTAGGTGTATCTGTACTTGTATAAGTGTATATCGCTTATTTCTATATCTGTGTATTAATTTTATAAATAAATATAATAATGTTAATTATACATGTATTAATATTTAATATTAATTTTGTTAATAATAGTGAAACTAATAATAGTAATATCGGTAGTAATAATACTACAATCATTTATATATAACAATTTCGTATCTATAGATTATATATATATATATATATAGATATATAGATATATACCTATATATTTCTACTAGTAGATATTTAATTATGTTTTAGATAGCAAGTAACACAAATATATTAATTATATATATTGAAACAATAATCTCAGAGTATATCTTTAATACTTTGTTAAAGTTGACAAAATGTTTTCAAAGACATTATCATTCAATATACTCTCAATAATTGATTAAACATTTTTAAATAACAGTTTTCATTTTATCTTAAGTTATATTTCATAATAATTAAATCGCATTATAGTTTAATTTATAATATATACTTATTTACATATATTCTTATATATATATATATATATATATATATATATATATATATATATATATATATATATATATATATATATATATATATATATATATATATATACATTTCTAATTTCTATTTACAATAAAAGGTTCATGAATCATCGAATATCGTCACTAGGTAATTTAATATATGAAAATAGTTCAAAAATTTTGAGACTCCACCTATCAGACTTTTCTTATCATATCGGAATCATATAAGATTAAGTTTAAATTTGATCAGAAATTTCCGGGTCGTCACACACTGGGGTAGGTGCACTAGTACCATCTCCGGAAGTGGAAGCGCCGGGATCACTAGTGGGTGTCGGGGCCGGTGTATCGGCAGTAGCAGCAGCAGGTATAGCAGTAGGTAGGGCGACGGGGTCTGAGTCTGTACTGCCCGAAATGCCAGCAGGTGGAACATCCGACATCTGAACAAGGAAAAATAAATTTTCCATGTCAGTATGTCATAAAGCAAGCAAATAATAGGCCAACAGTTTAAATCATGTATAAAAGTAACTAGCATGGCAATAACAGCAATTCGTATGAAAGTAGCATGCAGTCAAAAGCAAGTAGCATCATGCAGTAGTGAAATCATGTAGTAGCATACGGCATATAGCGGAAAAAGTAAGCAGCAGCATGCAGTAAGTTCAGCGAAAACACGTAAACTAGCAAGTTGTAGATTAGTCCTATTAGTGAATCCTACTCGGGTCGGTCTTAGACTCACTAATGCAACCTAATTCCCTACAACCAATGCTCTGATACCAAATGTGATGCCCCGTACAAAACCATCGTGTACGAATCATCAACAACAGGATCATTACAAGGTTAAGTACTAGATGCTGTAATTAAAGATGTTGCATTCACGATAAAAAGGTGATGTCATAACCGACATCAAATGTTTTACATTTCAAAAGCATGCTTCACTAAGTAGAAGCAAATAAATAAGTGTACGTGACCCCAAAGGTCGTTACATAACATAGTTTCAAAAGTAAATAAGTTTGAATGCAAGATAAGTAGTCATGCGATAACAACTCTAAGCAGCGGGTTCTACAGCACGACTAGTACACAGCGGAAGCAACCTCAAGCACCTGAGAAATACATGCTTAAAAACGTCAACACAAAGGTTGGTGAGCTATAGTTTAAGTATAACAATATGTAAGGTAGGCCACGAGATTTCAGTGCTACAAAGAGCGTTTCAAAACAGTATGATAAAGTATATGTTAACCGTGGGCACTTGGTAACTAACTTAACGTTTAAAATACCCCTTGAAAGTACACTTGGTGAGTGCGTATGTTTACGAAGTATTAAACACTCGTTGACTGCTAGCGTGACTAGCCCGAGTGGGGATGTCAAACCCTATGGATCCATATCTAAGATTCGCGTTCACGGTTCAAAAACCGATGATTAACGTTACCGTGCTAAAGGGAATGTTTATGCCGTTGTATGACCCACACATATATAAGTTTAAGTACTCATGCCTAGTATGTAAAACATAAAATCCGCATGTATTCTCAGTTCCCAAAATAAGTTAAAGTAAAAAGGGAATGCTATAACTCACAATGATATGTAGCGGTAAAGTAGTAGTCGGGAAAGGTGTGCAAGTAAATGGTCCGAAGTCCTCAACCTAAGTCAAATAGTACTAAGTCAGTAAATCATCTTAATAGGTTTAAAGTATGTAATTAAGGTCTTAAGGGTCATCATCATTCATCATTAAACAAAAGGCGTAAAGTAGGTTTCATTTATGAAAGTAGCTTAAAACAAAGTCTGAATTCAGTCAGTCACCACGGCCTCTATCCTTACTGAATTAAGGTGAGACCAGTGGCCATGGCTCCATCTATGAGTCCCTTAAGTGTGGTAAAATTTACAGAAGCAAACTCGTCTTGGTTTGACCGTGGCGATGGTCTAAGTGCGAGTAGGTCAGAAATTTCTGCACAACGTTAAAGGACATAGTAACGATCGGAGGGCCATAAATCCTAAACCGTAACTCGGATTAAGACGAGTCCTATATGAAAAGTTATCTACTCGAAAAGTTCTATCTAAAAATCAAGGTTAGAACAGCCCAGGTCTACTGGTATGTTCCAGAAGCATCAGGTCAGTAGGTTTTGAACAGAACAGTGAGTTTAAAAGGGTTCCGGTGGTCTTGGTGCTTGATGTTCATCATGGTTCTCATCCTTGATGCATATAGCTTCAAGTGTACAACTCATTGATGTATCTACATCATCTTAACCAAGTCTTGACCATCATAACCCTAGTGCAAGTCTAAGACATGAAGCACAACTCACTTAAGAGTTGTATGAAGTTTGATGAACCAAAGTTACATCAAAGTCTTAGATCTAACACATACATGAACTATAAACTTGAAAGTTAACTAACTAATCAAGATCATAAGTAGTAGAACATAGTTCTTAGTTTGATCTTGAAGATCCAAGACTCAAAAGTCTAGATCCAAAGTTATATTTAAGGAAAACTTATTTGTGTGTTCTTGAACTTTCAAAGTTAACTTAATTTGTTCAAGAGATATGAGATCAAGACTAACTTGTAGTACTTGACCATATAATCTAACTACATGAAATTAAAGTGTATAAAATAAAGAAACAAGTTAATTAAACAAGTAATTAGTTCAAGGGTTGCTCATACTTTAAAGATTCAACCAAAGTTGATCTTTAAGTAAAGTAAACTTTAAGTTTACTTCCATGACTTACAAGTATGATTTCAACAACAAGAACTTCATAATCTTTGAAACATTATATGTAGAACCTAAACTAGAGAGTTTAGTTCTTGATTGTTCTTGTTAAAACAAGATAAAGGATGAATCAAACTAGAAAGTTAGATTCTTGAAACATGTAAGTAAATAACAACAAGTAATTAACTAATCAAAGACTAGTAACAATAAACAAAAGATGATGATGATTATGTTCATGTAGAAATCGGTTTTTAGAAGTAAAAAGGAGAGAAAAGTTATCTTGCTACTTACTAGATTTGAGAGAAAAGCAAGAGAGAAAAGAGAGTAAACTTGGAAGTATTTTTGTGTGTGTGTTTGAGTGAATAACAAGTGAAGAAGTAGTAAAGTAAAAATGAAATCAAAACCTCCATATGGTAGCCCTAAGGCCACAGTTTTGCTGCAGTATTTTGGAGGGAGGAGTTTGTTTGTTGGTTACTAGAATGTAAAGCTTCAAAAGATGGATATTAAGGGTGCATGCATGGGGAAGGTGTGCAACTAGATTCCAAGTCTCCTTTAACTAACTAGTTCATGAACTAATTGATACTTACAAGTGAAAGAGTGGGCTAAAGGGTCCATTAATAATGTAGGGTGGGCTTGGAAGTCTAATAACATGAGTCCATTACACTAACAAAGCCCAAGTTCAAATAAACCACTAGTTAAACCAAATAAAGCCCAAGTAACTAACTAATAGCCTTAGTTAATTAAAATGATTAATAAATTTAATCATGAATGTAAATAATATCTAAAAATATTATTCGTGAAAGTTCCGGGTGTCACAAAGACGTTTCGGGCTCTTAAAAGTCAAGTACGGCCAATCAAGGCAACATGTAAATGTAATAACATACATTCGTTTAATCACACGTATTAATAATAATAATTATTAATAAATAAATGTTGGAAATTCCAGGGTCGTTACATAAACCATCCTTAAGTCATGTTAAATATGTATAGATATGTACATATACATAATCGTATAATTATCGTGTGTTATATAGTTCGTGATATCATCGGTCAAATTGGACGGTCAAACGTTATGTGAAACTCTTTTCAAAAACATAAGTCTCAACAGTTTGGATTGCTTATCATGTTGGTAAGGTTTATTTTATGTAAATATTAATCTCATAAGTATAAAACGATCGGAAAAATCCGGGTCGTTACAATAAAGAATCCTGATGATTCTGTTCTGATGAAGTCTTTAGCGAATACCTTGCTCCTTACTCTAGACCTTTGTGAACGATATTCTTCATCATTCTCTAATCTTAGATATTCCAAGATATCATCATATCTTTCATTATAAATATCCTCCATATTTCTGAAGATATTTTCATAACTATTCTTACCTTAAATTATTTATCTCTTCGCGCTATCAATGTTACATCATAAGGGAAACTGTTTCAGTTTCTAAATTCTAAAAAATTTGAATTTAAAATATGAATGTTTTTGAAGAAGTGTTGGGAACTGAAGCATGAGTTAATATAATATAATGACACTTGATCAACGTGATTATATTACGGTAAGTCGTGCTAAGTTTCTAATGGGACGTGATGATTCACAGATCATAACGTCATCATGTGCCATGTTACACGACTCTTACATTCTACCCAATCTCCAAACATATCAAAAACATATCTTCCTGATAGTTCTATCTTTTCTCTTGAATTCTGGTAATTTAACCAATCAAGATCGTGCTATTACAAATTTCTCTTTTGGAACATTAGTCATGTTTATTCAAAACCCCATATCTACGAATTCTGGACCATTACTTGCTTTATTTAACGTCGGGAAGAGAAAACAAAAGCATGGAGCTCCGAAATATAAAGGAGAATATAAAGCCCAATAACAACACATAAATTACAAACTGTGTATATCAATGTTTATCGTAAAATAAAGACACGGGAGAATTAAAAACACTATAACCCCAAGATCGAAGTATAAGAAAATAGATTCCTTCGGTGGAAGTTGGAAAAGGAGAATGATTGTTGCGATAGTCAGGATAAGGAAAAGGATTAGAACTGGATTAAGCATTTTCACAATATTTTGAATTTGGGAATTGAGTATAGGAGTGGTAAAAGTAATGGAACGGAAGAAGTTAATTTATAGTAAAATATCTGATAAAGAAATCAAGGCAGATCTCTGCATTGAATTAGAGAGATCCTAAATTCCTGAATTATTGAAAAATCAAATCTTATATAGATTTGAAGATTTTCTCTAAATTCCTTGAATTTTGGAATCAACCATGACTACGTCACCAATTAACATGAACATACAGTTACTCATTTCACTCTTTTGTGATAACTTCACTCGAATACTTCGCATAAACAAATTGTTTTTTCCATATTACTCGCTGATGATAAAACTCTAATTTTCAACTCGTATGCATCATGAAAACATATTTATTGTCATCCATGACCATCCCAATCAAATTTCGGGACAAAATTTCTTTAACGGGTAGGTACTGTGACGACCCGAAAATTTTCGACCAAATTTAAACTTAATCTTTATATGGATTCGACACGGTAAGCAAAGTCTGTAATGTTGAGTCACGAAATTTTTGGAACTACGTTTATAGATTCAATTACCTCTGACCAATCCCGACGATTCACGAATAATGGTGTAAATAATTATGAATATATATATATATATATATATATATATATATATATATATATATATATATATATATATATATTGATTTAATACAAAACCCTTTTATCAAATAGAATTAAAGATGTAAAATAATAAATAGAATAATTAAGTTACTAATAAAATGGATATTATATATATATATATATATATATATATATATATATATATATATATATATATATATATATATATATATATATATATATATAATCATTATTAAGAATTATTACATTATAATAATCGAAACTACATTCTATGGTTGGATTATCAAATCGAATATGCCCCTTTTTAGTCTGGTAATCTAAGAATTAGGGAACAGAAACCCTAATTGCCGTGAATCCTAAAGATAGATCTATTGGGCCCAACGAGCCCCATCCGGGTTACGGATGCTTTAGTACTTCGAATTTATCATGTCCGATGAGAGTCCCGGAATGATGGGGATATTCTATATGCATCTAGTTAAGGTCGATTACTAGGTGTTCACCATATGAATGAATTTTAATTCGCGGGTTACGCGTGTTATTATGTACTCGGGTTACGTGTACAATTAAATATCTAAAATCTTGTGGTCTATTAAAATGATGGAAATGAATGTTTACGATAAACTAATGAACTCACCAACCTTTTGGTTGACACTTGAAAGCATGTTTATTCTCAGGTATTAAGGAAATCTTCCGCTGTGCATTTGCTCATTTTAGATATATTACTTGGAGTCATTCATGACATATTTCAAAAGACGTTGCATTCGAGTCATTGAGTTCATCAAGATTATTATTAATTCAATTATAGTTGGATATATTATGAAAGGGTATGCATGCCGCCAACTTTCGATGTAATGAAAATTTGTCTTCTTAAAAATAAATGCAATGTTTGTAAAATGTATCCTATAGAGGTCAAGTACCTCACAATGTAATCATATGTTTTTGTATTCGTCCTTATGGATTAGGACGGGTCCTTACATTACTTATCTAGTCGACATCCATTATCTAAGTTATTTACACTCCACGATTCACTTTCACATTAAATAATATAAAAGCTAAATAGTTATCTTATCAAAGTCACGTAGAAATTATGGTAAAGCATGTATTGGAAATCCAACAGGAATCTCCATTAACATTTGTCTAGTTCTCGTAAATTGACACATTTGTTCTTACTTGTAAAACACTTTACCATTTTTCGAATATAGTTAAAAAGTATAGATTTCTTTAAATCACAGTGGACCTCACAACAGAGACTCGTAATCATAATGAATCTTGATAACTCAATCATTTGATATCATATTGTAATTCTGTCGATAAATATATTAAACAAATATGTTCATGTAAAATATTATACGTTTAATACTTTGTTAACATTCTCAAGTTACAATATATATATATATATATATATATATATATATATATATATATATATATATATATATATATATATATATATATATATATATATATATATATAATCATATCCATTTATATAATGATTTGAGAATCGTCGGAATTTAGTCAAGGTTAAATTAATGTATGAACACAGTTTAAAATTTTTGAGATTTAACTTAACAAATTTTGCTTATCGTGTCAGAATAATATAAAGATAAAGTTTAAATTTGGTCGAAATTTTTGAGTTGTCACACTTTAGAGGCATGATCTTCAAAACAGAATAACACACCAGATCAGTGTCAAAAACAACGTTATATATAAAAATATACTAGCAACGAGTAGTGAAGACTAGTAAATAGTAATAATACGTAGATATTTCTTAGTAGTGAGAAGTAGTGTTAAGTAGTACTAGTAGTAGTACGTAGTAACAGTAGTGACACTAGTGATAGTAATGATAGTAGTGACACTAGTATTATGTAGTGATAGTAGTGGTATAGATGTATAGATAACACAACACCACACAATATAAACGTAAATAGTCATTCATAAATGATAAGGTAATCCACCATAATCAAAAATAATCCAAAAGTAACATATGCAACCAAAATAAATGTCAAGTACTAATAGCCCGGTATAAACCACCCGGCAAGTCTATGCAATAATAGTAGAAAGAATACCAAAGAAATGAGTAGAAGAAAGTCCAAAGTCAAGTGACTCCTTCACTTCTTTCTCTTCTAGTGTGAAAGGCTGGTCCATCATCACTCTTAGCCTTGGCTAGATCTGCCACGAGCTTAGATATCCTTGCAACATATGTTGCATTTAGATTTTCTTGCTCGTGAAAGCTAGCCTCTATGTCGTACAAGTACTCGTTCATAGACTTCACCGTCTCTTGTAATCCCTCGATTACCTCTGGATGCGGGGTAACCCTCATGATATCACTGATGGCATTCACCCGATCTCGTATCAACAGGTTCCTGTTAGTATGGATTAGATCCATAGCGTAGATGTTAACGGGATGATTAGGCATTGGAGCCGGTGTAGGGTTATTAAGCACCGGAGCAGGTTCAGGTTCAGACTAACTCAACATGTACCTCATCAGTACAAGAACAGATAGAGAAAGAACATCAGTTAATTACAAATTACAATCATAAAGTAATCATATAGTGACTAAGCTTAGGTCGTAGTCTAGATTCGCTAAAGTGTTCTAATGACTCGATCAGACACACTAATGCAAATCCTAGTTCCCTATGAACCGTTAGCTCTGATACCAACTATAACACCCCGACAAATTCCATCTGACTGCGTGTTAATCATAGGTCCCACAGTAACAGTTCACGCCCTCTAAATGAGACATTTCAAAAGCATTCGCATTTAATTTTATTAAAAACATTTGACTTTAAAACACTAGTCAACAACCATAAAGAATTATTATTGTGATCGTAACCACAAGCCAACGGTATTTAGAAAATATAAAAAGTTAAAATGTAAATTAAATAGAAATAATGTCTTGACAAAAAGATGCTGACTCCACAGCCAGAGCATGGATCAAGTAAACCAGCGGAAGCTATACCTCTAAGGACATGAGAACAAACACGCAAAAACATGTCAACAATAATGTTGGTGAATCTACAGGTTTAAGTAGTATAAAACAGTATCTGAAAAATAGTATTCATAAAAAATAGTTCATTTGCATTTGACCACGATATTTCAATAAGCAAAACCCAAGCGTTGCAAAAATGTACATATGAAAGGACCCGTTCATATACATTATAAACGATTCACAATAGTTGATTACATCGCGAGGTATTTGACCTCTATATGATACATTTTACAAACATTGCATTCGTTTTTAAAAGACAAACTTTCTTTACAACGAAAGTTGACGGCATGCACACCATTTCATAATACATCCAACTATAATTGGCTTTATAATAATCTTGATGAACTCAATGACTTGAATGCAACGTCTTTCAAAATATGCCATGAATGACTCCAAGTAATATCCTTAAAATGAGCTAATGCACAGCGGAAGATTTCTTTAATACCTGAGAATAAACATGCTTTAAAGTGTCAATCAAAAGGTTGGTGAGTTCATAGGTTTATCATAACAATCATTTCAATATATTAATAGACCACAAGATTTCCGTTTATAAATATATGTACACTCGCAAGTGTATAAAAGTATTCTATAAGTTGTAGGCACCCGGTAACAAGCCTTAACGTTCATCTTTTACCCTCTGAAGTACACCAGATCAGGTGTGTTTAAAATAACCTCGAAGTACTAAAGCATCCCATAGTCAGGATGGGGTTTGTCAGGCCCAATAGATCTATCTTTAGGATTTGCGCCTACCATACATAGACAAGTAGTTTAATGTTACCAAGCTAAGGGTATATTTCTGGTTTAAACCCACGTAGAATTAGTTTTAGTACTTGTGCCTATTTCGTAAAACATTTATAAAAACAGTGCATGTATTCTCAGTCCCAAAAATATATATAAAAGGGAGCAAATGAAACTCACAATACTGTATTTCGTAGTAAAAATACATATAACGTCATTTAACAAGTGCAAGGTTGGCCTCGGATTCGCGAACGTATCAATATTGAGATTCAATATTGCAGGAAAGTACATAGACGCAACGGAGATGATAAACACTAGATTGACCTCACGAGCATACCCATGAACCATACCCATCACCTCCATAGCTATAACCCATAATTTCCTTAGCTTCGAGTCATTCAAAAAAACTATTTTGAAATCACTCGGACAGCACTCCGTCGTAATATTTTATGTATACTAATAATATCTTGAAATAATACAGAGCAAATATATTTATATATATATATATATATATATATATATATATATATATATATATATATATATATATATATATATATATATATATATATATATATATCGATTGAGAGAGTTTAGAGAAATATATTTTCAAGTTTCTATGAAATATTGAAACCTATTGAATTCTATTTATAATAGATTTTTGAATTATTAAAGTGAATTATTAAAGTATGAATTATTAAAGTGAATTATTAAAGTATAAATTATTAAAGTGAGTTATTAAAGTATGAATTATTAAAGTGAATTATTAAAGTATGAATTATTAAAGTAAATTATTAAAGTATGAATTATTAAAGTGAATTATTAAAGTATGAATTATTAAAGTGAATTATTAAAGTATGAATTATTAAAGTGAATTATTAAAGTTAAAGTAAAGTAAAAGTAAAGTAAAGGTAAAGTTAAAGTATAGTAAAAGTATAAAAACTATGTATGTATAATACGCGTATAAATATATATAATATTAATTTAAATTGTTATATATATTTAATAAAATAAAATATAAATATCGTTATATTTATTATACTGGTTAAGTAATGAGTTGTCAAAAGTGATTCTAGATATTTATAAAAGTTATATACATTTTAATAATAAAGTTCTTTTTAAACTGAAAACGTTTTTGTACGTTTGAAAATAGATTAATAGAATATTATGGAAACCAATTCTCCACTAGCTTTTGTCTAACTTTCGTAAATGACACTTTTTATTTTTATTTATAAATAGCTTTACAAATTATTCCGAATACCGTTAAGAGGAATAGATTTTCTCAAATCAAAGTGGACCTCTCAACAGAGACTTGTAATCATAATTCAATGTTTCTGATAATTCAATCATTTAATATATTTTTTTTTAATTTCGTCGATAATCATATTAAAACAAATACGTTCATATAAAGCGTTATACGTTTAAATACTTTGTTGACATTTTCAATTTATAACATATACACATATACATACATATTCATATATGTTCATTTAATGGTTCGTGAATCAATGGAATTTGGTCGAGGTTTAAATGAATGTATAAACATTGTTTAAAATCCTTGAGATTTAACTTAACAAACATTGCTTATCGTGTCAGAATAATATAAAGATAAAGTTTAAATTTAGTCGGAAATTTCCGGGTCGTCACAGTACCTACCCGTTAAAGAAATTTCGTCCCCGAAATTTGATAGAGGTTGTTATGGCTAACAATGAGAATGTTATTATGACGATTATGAAGTTTTATCATGTCTAAGAAGTATGGATAAAATAATTCGATTACTCAAAGCGTATGAGGGAAGTTATCGTAAATGAAGGAAATAAGATTATAGTGATTCGTCATATCTTTTGACGTCATCACAATTGATCTCCGAATTTAAAGAAAATCTTTGTAATCTATGTTGGATTTGATGCTTCGGTGATTAAGGAGATTATGATTCTCTTCGAATTAATACGATAATCCATCTTGATTTCTCTGCCGGGTATTTCACTATAAATCCACCTCCTTCGTTTCCTTATAACTCACACCTTCTATTCTTTCTCCCTCAACTCATATTTTAAAGTATTTGTCAATATGCTTCATCCAGTACTGATTCTCAATATACTCCTCACTTTCATATCTGTCGTTCTTCTTTTTCATCTGCCTCCGGAAGAATCTATTTACTTCTACTATACTCTCGGTTTTATAGTGTTTTTAGTTCTCCCGTGTCTTTATATTGCTATATGCATTGATATATACGGTTTGTGATTTCTGGATTGTTGTTGGGTTTTATATCTTCCCTTATATTTCAAAGTCCTTGCTTCTTCTATAATTATTGTCATCCACAGTTAATGCTCTCTTCTATATGCTATGATTTATACTCCCATTTCTGGTTCGGAGCTTTGTCCTTTTGTTTCTTCTTCTTGCGATTAAGCACCGCTTGTAATGGTCCAGAATTCGCAGATATAAATTTTGGAATGAACATTGTTAATGTTCTAGGAAGGAAATTGAAATGACACGATCTTGACTTGTCAAATTACCAGAATACCTCGAAAAAGGCCGAATCATCAAGAAATATTTTCTTGATATTTAGAGATCAAAGAGAATACAAGAGTCGTGTAACATAGCACATGATGACGTTATGATCTGTGAATCATCATGTTCCATTTAGAAACTCAGCATAAATTACTGTAATATAATCACGTTGATCAAGTGTCATTATATTATACTAACTCATGCTTCAGCTCCCAACACTTCTTCAAGAATATTCCTATTTTAAACTCGAATGTTTCAGAATTTAGAAACTAAAATAGTTTCTTTTATGATATAATACAGATAGCGCGAAGAGGTAAATGATTTCAGATAAGAATAACTATAAAAATATCTTCAGAAGTATGGATGATATTTATAATGAAAAATACGATGATATCTTAGAATGTCTAATATCAGAGGATGATGAAGGATATTGTCCGAAGGGGTTTAGAGTCAGGAGCAAGGTATTCGTTAATGACTTCAGCAAGTACTGAATCATTTGGATTCTTTGAAGGCAGGTTCAGCCTTTGTGATTTGTTCACAGCCTCCTTCACACTTTGCTCAATCCGTTTTCCAGTTCCAAAGCTTCTCTTTTTCTGAGGTTTACCAATATACTATCCTTTATCATCCAACTTTTTACTGTTAAGGTCGTTTACAGTTTTTGCTGCTTCATCAGCATTTTTCAAAATTTCGAGAACTGGTTCGCAGTTTAGGGTGTTTTTCAGAAATTTCTCATTCAAAGAATGTAAGTCTTGGAGGTAGACGTTGTGTGTATATGTAATTGTTGATGTGGACATGCTGCGAGGTTTCAAAATACTGATTGCTGATTCCCAATAATTGGTATGGCAATTCTTGTTATAAGGTACGAATGAGTATATGATAGGGTTTCGATAATTATAATGATTTTTTTTTGGAAAGTCAAAGATCAATGAAGTTGTTGGTAAGTTTATTGCTAATGTGGTGAATATAAACGATTCCCCGGTAACGTTGGCGAAAGGGCAACGTATCTATCGAGGTTATAATAAGACTGTTTTGATTGAGAAGTCGAAGATGACTTGCTGGAACTGTGACAAAACTGTCTATTTTGAAACGGAATTGAAAAGTCATTTTAGCTAATAAATGCCAAAGGGTCTGACACGGATACGCATCGAACTATGACTTTGGCTTCGAGAGCTTTTTAGGTACATAAATGTGGGTAATATGTGGTTGAATCATCATCTCGATTGTTCATTGTTTGAAGTGTCTTCGAAAACTTCGGAGAGTTTGAACACAGTTTGTAATCTTTAATATACATATGATGTTCTAACACGGTTTTGAAGTCAAAGTATAGCTTTGAAAGATGTAGGAATCTAAGAGTGATGTCTTCTGTTAAATCATGACTTGGATTTTGATTTGTCAAAATCAGAATGCGTAATCAAATTTGGGTGAGAATGGTTGCTTTGATTTCTATACAAGAATGCATATTGTTGTGAGATTTTGGGAGTATAGTTGATGATTTGCTTAATCAGATTCGAAAAATGTAATATATTAATTGTGAATTTATATATCTCTCGGGTATTACCTACCCGTTAAAAAAAATTCATAATTAATATTTTGTACAACAGAATTTTATTACAGTCTTTATGAAAATATATATGTGCATATTTTCTTAAGATGTAACATAGATTTAATGAGTTAATATTAAATTAAACTCATTTGATTTACGGTTGAAACTAGAACTGAATAATCCCTAAAGACTTTAGAAATTACATAACTTTTACGGAGTATTTATTCAATAAAATTGAAATTATGAATTAATACTTCGTTATTTGTTGGTGTTTGTAACCCTTGCACCATATTCTCTAAAGCCACTACTCGAGCGCGAAGCTCGTTGACTTCTTCTATTACACCGGTGTGATTGTCGGTTCGGACAAAAGGGTAAATAAAATCTAGAATTTGGTGTAGTATGTAATCGTGACGAGATACTCTAGAAATAAGAAAGAAAATGGTGTTTCGGATAGGTTCGCCGGTAAGTGCTTCAGGTTCTTCGCCAAGAGGGCAATGTGGTGGATGGAAGGGATCACCTTCTTCTTGTCTCCAATTATTGAGGAGGCTACGAACCCATCCCCATTTCATCCAGAATAGATGATGACTAATTGGTTGATCCATTCCGGTCACACTGCTTTCGGAACTTGAATGGGATTCCATTTCGGAATCCGAGGGACTTGAACTAATGACGAATTCCATTTCGTACGATTGAATAAAGAATTTTTCGATATGAAATAATTTTCCAGCTATCGGGTGGTATTCTAATTATATAGAGCAAAAGGTTTCGTAGATTACGGAGGAATTTACGGAATATGTCAGGCAAAGTTTACAGTAACAGATACGCTAAGATATGAATTAGCAGATACGTTAAGATATGAATTTTGTTTATACACTATTCATGCAATCAATGCAATAAGATGTGTCTAGACTAAGAATGATAAGCAGGTAATTTTTGACAAAAATGATGAGCAAAACTTTTGACATGCAGACACGGTCGAAGTCCAAACTCACTAATGCATCCTAACGACTATCAGTTAGACACACTAATGCAGACCTGGTTCGCTAAGACCACCGCTCTGATACCAACTGAAAGGACCCGTTCATATACATTATAAACGATTCACAATAGTTGATTACATCGCGAGGTATTTGACCTCTATATGATACATTTTACAAACATTGTATTCGTTTTTAAAAGACAAACTTTCTTTACAACGAAAGTTGACGGCATGCACACCATCTCATAATACATCTAACTATAATTGGCTTTATAATAATCTTGATGAACTCAATGACTTGAATGCAACGTCTTTCAAAATATGCCATGAATGACTCCAAGTAATATCCTTAAAATGAGCTAATGCACAGCGGAAGATTTCTTTAATACCTGAGAATAAACATGCTTTAAAGTGTCAATCAAAAGGTTGGTGAGTTCATAGGTTTATCATAACAATCATTTCAATATATTAATAGACCACAAGATTTCCGTTTATAAATATATGTACACTCGCAAGTGTATAAAAGTATTCTATAAGTTGTAGGCACCCGGTAACAAGCCTTAACGTTCATCTTTTACCCTCTGAAGTACACCAGATCAGGTGTGTTTAAAATAACCTCGAAGTACTAAAGCATCCCATAGTCAGGATGGGGTTTGTCAGGCCCAATAGATCTATCTTTAGGATTCGCGCCTACCGTACATAGACAAGTAGTTTAATGTTACCAAGCTAAGGGTATATTTCTGGTTTAAACCCACGTAGAATTAGTTTTAGTACTTGTGCCTATTTCGTAAAACATTTATAAAAACAGTGCATGTATTCTCAGTCCCAAAAATATATATAAAAGGGAGCAAATGAAACTCACAATACAGTATTTCGTAGTAAAAATACATATAACGTCATTTAACAAGTGCAAGGTTGGCCTCGGATTCACGAACGTATCAATATTGAGATTCAATATTGCAGGAAAGTACATAGACACAACGGAGATGATAAACACTAGATTGACCTCACGAGCATACCCATGAACCATACCCATCACCTCCATAGCTATAACCCATAATTTCCTTAGCTTCGAGTCATTCAAAAAAACTATTTTGAAATCACTCGGACAGCACTCCGTCGTAATATTTTATGTATACTAATAATATCTTGAAATAATACAGAGCAATATATATATATATATATATATATATATATATATATATATATATATATATATATATATATATATATATATATATATCGATTGAGAGAGTTTAGAGAAATATATTTTCAAGTTTCTATGAAATATTGAAACCTATTGAATTCTATTTATAATAGATTTTTGAATTATTAAAGTGAATTATTAAAGTATGAATTATTAAAGTGAATTATTAAAGTATAAATTATTAAAGTGAGTTATTAAAGTATGAATTATTAAAGTGAATTATTAAAGTATGAATTATTAAAGTAAATTATTAAAGTATGAATTATTAAAGTGAATTATTAAAGTATGAATTATTAAAGTGAATTATTAAAGTATGAATTATTAAAGTGAATTATTAAAGTTAAAGTAAAGTAAAAGTAAAGTAAAGGTAAAGTTAAAGTATAGTAAAAGTATAAAAACTATGTATGTATAATACGCGTATAAATATATATAATATTAATTTAAATTGTTATATATATTTAATGAAATAAAATATAAATATCGTTATATTTATTATACTGGTTAAGTAATGAGTTGTCAAAAGTGATTCTAGATATTTATAAAAGTTATATACATTTTAATAATAAAGTTCTTTTTAAACTGAAAACGTTTTTGTACGTTTGAAAATAGATTAATAGAATATTATGGAAACCAATTCTCCACTAGCTTTTGTCTAACTTTCGTAAATGACACTTTTTATTTTTATTTATAAATAGCTTTACAAATTATTCCGAATACCGTTAAGAGGAATTGATTTTCTCAAATCAAAGTGGACCTCTCAACAGAGACTTGTAATCATAATTCAATGTTTCTGATAATTCAATCATTTAATATATTTTTTTTTAATTTCTTCGATAATCATATTAAAACAAATACGTTCATATAAAGCGTTATACGTTTAAATACTTTATTGACATTTTCAATTTATAACATATACACATATACATACATATTCATATATGTTCATTTAATGGTTCGTGAATCAATGGAATTTGGTCGAGGTTTAAATGAATGTATAAACATTGTTTAAAATCCTTGAGATTTAACTTAACAAACATTGCTTATCGTGTCAGAATAATATAAAAATAAAGTTTAAATTTAGTCAGAAATTTCCGGGTCGTCACAACATACATCCATGAGCACCTGACACTACAACAAAAACAACCTTTCGGGACCCCCACAAGGGTCCTAATATATGACATATTGGGACCCTTTCGCTCATAGGACCATTTGACACTTGGTTACTAGATAAGCCGTACCAAAAGCTAAAAAGGGTCGCAAAAAAATTACCTATTAGGATCCCAAAAAAGGTTCAATAAGGTGACGATCTACGTTAGTAAATAGGGTCCTAAAAACATATTGGGACCCTTTAATGAAGGTCCTAAAAACTAATTGGGACCCTTTTTTACGATGGACATTGGTCCTTAAAAACATATTGGGACCCTTTATTACGAAGAAAATTGGTCCTAAAAAACATTTTTGGGACCCTATATTACGACCGATAAGGGTCCTAATATAGATATCCTGTAACGGCCATGATATTAATATGAAACCCTAAACTAATGTGACTAATTGGGACCCTTTATTACGATGGACAATGGTCCATAAAAACATATTGGCACCCTTTATTACGAAGGAAAATGTTCCTAAAAAACATTTTTAGGACACTTTATTTAGGCCGATATGGGTCCTAATATAGATATCATGTAATGGTCATGATATCAATAGGAAACCATGAACTAATGTGACTAATATAGTACCTCTAGAAAGGGTCTTAAAATATTTTTTGTAATTATCATGTCATAACCGTGATATTAAGAAGGAACGATTTACTATTTAGTACACCCAAAAAGGGTCCAATAAAATGTAATATGTAATGGCCGTGTAATGGCAATGATGTAGGTAGTTCACGATTAATTTTTTTTAATAGATCCAAAAAGGCTCCTAAAATTATATTCTATCATTTGCTTATCATCACAATGATCCCAAAGGGATATTTATATTTATATTTATATTTATATTTATATTTATATTTATATTTATATTTATATTTATATTTATATTTATATTTATATTTATATTTATATTTATATTTATATTTATATTTATATTTATATTTATATTTATTATATTGAATATATTTATATATAGATTTATTATATTTGTATTTTTGCTTTCTTTAACCAACATGGACATGCAATTAATAATTTCCATTAATAAAATTCAAACCAGATAACATAATATTATTGCAAACTTAACAAATGATAAATAAGTAACACATTAAAAAAAACATCGAACCGAAAAGTAACTAAACATTAAAAAAAAGCAGCCACATCATCAAGCATTAGTCCCCACCAATCATGCGAGCTTAATCCAGTGGCACAACCTACAAACAAATAATTAATGTATAAGCATAAGCATTCAAAGTTATTAAACCGAATTACATCAACAATTTAACATTGGCATACCGAGAGTAAAGAAGTTGGCCACGCAATAGTTACACCGGTAGCCTCTATCATTGTAGTAACAAGTTCAAATGGTCTTATCACTGCTTCATCACTTTTTATTGCGACTTGAACATGTACTTCATGTGACGACCCGGAAATTTTTGACCAAATTTAAACTTAATCTTTATATAATTCCGACTTGATAAGCAATGAATTTTAATAAATCTTGAACCTCCGAAAAGAGTTTTACACAAGCTTTTGGTCACCCTTTTATTCCGACGATTCACGAACGTCATAACTTGATTTAATTGTTTAATTATTTAATTATTGTGTATATATATAGATTTATATATATTTAACTTGAAAATATGATAATTAAATATCTCATTAAGTATATTAACAAAGAATTATATATATATATATATATATATATATATATATATATATATATATATATATATATATATATATATATATATATATATATATATATATATATATATATATATATATATATATATATATTTTTTTTTTTTTTCATACTACTAATTTAAAGAGTTTTCAAACAATATATATATTACTATTTAAACGACGTAATTAACTTATGTTAAAATGTATTTACATATAATGTATTACGAGTGTAAATACATCCTTACAAGTATTGAATACACTTTATAATATACCAATACATATAAAGGATAGCTATACTCGTATTTTCGTTCAATTTTCTCAAAGAATTCTACTCGTATTCATACGGTATTTTTACCCGTATTATACACAGCTTCTAGAAGTATTTACTATTAGTATATACCAATAGAAATCTGCAATTATTTGTGTAATATGTCATCCATGACCTAATCAATTTAATATGTCATGCATGACTTAATACAATTTAACTTATCTTAGATATTTTGATAATGCTAAAAACGAACATATATTTCATAGCATTATCCCTCAAGAAAGACAAGCTTTTAGTTGCAATTGTTCTATTTACAAGTGATATTCATTTAAATATTAAAAGGTGAAGACAAAAGACAGATTCGATGATTTAAAGACGCAAACGACCAAAAAGCTAAAAAGTACAAAGTACAATCAAAGTGGTTCAAATTATTGATGAGAAACGTCTCAAAATTACAAGAGTACAAGACGCAAAACGTAAAGTACAAGATATTAAATAGTACGCAAGGACGTTCGAAAATCCGGAACCGGGACCAAAGTCAACTCTCAACGCGCGACGCAACGGACTAAAAATTACAAGTCAACTATGCACATGAATATAATATAATATATAATTAATTCTTAAAATTATATATATATATATATATATATATATATATATATATATATATATATATATATATATATATATATATATATTATATTAAAACCGTCGACAAAAAAGAAAACAAAGGTATGTGAGCTGTCCCTAGACTCCATGCGATCGCATGGAAAATGCAAAGGAAATCCATGCGATCACATGGCCAACTTTTTCTGGCCACATTCCTATAAAAGGCAGTCTTTTGCTCGAGTATCATATCCATCTATCCTCTCTATCTCTCTGTAATATATATATATATATATATATATATATATATATATATATATATATATATATATATATATATATATATATATATATATATATATATTATAATTTTAATTTTAATAATAATGAGGGTATGTTAGCGAATGTTGTAAGGGTGTAAGTCGAAATTCTGTCCGTGTAACGCTACGCTATTATTAATCATTGTAAGTTATGTTCAACCTTTTTAAATTAATGTCTCGTAGCTAAGTTATTATTATGCTTATTTAAATCGAAGTAATCGTGATGTTGGGCTAAATATTAAGATTGGGTAATTGGGCTTTGTACCATAATTGGGGTTTGAACAAAAGAACGATACTTGTGGAAATTAGACTATGAGCTATTAATGGGCTTTATATTTGTTTAATTGAATGATAGTTCATTAATTTAATATAAAGATTTACAATTAGACGTACCTATAAATAACCACATACACTCGATCGGACACGATGGGCGGGATATTTATAAGTACTAATAATCGTTCATTTAACCGGATACGGGAATGGATTAATAGTCAATGGACTTATTAAAACAGGGGTGAATTATATACAAGGAAAATTGGTATAATTATAGTTTAAGTTCCCAATTAGTTGGAATATTTGACTTCGGATATAAGGATAATTTGACGAGGACACTTGCACTTTATATTTATGACTGATGGACTGTTATGGACAAAAACCAGATGGACATATTGAATAATCCCGGACAAAAGACAATTAACCCATGGTAATAAACTAAAATGAACACGTCAAACATCATGATTACGAAAGTTTAAATAAGCATAATTCCTTTATTTCATATTTCATGCATTTTTATTTACTGACATTGTATTTAATTGCACTTTTAATTATTGTACTTTTTAATTATCGCACTTTTATTTATTATCATTTTATTTATCGAACTTTTAATTATCACATTTTAATTATTGTCATTTACTTTACGTTTTAAATTAAGTCTTTTATATTTTTTAATAATTTACATTAGGTTTTAACTGCGACTAAAGTTTTAAAATCGACAAACCGGTCATTAAACGGTAAAAACCTCCTTTTATAATAATAATACTACTTATATTTATATTTATATTTATACAAATATAGTTTTAAAAATATAGCGTTAAACTTGGCTAGCTCCCTGTGGAACGAACCGGACTTACTAAAAACTATACTACTGTACAATTAGGTACACTGCCTATTGTTGTAGCAAGGTTTAGGTATATCCACTCTATAAATAAATAAATAACTTGTGTAAAAATGTATCATTTTTAATAGTATTTCGTAGTAAAAAATATAACTATTTCATATACACCTCTACGCACATCAAGTATTTTTGGCACCGCTGCCGGGGACTGCTTAAACGTCGGAAGCGAAGCGCTATATATATATATATATATATATATATATATATATATATATATATATATATATATATATATATATATATATATATAAAGATTCTTAGTTTAATTTTGTAAAAATACGCTTTTGTAAAAATACGTTTTAGTTATTAAAAATATAAAAATATAAAAAAGAAAAATATATATTTTTAAGAGTTTGTTAAATTATAAAGTGTCTTTATTTTTATTTTAGTTTTTAAAATATAAGTTTTTATTTATTTATATAAATATTTTATAAAAACATAAAATTAAAAACAAAAGTAAAAAAGTAAAAAAAAAACCAATCGGGCCACTACACTATAGCAGCCCAATATCTGGCCCGAATTCGCAGACCATACGATCGCATGGTAAAACAACTAACACCTCATTCGATCGCATGAGGTGAGTTGACGGGTCTGAAACCTTTGACTGTCGATTATGGTTAGGGTTATTTAATAATTTATATTAATTAATTAGTTAATTAGGGTTTAGTTATTTTAATAATTAATTTTTAGTTTATTTTGTATTTTTAGTTTTATTTAGTTTTATAAATATATAAAATTAATACTTTTATAAAATAAATAATATAAACATAATATTTTTATAAAAATTGTACTTTTTACAACTTTAAGTTTATTTTTATATTTTGTATCTTTTTATTTGTTTTAGCGTAATATTTGTATTTTTCGCTCGTAATTAGTTTTAATATAGTATTTGCCGTAGTTATTTTTATTTCTAGACTCTTAGGCTTTGCCGTAAAAATCCCTTAAGTACTTTTTCTATAGACTAAGATTTAGGTGCTTTAGAATTTTGCGACGCAGTTTTATAAATTTTAGTACCTTTTTAAGTAATTGCCGTTTCGGATATAAAATTCCTTTTAAGCTTTAATACCTTTAGACGTAACTTTTAATTCTTAGTTTTTAGACTTTTAAGTTTCGACGCGCTACGTTCTTTTTATTATTTTTCGACCTTTTATTTTTCAACATTTTTCGACGCGCTCTTTTTCTTTCTTATTTCTCAACGCTCTAGTTTTTAGGACATAAAATTTTCTATTTCTTCTCTAAAATTTCTTTAAATTTCAACGAAAAATTATTTTAAGCGGTTAAATTGATAGACATCCAAAATTTTCTGGTTCGTAGTAATAGTTGGATTTGTTAGTGGCGAGTTGTGGGCTTCTGATTTAAAGGGTCCTGGCTACCTGCTGCATCTATTGGCTATTCGAAACGTGGGCAAAATCAGAAAAGTCTATTAATTTGATAACTTAGGAAATTTTTATTTTTATAACTAATAGGATATTCAGTGAATGCACCGAGCAAAACGTTCACCACCTTTTATACGTTCACCACCTGTAACTCGATCAAGACATCTAGCCAATATTGTCACCGTTGATTTTTCTTTAGAATCGTCACCAAGTCGACCAAGTACTCCAATTCAAATTTCCGATAATCCATTCTTTGAACCCGACCTCACAATTGAGAATCCAGAGGATATTCAGGGACAATTCAGAGATCCTGAACCATTAATCTTTCCTCCAGAACCACCAATCATTCAAACAGAGATTGTCGAGGAACAAACCATTAAATCAGAATCCACTAGTGATTCAGATTCAACAAATTCAATAATGGAAAATCTGGAACCTCTAAGTATAGAAGATCGAATGAGAGCCACACGCACGGGCCAAGGTCACGCCATTATTAAACCAGACATTAATGCACCAGATTATGAAATCAAAGGACAAATCCTACACATGGTAACTAATCAATGCCAATATAGTGGTACGCCAAAAGAAGATCCAAATGAACATTTTCGTACCTTTAATAGGATCTGTACTCTATTTAAAATTCGAGAAGTTGAGGATGAACAGATATATCTCATGTTATTTCCCTGGACTATAAAGGGAGAAGCCAAAGATTGGTTAGAATCGTTACCTGAAGGGGCGATTGATACATGGGATGTCTTAGTTGAAAAATTTCTTAAACAATTCTTTCCGGCATCTAAAGCCGTGAGACTTCAAGGAGAAATTGTTATGTTCACGCAAAAGCCAAATGAAACTTTATATGAGGCGTAGACAAGATTCGGAAAATTGTTGAGAGGATGTCCTCAACATGGTTTAGACACTTATCAAATAGTACAAATATTCTATCAAGGATGTGACATCACTACACGAAAAGACATAAACATAACAGCTGGTGGTTCCATTATGAAGAAAACCGCAACTGAAGCTTACAAAATTATTGATGACACAGCCTCCCACTCTCATGAGTGGCACCAAGAAAAAGATATCTTTCGCTCATCTAAAGCGGCTAGAGCCGATTCTAGCCATGACTTTGATTCCGTTTCCACAAAAATAGATGCTTTCGAAAGACGAATGGAAAGGATGAATAAAGATATTCACGCAATACGAATCAGTTGTGAGCAATGCGGTGGACCACACTTAACGAAAGATTGCCACATTGAGCAAACGATGGAACAACGTGAGAATGTTTCCTACATGAACCAAAGGCCGGGAAATAATTATCAAAATAATTATCAACCACCAAGGTCAAACTTCAATCGAAATCAAAACATTCTTTACAATCCAAATGGGCCAAACAATAACTCGTATAACCAACAAGGTCTGAATAACCAACCAACTCAAAACAACACTTTTAATCAACAAAAACCTATCTTATATAAACCACCACAACAAACCGAAGAGAAAAAGCTAAATCTGGAAGAAATGATGGCAAAGCTAATGGAATCTCAAACACAATTTATTACATCTCAAAACTAAACAAATGAGAGGTTTGATCAGTCATTAAGAACTCAACAAGCTTCCATTTTGAATCTAGAAAATTACGTAGGTACTCTTACTAGCATGATGAGTGAGAGGGAACAAGGAAAGCTACCGAGTAATACTGAAGTAAATCCTCGGAATGAGAATGTTAATATGGTTTCAACGAATTCTGAAAAACCAGCTCCAAAAGATGGGAAGGTTTTAGATGTGAGTAACAATGAAGAAGTTACAACACCACCACCACCACCCGAGTATGTAAAGCCAGTGGTGGCACCATACAGACCACCCATCCCGTTTCCAAGAAAAGCAGTTGAGTATGAGCAAGTAATAGGTAATAAAGTTTATGATACCTCTAGAAAGAAGAAGAAGAATAAGAAAGTGCAAGAAACAAAAACCGTAAAGATAAACCCGGTGAAGACAGTTCCATCAAAAGTTCCACCCAGGTTGGGTGATCCGGGTGAATTTATTGTTCCTTGTCTACTTAGTGATTGTGTCATGTATGATGCACTAGCAGATTTAGGTGCGAGTGTGAGTGTTATGCCTCTTTCAGTATATAAGAGATTAGGAGTAGGTGAGTTAAGTTCAACAGAGATGAGTGTTCGACTCTTTGATCAAACCATTAGGCACCCAGTTGGAATTGCTGACAACCTACCCGTTCAAGTGGGTAATTTAACCTTTCGAGTCGAATTTATTGTCATTGACATAGAAGAGGACCCAAACATTCCTCTAATTTTAGGTCGACCATTCTTAGCGTCCACCAGGGCGTTATTTGATGTAAGAGAAGGTAGAATGACACTTAGTGATGGTGAAAAATCAGTCACCTTTGTGATTCGAAAGACTAAATCTCCACCAACCAAAACCGTTGAACCAACAAAAACGATTGGTAAGAACCATGTTGTTTTACCAACTCCAACGGTAGTGCTTAACAATAATAAAACGCCTAACTGTGGGGAAGATGAAGTAAACCCTAATGATGACCTGATAACAAAGAACCCCGTTGTTGATACGAAATTAAATGACTCCGTTATTAACAGTTCAATGAAGAAACTTATAAAACGGATTCGCGATGCTAGAACCAAGGGGAACTTTAAGTTATGTAACCGGTTAGTATCCAATCTATCGCCTAAAGAAAAGGCAAAACTAGTTGAATTTGTAAGGACTTTGAAATCATTTACCTCTTCGCGCTATCTGTATTATATCATAAAAGAAACTATTTTAGTTTCTAAATTCTGAAACATTCGAGTTTAAAATAGGAATATTCTTGAAGAAGTGTTGGGAGCTGAAGCATGAGTTAGTATAATATAATGACACTTGATCAACGTGATTATATTACAGTAATTCATGCTGAATTTCTAAATGGAATATGATGATTCACAGATCATAACGTCATCATGTGCTATGTTACACGACTCTTGTATTCTCTTTGATCTCTAAATATCAAGAAAATATTTCTTGATGATTCGGCCTTTTCCGAGGTATTCTGGTAATTTCACAAGTCAAGATCGTGTCATTACAATTTCCTTCCTAGAACATTAACAATGTTCATTCCGAAATTTATATCTGCGAATTCTGGACCATTACAAGCGGTGCTTAATCGCAAGAAGAAGAAATGAAAGGACAAAGCTCCGAACTAGAAATGGAAGTATAAATCATAGCAAATAGAAGAGAGCATTAACTGTGGATGACAATGATTATAGAAGAAGTAAGTACTTTGAAATATAAGGGAAGATATAAAACCTAACAACAACCCAGAAATCACAAACCGTATATATCAATGCATATAGCAATATAAAGACACGGGAGAACTAAAAACACTATAAAACCAAGAGTATAGTAGAAGTAAATAGATTCTTCCGGAGGCAGATGAAAAAGAAGAGCGACGGATATGAAAGTGAGGAGTATATCAAGAATCAGCACTGGATGAAGCATATTGACAAATACTTTAAAATATGAGTTGAGAAGGTGTGATTTGTAAGAAAACAAATGAGGTGGATTTATAGTGAAATATCCGACAGTGAAATCAAAATAGATTATCGCATTAATTCGAAGAGGATCATAATTTCCTTAATCGCCGAATAATCAAATCCAATATAGATTACAAAGATTTTCTTTTCGGAGATCAATCGTAATGACGTTAAAAGATACAACGAATCACTATTATCTTATTTCATTCACGATAACTTCACTCACACGCTTCGAGTAATCGAATTATTTTATCCATTCTTCTTGAACATGATAAAACTCTATAATCGTTATAATAACATTCTCATTATTAGTCATGACGACCTCTATCAAATTTCGGGGACGAAATTTCTTTAACGGGTAGGTACTGTGACGACCCGGAAATTTCCGACCAAATTTAAACTTTAATCTTTATATTATTCCGACACGATAAGCAAAGTTCGTTAAGTTAAATCTCAAGAATTTTAAACTGTGTTCATACATTCATTATAACCTCGACCAAATTCCGACGATTCACGAACCGTTATATATAAATAGATATGTTATGTATATATATATTATAACTTGAGAATATTAATAAAGTATTAAATGTATAATACTTTACACGAACGTATTTGTTTCAATATGATTTTCCACGAAATTAAAAAAAAAATATATATATTAAATGATTGAATTATCAGAAACATTGAATTATGATTACAAGTCTCTGTTGAGAGGTCCACTATGATTTGAGAAAATCTATTTCTCTTAACGATATTCAGAATAATTTGTAAAGCTATTTATAAATAAAAACAAAAAGTGTCATTTACGAAAGTTAGACAAAAGTTAGTGGAGAATTGGTTTCCATAATATTCTATTAATCTATTTTCAAACGTACAAAGACGTTTTCAGTTTAAAAAGAACTTTATTATTAAAATGTATATAACTTTTATAAATATCTAGAATCACTTTTGACAGCTCATTACTTAACCAGTATAATAAATATAACGATATTTATATTTTATTTCATTAAATATATATAACGATTTAAATTAATATTATATATATTTATACGCGTATTATACATACATAGTTTTTATACTTTTACTATACTTTAACTATACCTTTACTTTACTTTTACTTTTACTTTACTTTAACTTTAATAATTCACTTTAATAATTCATGCTTTAATAATTCACTTTAATAATTCATACTTTAATAATTTACCTTAATAATTCATACTTTAATAATTCACTTTAATAATTCATACTTTAATAATTCACTTTAATAATTCATACTTTAATAATTCACTTTAATAATTCATACTTTAATAATTCACTTTAATAATTCATACTTTAATATTTCAAAAATCTATTATAAATAGAATTCAATAGGTTTCATTAATTCATAGAAACTTGAAAATATATTTCTCTAAACTCTCTCAATCGATTTATATATATATATATATATATATATATATATATATATATATATATTTGCTCTGTATTATTTCAAGATATTATTAGTATACATAAAATATTACTACGGAGTACTGTCCGAGTGATTTCAAAATAGTTTTTTTGAATGAGTCGAAGCTAAGGAAATTATGGGTTATAGCTATGGAGGTGATGTGTATGGTTCATGAGTATGCTCGTGAGGTCAATCTAATGTTTATCATCTCCGTTGCGTCTACGTACTTTCCTGCAATATTGAATCTCAATATTGATACGTTCGTGAATCCGAGGCCAACCTTGCACTTGTTAAATGACGTTATATGTATTTTTACTACGAAATACAGTATTGTGAGTTTCATTTGCTCCCTTTTATATATATTTTTGGGACTGAGAATACATGCGCTGTATTTATAAATGTTTTACGAAATAGGCACAAGTACTAAAACTAATTCTACGTGGGTTTAAACCAGAAATATACCCTTAGCTTGGTAACATTAAACTACTTGTCTATGTACGGTAGGCGCGAATCCTAAAGATAGATCTATTGGGCCTGACAAACCCCATCCTGACTATGGGATGCTTTAGTACTTCGAGGTTATTTTAAACACACCTGATCTGGTGTACTTCAGAGGGTAAAACATGAACGTTAAGGCTTGTTACCGGGTGCCTACAACTTATAGAATACTTTTATACACTTGCGGGTGTACATATATTTATAAACGAAAATCTTGTGGTCTATTAATATATTGAAATGATTGTTATGATAAACCTATGAACTCACCAACCTTTTGGTTGACACTTTAAAGCATGTTTATTCTCAGGTATTAAAGAAATCTTCAACTGTGCATTAGCTCATTTTAAGGATATTACTTGGAGTCATTCATGGCATATTTTGAAAGACGTTGCATTCGAGTTATTGAGTTCATCAAGATTATTATTAAGCCAATTATAGTTGGATGTATTATGAAATGGCGTGCATGCCGTCAACTTTCGTTGTAAAGAAAGTTTGTCTTTTAAAAACGAATGCAATGTTTGTAAAATGTATTATATAGAGGTCAAATACCTCGCGATGTAATCAACTATTGTGAATTGTTTATAATGTATATGAACGGGTCCTTTCAGTTGGTATCAGAGCGGTGGTCTTAGCGAACCAGATCTGCATTAGTGTGTCTAACTGATAGTCGTTAGGATGCATTAGTGAGTCTGGACTTCGACCGTGTCTGCATTTCAAAAGTTTTGCTCATCATTCTTGTCGAAAATTACCTGCTTATCATTCTTAGTCTAGACACATCTTATTGCATTGATTGCATGAATAGTGTATAGAAAAAATTCATATCTTAGCGTATCTGCTAATTCATATCTTAGCGTATCTGTTACTGTAAACTTTGCCTGACATATTCCGTAAATTCCTCCATAATCTACGAAACCTTTTGCTCTATATAATTAGAATACCACCCGATAGCCGGAAAATCATTTCATATCGAAAAATTCTTTATTCAATCGTACGAAATGGAATTCGTCATTAGTTCAAGTCCCTCGGATTCCGAAATGGAATCCCACTTAAGTTCCGAAAGCAGTGTGACCGGAATGGATCAACCAATTAGTCATCATCTATTCTGGATGAATTGAGGATGGGTTCGTAGCCTCCTTAATCATTGGAGACAAGAAGAAGGTGATCCCTTCCATCCACCACATTGCCCTCTTGGCGAAGAACCTGAATCACTTACCGGCGAACCTATCCGAAACACCATTTTCTCTCTTATTTCTAGAGTATCTCTTCACGATTACATACTACACCAAATTCTAGATTTTATTTATCCGCTCGTCTGAACCGACAATCACCCCGGTGTAATAGAAGAAGTGAACGAGCTTCGCGCTCGGGTAGTGGCTTTGGAGAATATGGTGCAAAGGTTACAAACACCAGCAGCAGCACCAGCAGCATAAACAGTACCACCATCAGCAACACCAACAGTACCATCACCACCACCAATAACAACATCCACATCCCACACCGCAACATCACAATCTGTATCTCAAACATCAACGTCATACCCCCTGTAAATATCCAGGAATATCAACAACAACAAACGATGAAGTATTAATTCATAAACTTCATTGAAGAGATATCTCTGCGGCAGTTATGTAATCTCCAAAATCTTGGAGATTATTTAATTCTGACCGTAAATCGGATGAATGAACGGAGATGGTAGAGTTGAAACTTTGATCGAAAATGGTGTACGATTTACAAGCTAGATTTGTTTTACCAACAGCATCAACAGGACCGTAGCATCATCAACACAGTCAGTGCCGTCAATATCGTCAGAATCAACAGCACCTGTAACATCACAAACTCTGTCAGTTCAAGAATCATTGTGGACATCATTACGAATCAACAACAAATATATTGTATCAACGAGTTATGAAGTATTAACTCATTTCCAATCGAAAGATTTATATGTATATTTTATATGTATAAATTTTTAAACCATAATAAATCTTCCCGTACTAAGCTATTATGTGTGAATCTTAACTACTCAGTTAATTCATATTACAAATATGCAATGATGTACGTCCTTCGTTCGCAACTTAACCATCGTTAATTACAATCTCTGTCTCAATTCAATAAAAATCCAATTCATAATAAATCAAGTGTATTATTCGAATATATGTTTGATTTTACACTTTCATCATCGATGTAGTCGAAACTTTTCAAATAACATCATTCGTACCTTGCGAAGTTCACAAGAATTTCACGAAAACCAACAAATAACAAAGTAATGACTCATAATTTCAATATTATTGAAGAAATACTTATGCAATTTATAAAGTTTTAGGGATTACTCAATTCTAGTTCCAACCATAAAGCAAATGAGTTTAATTTAATATTAACTCATTAAATCTATATTACATCTAAAGAAAATATACACATATATTTTCATAAAGACTGTAATAAACTTCTTTTGTACAAAATATTAATTGTGAAAAATTTTTAACGGGTAGGTAATACCCGAGAGATATATAAATTCACAATTAATATATTACATTTTTTGAAACTGATTCAGCAATCATCAACTATACTCCCTACTTTCACAACAATATCCATCCATTCTTTCATATAAATCAAAACAATCATACTCATTCAAATTCAATTACATATTCTGATTTTGAAATCGCATAATTCAATTCGAAATATAACCAGTATCATCACTCTTAGATTCCTATATCTTTCAAAGCTATACTTTGACTTCGAAACTGTGTTAGAACATCATATGTATTAACGATTACAATATGTGCTCAAACCCTTCGAAATTCCTGAAGACACTTCAACTAAGGAACAATCGAGATGATGATCCAACCACATGTTACCCACAGTTATACACCCGAAAAACTCTCAAAACCCAAGTCATAATTCGACACGTATCCGTGTTAGACCCTTTGGCATTTACTAGCTAAAATAACTTTTCAATTCCGTTTCAAAATAGACAGTTTTGTCACATCTCCAGCAAGTCAACTTCGACTTCTCAATCAAAACAGTCTTATTATAACCTCAATAGATACGTTGCCCTTTCGCCAACGTTACCGGGGAATCGTTTATATTCACCACATTAGCAATAAACTTACCAACAACTTCACTGATCTTTGACTTTTAAAAAAAAAATCATTATAATTATCGAAACCCTATCATATACTCATTCGTACCTTATAACAAGAATTGCCATACCAATTATTGAGAATCAGCAATCAGTATTTTGAAACCACGCAGCATGTCTACATCAACAATTACATATACACATAACGTCTACCTCCAAGACTTACATTCTTTGAATGAGAAATTTCTGAAAAACACCCTAAACTGCGAACCAGTTCTCAAAATTTTGAAAAATGCTGATGAAGCAGCAAAAACTGTAAACGACCTTAACAGTAAAAAGTTGGATGATAAAGGATAGTATATTGGCAAAGCTCAGAAAAAGAGAAGCTTTGGAACTGGAAAACGGATTGAGCAAAGTATGAAGGAGGCTGTGGACAAATCACAAAGGCTGAACCTGCCTTCAAAGAATCCAAATGATTCAGTACTTGCTGAAGTCATTAACGAATACCTTGCTCCTGACTCTAAATCCCTGCGGATAATATCCTTCATCATCCTCTGATATTAGACATTCTAAGATATCATCGTATCTTTCATTATAAATATCATCCATACTTCTGAAGATATTTTTATAATTAATCTTATCTGAAATCATTTACCTCTTCGCGCTATCTGTATTATATCATAAAAGAAACTATTTTAGTTTCTAAATTCTGAAACATTCAAGTTTAAAATAGGAATATTCTTGAAGAAGTGTTGGGAGCTGAAGCATGAGTTAGTATAATATAATGACACTTGATCAACGTGATTATATTACAGTAATTCATGCTGAATTTCTAAATGGAACATGATGATTCACAGATCATAATGTCATCATGTGCTATGTTACACGACTCTTGTATTCTCTTTGATCTCTAAATATCAAGAAAATATTTCTTGATGATTCGGCCTTTTCCGAGGTATTCTGGTAATTTGACAAGTCAAGATCGTGTCATTACAATTTCCTTCCTAGAACATTAACAATGTTCATTCCGAAATTTATATCTGCGAATTCTGGACCATTACAAGCGGTGCTTAATCGCAAGAAGAAGAAACGAAAGGACAAAGCTCCGAACTAGAAATGGAAGTATAAATCATAGCAAATAGAAGAGAGCATTAACTGTGGATGACAATGATTATAGAAGAAGTAAGGACTTTGAAATATAAGGGAAGATATAAAACCTAACAACAACCCAGAAATCACAAACCGTATATATCAATGCATATAGCAATATAAAGACACGGGAGAACTAAAAACACTATAAAACCAAGAGTATAGTAGAAGTAAATAGATTCTTCCGGAGGCAGATGAAAAAGAAGAGCGACGGATATGAAAGTGAGGAGTATATCAAGAATCAGCACTGGATGAAGCATATTGACAAATACTTTAAAATATGAGTTGAGAAGGTGTGATTTGTAAGAAAACAAATGAGGTGGATTTATAGTGAAATATCCGACAGTGAAATCAAAATAGATTATCGCATTAATTCGAAGAGGATCATAATTTCCTTGATCGCCGAATAATCAAATCCAATATAGATTACAAAGATTTTCTTTTCGGAGATCAATCGTAATGACGTTAAAAGATACAACGAATCACTATTATCTTATTTCATTCACGATAACTTCACTCACACGCTTCGAGTAATCGAATTATTTTATCCATTCTTCTTGAACATGATAAAACTCTATAATCGTTATAATAACATTCTCATTGTTAGTCATGACGACCTCTGTCAAATTTCGGGGACGAAATTTCTTTAACGGGTAGGTACTGTGACGACCAGAAAATTTCCGACCAAATTTAAACTTTAATCTTTATATTATTCCGACACGATAAGCAAAGTTCGTTAAGTTAAATCTCAAGAATTTTAAACTGTGTTCATACATTCATTATAACCTCGACCAAATTCCGACGATTCACGAACCGTTATATATAAATAGATATGTTATGTATATATATATTATAACTTGAGAATATTAATAAAGTATTAAATGTATAATACTTTACACGAACGTATTTGTTTTAATATGACTTTCCACGAAATTAAAAAAAAATATATATATATATATTAAATGATTGAATTATCAGAAACATTGAATTATGATTACAAGTCTCTGTTGAGAGGTCCACTATGATTTGAGAAAATCTATTTCTCTTAACGATATTCAGAATAATTTGTAAAGCTATTTATAAATAAAAACAAAAAGTGTCATTTACGAAAGTTAGACAAAAGTTAGTGGAGAATTGGTTTCCATAATATTCTATTAATCTATTTTCAAACGTACAAAGACGTTTTCAGTTTAAAAAGAACTTTATTATTAAAACGTATATAACTTTTATAAATATATAGAATCACTTTTGAAAACTCATTACTTAACCAGTATAATAAATATAACGATATTTTTATTTTATTTCATTAAATATATATAACGATTTAAATTAATATTATATATATTTATACGCGTATTATACAAACATAGTTTTTATACTTTTACTATACTTTAACTATACCTTTACTTTACTTTTACTTTTACTTTACTTTAACTTTAATAATTCACTTTAATAATGCATACTTTAATAATTCACTTTAATAATTCATACTTTAATAATTCACCTTAATAATTCATACTTTAATAATAATTCACTTTAATAATTCATACTTTAATAATTCACTTTAATAATTCATACTTTAATAATTCACTTTAATAATTCATACTTTAATAATTCACTTTAATAATTCAAAAATCTATTATAAATAGAATTCAATAGGTTTCATTAATTCATAGAAACTTGAAAATATATTTCTCTAAACTCTCTTAATCGATTTATATATATATATATATATATATATATATATATATATATATATATATATATATATATATATATATATATATATATATATATATATATATATATATATATATATTTGCTCTGTATTATTTCAAGATATTATTAGTATACATAAAATATTACGACGGAGTACTGTCCGAGTGATTTCAAAATAGTTTTTTTGAATGAGTCGAAGCTAAGGAAATTATGGGTTATAGCTATGGAGGTGATGGGTATGGTTCATGAGTATGCTCGTGAGGTCAATCTAGTGTTTATCATCTCCGTTGCATCTACGTACTTTCCTGCAATATTGAATCTCAATATTGATACGTTCGTGAATCCGAGGCCAACCTTGCACTTGTTAAATGACGTTATATGTATTTTTACTACGAAATACAGTATTGTGAGTTTCATTTGCTCCCTTTTATATATATTTTTGGGACTGAGAATACATGCGCTGTATTTATAAATGTTTTACGAAATAGGCACAAGTACTAAAACTAATTCTACGTGGGTTTAAACCAGAAATATACCCTTAGCTTGGTAACATTAAACTACTTGTTTATGTACGGTAGGCGCGAATCCTAAAGATAGATCTATTGGGCCTGACAAACCCCATCCTGACTATGGGATGCTTTAGTACTTCGAGGTTATTTTAAACACACCTGATCTGGTGTACTTCAGAGGGTAAAACATGAACATTAAGGCTTGTTACTGGGTGCCTACAACTTATAGAATACTTTTATACACTTGCGGGTGTACATATATTTATAAACAAAAATCTTGTGGTCTATTAATATATTGAAATGATTGTTATGATAAACCTATGAACTCACCAACCTTTTGGTTGACACTTTAAAGCATGTTTATTCTCAGGTATTAAAGAAATCTTCCGCTGTGCATTAGTTCATTTTAAGGATATTACTTGGAGTCATTCATGGCATATTTTGAAAGACGTTGCATTCAAGTTATTGAGTTCATCAAGATTATTATTAAGCCAATTATAGTTGGATGTATTATGAAATGGTGTGCATGCCGTCAACTTTCGTTGTAAAGAAAGTTTGTCTTTTAAAAACGAATGCAATGTTTGTAAAATGTATCATATAGAGGTCAAATACCTCGCGATGTAATCAACTATTGTGAATCGTTTATAATGTATATGAACGGGTCCTTTCATGATAAGACTAATGAATCAGACCCCCAGAAAGGATAATCTCCTTAAAAGATTAAAAATCAGCCTTTAAGTCTGATATCACTCAATCCTTGAGATTGACCTTAAAGATTGAGAATTACAAACTCATGGAATTCGATGATATCTAAACTCGAGCTTGAACGAGAAAATATTTTGATCAAAATAAAACCGATTTGTTTTCTGAAAACCCATTTTCAATGCGTTCATTACCATTGAACATAAAATCCTAGGAATTCACCTAGAATTCATTAGGTCACCTGAACCAAATCAGGTGTCAACCGTAAGAACGGTGGTTGCATAGCATGGTCAAAGACATGACCTTGTGCCAGACCAAAAAACTATAGGGTGATCTTTACTATTGCTCCTACAAAGGATAGTAATTGCATCCGACACGATATAGACCATAATCAAAAGCATGTCACGGGACATTGCCTTAACAGTTGATTGTTCAACGCTTTCCTTTACAACCGGACGGTAGTTTACCAAAAGGTAATATACGGAGCAAGTAAACTGGACATGTTGCTTTCCCAATACAAGGTTAGCAAGTGGGTGACACAAAACTGGAAGTTTTGAGCTAAAATTTCCAAATCAGAAACCCAAAAAACCCACAAAAACAATTTGCAAACACCGGTGAAGGGTTATTCGGGAAAACTTATCTAGGGTAAAAGCTAGAATGAATTTTTAAAAGATCAAATGTTTTCATAAAGATCCAATTTCCTTAAGGATCTAAATTTTATAAGTCATGTGGGACTGTAAACCACATCGTTACTATCATTGTTTATACCGTCGTATCAAAATCACTAATGTATAAAGTATGAAGAATAAAGAAGTGATTCTAGTATTTTTATTTCAAGACTATATTGCTTGAGGATAAGCAACGCTCAAGTGTGGGAATATTTGATAACGCTAAAAACGAACATATATTTCATAGCATTATCCCTCAAGAAAGACAAGCTTTTAGTTGTAATTGTTCTATTTACAAGTGATATTCGTTTAAATATTAAAAGGTGAAGACAAAAGACAGATTCGACAATTTGAAGACGCAAACAACCAAAAACCTAAAAAGCATAAAGTACAATCAAAGTGGTTCAAATTATTGATGAGAAACATCTCAAAATTACAAGATTACAAGACGCAAAACGCAAAGTACAGGATATTAAATAGTACGCAAGGATGTTCGAAAATCCAGAACTGGGACCAAAGTCAACTCTCAACGCGCGACGCAACGGACTAAAAATTACAAGTCAACTATGCACATAAATATAATATAATATATAATTAATTCTTAAAATTATATATATATTATATTATATATTAAAACCGTCGACAAACAAGAAAACAAAGTTATGTGAGCTGTCCCTAGACACCATGCGATCGCATGGAAAATGCAAAGGAAATCCATGCGATCGCATGTCCAACTTTTTCAGGCCACATTCCTATAAAAGGCAGTCTTTTGATCGAGTATCATATCCATCTATCCTATATATATATATATATATATATATATATATATATATATATATATATATATATATATATATATATATATATATATATATATATATATATATATATATATATATATTTTAATTTTAATTTTAATTTTAATTTTAAAATTAATAATAATGAGGGTATGTTAGCGAATGTTGTAAGGGTGTAAGTCGAAATTCTGTCCGTATAACGCTACGCTATTATTAATCATTGTAAGTTAAGTTCAACCTTTTTAAATTAATGTCTCGTAGCTAAGTTATTATTATGCTTATTTAAATCGAAGTAATCGTGATGTTGGGCTAAATATTAAGATTGGGTAATTGGGCTTTGTACCATAATTGGGGTTTGAACAAAAGAACGACACTTGTGGAAATTAGACTATGGGCTATTAATGAGCTTTATATTTGTTTAATTGAATGATAGTTCGTTAATTTAATATAAAGATTTACTATTAGACGTACCTATAAATAACCACATACACTCGATCGGACATGATGGGCAGGATATTTATAAGTACTAATAATCGTTCATTTAACCGGACACGGGAATGGATTAATAGTAAATAGACTTATTAAAACAGGGGTGAATTATATACAAGAAAAATTGGTATAATTATAGTTTAAGTTCCCAATTAGTTGGAATATTTGACTTCGAATATAAGGATAATTTGATGAGGACACTCGCAATTTATATTTATGACTAATGGACTGTTATGGACAAAAACTAGATGGACATTTGAATAATCCAGGATAAAAGACAATTAACCCATGGTAATAAACTAAAATCAACACGTCAAACATCTTGATTACGGAAGTTTAAATAAGCATAATTCCTTTATATCATATTTCATTGCATTTTTATTTACTTTCATTGTATTTAATTGCACTTTTAATTATTGTACTTTTTAATTATCGCACATTTATTTATTGTCATTTTATTTATCGCACTTTTAATTATCGCATTTTAATTATTGTCATTTACTTTACGCTTTAAATTAAGTCTTTTATATTTTTAATATTTTACATTAGGTTTTAACTGCGACTAAAGTTTTAAAATCGACAAACCGGTCATTAAACGGTAAAAATCCCCTTTTATAATAATAATACTACTTATATTTATATTTATATTTATACAAATATAGTTTTAAAAATATAGCGTTAAACTTGGCTAGCTCTCAGTGGAACGAACCAGACTTACTAAAAACTACACTACTGTACGATTAGGTACACTGCCTATAAGTGTTGTAGCAAGATTTAGGTATATCCACTCTATAAATAAATAAATAACTTTTGTAAAAATGTATCATATTTAATAGTATTTCGTAGTAAAAAATATAACTATTTCATATACACCTCTACGCACATCATATTTTCACTAAAAGCCAAAATTATAAGCTTATAAATAAGGACCATTTTAACTCATTTTTACTCCACATTTTCTTAAACTAAAACACACACACTTGAATTCTCTCATATCATACTTTAATCTCAGCAACTTTCCTCTTCATAATCAAGGTAAAATACTTCTCAAAATCCTTGCTCAATTCCTTGTATAGTTGCTATCTTATTATACTTATAAAACTTGTAAAAACTAGAACTTGTTTTGGTGAACACCAAGCTTGTTTGAAAAACTAATCTAATCTTTCTAACTTAACTCTAATAACACTTATTTATATGTATTATGATGTTATATTACGTTAATATAAGAACTTATAACTTGTACATATGAAGAACACTTTGAAACTTAACATATGTCCTTTAATCTCCATTTGGTAAAAAGCGGGCTGTTTTGGGTTGGGAATTAAAAACCTATCTTAGACTTTGAGTTCGAGGCTAAGACTTTGGAAAAATGTTAATATATGTAAATAAGACTTCCAGTATTTTTTTCATGATTTTAGACAAAGTGGAAGTATTTTATAAAAAATCATATATTGGGTAGATGCCGGGATTTTTCTAAATCTGTCCACCGACACAAAAAGAGGGTAAAGCTCTAAAAATTACTACTTGGGATGAACTTTTCGAATTGGTTTTGTAAAATTTACTTCTTAATGAATCCATAGCAATTTGATTCACTTTAAACAGAGTTGTAATGAATATTTGGCGAGCAAAACAAAATCTGCTAAAATTAACGTTGTATGGACGAAATTTATATTATAAAAACTATATTAACCATATCCTTGTTAACTTTTCCTATATCCTATATATATTTGGACATTTTATTAGTAGTATAACAAAATATTATAATCTTGGTTAATTCTGTGATTGTATATATGTATAATAATATTCTTGGTACCTCCTAACACAATAAGTATACAATACGTTTTGATAAATCCTAAGACAATACTACACAATACGTCTTAGTTAATTCTAAGACAATACGTATACAATACGTCTCTGGGTTGATGCAAAGACAATACGTATACAATACGTCGTGGGGTAATTCTAAGATTATATATATATATATACCGATTATTGGACTGTTGGACTTTTCGGACTATTTTGGACTACTAACAAAGGACTTATAACAATGGACTACTAACATAAAATATTAAAAATTATTATATAAGTATTCCATGAACTTGCTTTATTTTATTCATATGTCTTATTATTATCTGAATCGTTATTATTGTTATAGGTTCGTGAATCCAAGGACGCCGGTCATATTTTTAATAAGCTGAAAACTTATTATTAATATACTTTTACTACTGTGAGTATATAGTCCCATTTTTAAACTCTACAAATATTTTGGGATGAGAATACATGCATTTTATGTTTTACGCCATAGACATAAGTACTTAAAATATATTCTACGTTGAGTTGTACCACTTTGCATATCTTCCCTAATAGCTTGGTTACTAAAATTTACATGTTGTAAGAACATGTATACACGAATCCTATTGATAGATCTATCGGGTTTGACAACCCCAACCGGGCTAGTCGCTCTAGTATCGTAAACGGTTGCATAGTACTTCATTTTTACTACACTTTGTAGTGACCCGAACTTTTCCATGTTTATATATATTAATTGAGATTGATATTTACATGATTAAATGTTTCCAACATGTTAAGCAATCAAACTTGTTAAGACTTGATTAATTGAAATAGGTTTCATATAGACAATTGACCACCCAAGTTGACCGGTGATTCACGAACGTTAAAACTTGTAAAAACTATACGATGACATATATATGGTTATATATATAGTTAACATGATTTTATTATAAGTATGTATCTCATTAGGTATTTTAACAATGAGTTATATACATAAAAATGAGACTATTAATTTAAGAAACTCGATCTTGACAACGTCTTACTAGGTACATATGAATCATATGAATCATATTAAGATATTGATACACTTGGTTAATTATGTTAAATAATAAGTAAATATATTATTAAGTGTATTAACAATGAAATACATATGTAAAAATAAGACTACTAACTTAATGATTTCGAAACGAGACATATATGTAACGATTATCGTTGTAACGACATTTAACTGTATATACATCATACTAAGATATATTATATATCATAATATCATGATAATATAATAATTTAACATCTCATTTGTTATAATAAACAATGGGTTAACAACATTCAACAAGATCGTTAACCTAAAGGTTTCAAAACAACATTTACATGTAACGACTAACGATGACTTAACGACTCAGTTAAAATGTATATACATGTAGTGTTTTAATATGTATTCATACACTTTTGAAAGACTTCAAGACACTTATCAAAATACTTCTACTTAACAAAAGTGCTTACAATTACATCCTCATTCAGTTTCATCAACAATTCTACTCGTATGCACCCGTATTCGTGTCATGATTCTGCTTCAAGAACTTTGAAGCCATCCAAGGATCCTTTGAAGCTAGATATATTTTTCTCATTTCCAGTAGGTTTATCCAAGGAACTTGAGGTAGTAATGATGTTCATAACATCATTCGATTCATACATATAAAGCTATCTTATTCGAAGGTTTAAACTTGTAATCACTAGAACATAGTTTAGTTAATTCTAAACTTGTTCGCAAATAAAAGTTAATCCTTCTAACCAAACTTTTAAAATCAACTAAACACATGTTCCATATCTATATGATATGCTAACTTAATGATTTAAAACCTGGAAACACGAAAAACACCGTAAAACCGGATTTACGCCGTCGTAGTAACACCGCTGGCTGTTTTGGGTTAGTTAATTAAAAACTATGATAAACTTTGATTTAAAAGTTGTTATTCTGAGAAAATGATTTTTATTATGAACACGAAACTATATCCAAAAATTATGGTTAAACTCAAAGTGGAAGTATGTTTTCTAAAATGGTCATCTAGACGTCGTTCTTTCGACTGAAATGACTACCTTTAAAAAAATGACTTGTAACTTATTTTTCCGACTATAAAGCTATACTTTTTCTGTTTGGATTCATAAAATAGAGTTCAATATGAAACCATAGCAATTTGATTCACTCAAAACGGATTTAAAATGAAGAAGTTATGGGTAAAACAAGATTGGATAATTTTTCTCATTTTAGCTACGTGAAAATTGGTAACAAATCTATTCCAACCATAACTTAATCAACTTGTATTGTATATTATGTAATCTTGAGATACCATAGACACGTATACAATGTTTCGACCTATCATGTCGACACATCTATATATTTCGGAACAACCATAGACACTCTATATGTGAATGTTGGAGTTAGCTATACAGGGTTGAGGTTGATCCCAAAATATATATAGTTTGAGTTGTGATCAATACTGAGATATGTATACACTGGGTCGTAGATTGATTCAAGATAATATTTATCGATTTATTTCTGTACATCTAACTGTGGACAACTAGTTGTAGGTTACTAACGAGGACAGCTGACTTAATAAACTTAAAAAATCAAAATATATTAAAAGTGTTGTAAATATATTTTGAACATACTTTGATATATATGTATATATTGTTATAGGTTCGTGAATCAACCAGCGGCCAAGTCTTACTTCCCGACGAAGTAAAAATCTGTGAAAGTGAGTTATAGTCCCACTTTTAAAATCTAATATTTTTTGGATGAGAATACATGCAGGTTTTATAAATGATTTATAAAATAGACACAAGTACGTGAAACTACATTCTATGGTTGAATTATCGAAATCGAATATGCCCCTTTTTATTAAGTCTGGTAATCTAAGAATTAGGGAACAGACACCCTAATTGACGCGAATCCTAAAGATAGATCTATTGGGCCTAACAAACCCCATCCAAAGTACCGGATGCTTTAGTACTTCGAAATTTATATCATATCCGAAGGGTGTCCCGGAATGATGGGGATATTTTTATATATGCATCTTGTTAATGTCGGTTACCAGGTGTTCACCATATGAATGATTTTTATCTCTATGTATGGGATGTGTATTGAAATATGAAATCTTGTGGTCTATTATTATGATTTGATATATATAGGTTAAACCTATAACTCACCAACATTTTTGTTGACGTTTTAAGCATGTTTATTCTCAGGTAATTATTAAGAGCTTCCGCTGTCGCATACTTAAATAAGGACGAGATTTGGAGTCCATGCTTGTATGATATTGTGTAAAAACTGCATTCAAGAAACTTATTTTGTTGTAACATATTTGTATTGTAAACCATTATGTAATGGTCGTGTGTAAACAGGATATTTTAGATTATCATTATTTGATAATCTACGTAAAGCTTTTTAAACCTTTATTGATGAAATAAAGGTTATGGTTTGTTTTAAAATGAATGCAGTCTTTGAAAAACGTCTCATATAGAGGTCAAAACCTCGCAACGAAATCAATTAATATGGAACGTTTTTAATCAATAAGAACGGGACATTTCAGTTGGTATCCGAGCGTTGGTCTTAGAGAACCAGAAAATTTGCATTAGTGTGTCTTATCGAGTTTGTTAGGATGCATTAGTGAGTCTGGACTTTGACCGTGTTTTCTTTAAAAATGAATGCTTAACATTTTTGTTGGAAACTATATATTATTAACATGTATATATTATGTGATATATTAATCTCTTAACATGTTTGATATTGTGTGATAGATGTCTACCTCTAGCACAAATCCCATTGACTCACCTAATAACAACAAAGAGTCGAATATATATTGGACTGATTCACAAGTTCTCGAAGAAGAACCGAAAGAAGAATCAGAACGGGAAGAAGAATCATAACCGAAAGAGGAGGAACCGGAGGAGGAAATAGAACCGGTGGGGGAAATAATAAAACGGTTAAGTAAAAGAAAATCCTCAACCAACCGACCAAGGTTAATTATGGTCAATGGTGTTTCCGCCAAGGAAGCAAAATATTGGGAGGATTACCAATTCTCCGATGAATCGGATTCCGACGAGAATTCCGATGATGTTATAGAAATTACCCCAACTGAATTTAAAAAGGCAAAAGAAAATAATAAGGGAAAGGGCATAAAAATAGAGAAATCTAATTCCAACCGCGATGAACTTTATATGTATCGTCAACCCCCGAAGCCCTTAAGTTGTAACAATGACCCGAGAACCTCTAAACCACCAGGTTTTTCTAAACCGTTGTGGAAAACGACAGCTCGTATTAGGAGAACATCATATATCCCTAGAAACTTGGCAAAACGAACCAAAAACCGAAGAAGAAGAAACGAGCGAGTCGGAATAAGATAGTTGTATTCGTGTGGTTGGAAGAAGTTCAATTCCTCGATCACATAGTGAACAAAGAAGGTATCCAGGTGGACCCGGCAAAGATCGAAACCGTTGAAAAGTGGGAAACCACAAAAACTCCGAAGCATATACGTCAATTTTTAGGATTGGCTGGTTACTACAGAAGATTCATCCAAGATTTCTCCAAAATAGCAAAACCCTTGACTGCATTAACGCATAAAGGGAAGAAATTTGAATGGAAGGATGAACAAGAGAAGGCGTTTCAATTATTGAAGAAAAAGCTAACTACGACACCTATATTGTCATTGCCTGAAGGGAATGATGATTTTGTGATTTATTGTGACGCATCAAAGCAAGGTCTCGGTTGTATATTAATGCAACGGACGAAAGTAATTGCTTATGCGTCTAGACAATTGAAGATTCACGAGCAAAATTATACTACGCATGATTTGGAATTAGGCGCGGTTGTTTTTGCATTAAAGACTTGGAGGCACTACTTATATGGGGTCAAAAGTATTATATATACCGACCAAAAAAGTCTTCAACACATATTTAATCAGAAACAACTGAATATGAGGCAGCGTAGGTGGATTGAATTGTTGAATGATTACGACTTTGAGATTCGTTACCACCCGGGGAAGGCAAATGTGGTAGCCGACGCCTTGAGCAGAAAGGACAGAGAACCCATTCGAGTAAAATCTATGAATATAATGATTCACACTAACCTTACTACTCAAATAAAGGAGGCGCAACAAGGAGTTTTAAAAGAGGGAAATTTAAAGGATGAAATACCCAAAGGATCGGAGAAGCATCTTAATATTCGGGAAGACGGAACCCGGTACAGGGCTGAAAGAATTTGGGTACCAAAATTTGGAGATATGAGAGAAATGGTACTTAGAGAAGCTCATAAAACCAGATACTCAATACATCCTGGAACGGGGAAGATGTACAAGGATCTTAAGAAACATTTTTGGTGGCCAGGTATGAAAGCCGATATTACTAAATATGTAGGAGAATGTTTGACGTGTTCTAAGGTCAAAGCTGAACATCAGAAACCATCAGGTCTACTACAACAACCTGAAATCCCGGAATGGAAATGAGAAAACATTACCATGGATTTCATCACTAAATTGCCAAGGACTGCAAGTGGTTTTGATACTATTTGGGTAATAGTTGATCGTCTCACCAAATCAGCACACTTCCTGCCAATAAGAGAAGATGACAAGATGGAGAAGTTAGCACGACTGTATTTGAAGGAAGTCATCTCCAGACATGGAATACCAATCTCTATTATCTCTGATAGGGATGGCAGATTTATTTCAAGATTCTGGCAGACATAACAGCAAGCATTAGGAACTCGTCCAGACATGAGTACTGCCTATCATCCACAAACTAATGGGCAGAGCGAAAGGACGATACAAACGCTTGAAGACATGCTACGAGCATGTGTTATTGATTTCAGAAACAGTTGGGATCGACATCTACCGTTAGCAGAATTTTCCTACAACAATAGCTACCATTCAAGCATTGAGATGGCGCCGTTTGAAGCACTTTATGGTAGAAAGTGCAGGTCTCCGATTTGTTGGAGTGAAGTGGGGGATAGACAGATTACGGGTCCGGAGATAATACAAGAAACTACCGAGAAAATCATCCAAATTCAACAAAGATTGAAAACCACCCAAAGTCGACAAAAGAGCTACGCCGACATTAAAAGAAAAGATATAGAATTTGAAATTGGAGAGATGGTCATGCTTAAGGTTGCACCTTGGAAAGGTGTTGTTCGATTTGGTAAACGAGGGAAATTAAATCCAAGGTATATTGGACCATTCAAGATTATTGATCGTGTCGGACCAGTAGCTTACCGACTTGAGTTACCTCAACAACTCGCGGCTGTACATAACACTTTCCACGTCTCAAATTTGAAGAAATGTTTTGCTAAAGAAGATCTCACTATTCCGTTGGACGAAATCCAAATCAATGAAAAACTTCAATTCATTGAAGAACCCATCGAAATAATGGATCGTGAGGTTAAAAGACTTAAGCAAAACAAGATACCAATTGTTAAAGTTCGATGGAATGCTCGTAGAGGACCCGAGTTCACCTGGGAGCATGAGGATCAGATGAAGAAGAAATACCCGCATCTATTTCCAGAAGATTCGTCAACACCTTCAACAGCTTAAAATTTCGGGACCAAATTTATTTAACGGGTAGGTACTGTAGTGACCCGAACTTTTCCATGTTTATATATATTAATTTAGATTGATATTTACATGATTAAATGTTTCCAACATGTTAAGCAATCAAACTTGTTAAGACTTGATTAATTGAAATAGGTTTCATATAGACAACTGACCACCCAAGTTGACCGGTGATTCACGAACGTTTAAACTTGTAAAAACTATACGATGACATATATATGGTTATATATATAGTTAACATGATTTTATTATAAGTATGTATCTCATTAGGTATTTTAACAATGAGTTATATACATAAAAATGAGACTATTAATTTAAGAAACTCGAAAACGATATATATAACGATTATCGTTATAACAACGTCTTACTAGGTACATATGAATCATATTAAGATATTGATACACTTGGTTAATTATGTTAAATGATAAGTAAATATATTATTAAGTGCATTAACAATGAAATACATATGTAAAAATAAGACTACTAACTTAATGATTTCGAAACGAGACATATATGTAACGATTATCGTTGTAACGACATTTAACTGTATATACATCATACTAAGATATATTATATATCATAATTTCATGATAATATAATAATTTAACATCTCATTTGCTATAATAAACAATGGGTTAACAACATTCAACAAGATCGTTAACCTAAAGGTTTCAAAACAACATTTACATGTAACGACTAACAATGACTTAACGACTCAGTTAAAATGTATATACATGTAGTGTTTTAATATGTATTCATACACTTTTGAAAGACTTCAAGACACTTATCAAAATACTTCTACTTAACAAAAGTGCTTACAATTACATCCTCGTTCAGTTTCATCAACAATTCTACTCGTATGCACCCGTATTCGTACTCGTACAATACACAGCTTTTAGATGTATGTACTATTGGTATATACACTCCAATGATCAGCTCTTAGCAGCCCATGTGAGTCACCTAACACATGTGGGAACCATAATTTGGCAACTAGCATGAAATATCTCATAAAATTACAAAAATATGAGTAATCATTCATGACTTATTTACATGAAAACATAATTACATATCCTTTATATCTAATCCATCCACCAACGACCAAAAACACCTACAAACACTTTCATTCTTAAATTTTCTTCATCTAATTGATCTCTCTCAAGTTCTATCTTCAAGTTCCAAGTGTTCTTCATAAATTCCAAAAGTTCTAGTTTCATAAAATCAAGAATACTTCCAAGATTGCAAGTTTACTTCCAAGTTTTCTAAATCCATTCCAAGTAATCATCCAAAATCAAGAAACCTTTGTTACTTACAGTAGGTTATATTTCTAATACAAGGTAATAATCATATTCAAACTTTAATTCAATTTCTATAACTATAACAATCTTATTTCGAGTGGAAATCTTACTTGAAATTGTTTTCGTGTCATGATTCTGCTTCAAGAACTTTCAAGCCATCCAAGGATCCTTTGAAGCTAGATCCATTTTTCTCATTTCCAGTAGGTTTATCCAAGGAACTTGAGGTAGTAATGATGTTCATAACATCATTCGATTCATACATATAAAGCTATCTTATTCGAAGGTTTAAACTTGTAATCACTAGAACATAGTTTAGTTAATTCTAAACTTGTTCGCAAATAAAAGTTAATCCTTCTAACTTGACTTTTAAAATCAACTAAACACATGTTATATATCTATATGATATGCTAACTTAATGATTTAAAACCTGGAAACACGAAAAACACTGTAAAACCGGATTTACGCCGTCGTAGTAACACCGCGGGCTGTTTTGGGTTAGTTAATTAAAAACTATGATAAACTTTGATTTAAAAGTTTTTATTCTGGGAAAATGATTTTTATTATGAACATGAAACTATATCCAAAAATTATGATTAAACTCGAAGTGGAAGTATGTTTTCTAAAATGGTCATCTAGACGTCGTTCTTTCGACTGAAATGACTACCTTTACAAAAATGACTTGTAACTTATTTTTCCGACTATAAACCTATAATTTTTCTGTTTGGATTCATAAAATAAAGTTCAATATGAAACCATAGCAATTTGATTCACTCAAAACGGATTTAAAATGAATAAGTTATGGGTAAAACAAGATTGGATAATTTTTCTCATTTTAGCTACGTGAAAATTGGTAACAAATCTATTCCAACCATAACTTAATCAACTTGTATTGTATATTATGTAATCTTGAGATACCATAGACAAGTATACAATGTTTCGACATATCATGTCGACACATCTATATATATTTCGGAACAACCATAGACACTCTATATGTGAATGTTGGAGTTAGCTATACAGGGTTGAGGTTGATTCCAAAATATATATAGTTTGAGTTGTGATCAATACTGAGATATGTATACACTGGGTCGTAGATTGATTCAAGATAATATTTATCGATTTATTTCTATACATCTAACTGTGGACAACTAGTTGTAGGTTACTAACGAGGACAGCTGACTTAATAAACTTAAAACATCAAAATATATTAAAAGTGTTATAAATATATTTTGAACATACTTTGATATATATGTATATATCGTTATAGGTTCGTGAATCAACCAGTGGCCAAGCCTTACTTCCCGACGAAGTAAAAAAATTTGTGAAAGTGAGTTATAGTCCCACTTTTAAAATCTAATATTTTTGGGATGAGAATACATGCAGGTTTTATAAATGATTTACAAAATAGACACAAGTACGTGAAACTTCATTCTATGGTTGAATTATCGAAATTGAATATGCCCCTTTTTATTAAGTCTGGTAATCTAAGAATTAGGGAACAGACACCCTAATTGACGCAAATCCTAAAGATAGATCTATTGGGCCTAACAAACCCCATCCAAAGTACAGGATGCTTTAGTACTTCGAAATATATATCATATCCGAAGGGTGTCCCGGAATGATGGGAATATTTTTATATATGCATCTTGTTAATGTCGGTTACCAGGTGTTCACCATATGAATGATTTTTATCTCTATGTATGGGATGTGTATTGAAATATGAAATCTTGTGGTCTATTGTTACGATTTGATATATATAGGTTAAACCTATAACTCACCAACATTTTTGTTGACGTTTAAAGCATGTTTATTCTCAGGTGAATACTAAGAGCTTCCGCTGTTGCATACTAAAATAAGGACAAGATTTGGAGTCCATGTTTGTATGATATTGTGTAAAAACTGCATTCAAGAAACTGATTTCGATGTAACATATTTGTATTGTAAACCATTATGTAATGGTTGAATGTAAACAGGATATTTTAGATTATCATTATTTGATAATCTACGTAAAGCTTTTAAACCTTTATTTATGAAATAAAGGTTATGGTTTGTTTTAAAAATGAATGCAGTCTTTGAAAAACGTCTCATATAGAGGTCAAAACCTCGCAACGAAATCAATTAATATGGAACGTTTTTAATCAATAAGAACGAGACATTTCAACCGAAGTGCTCAACAACTTATAGAATACTTTTATACACTTGCGAGTGTACATATATTTATAACTATGAAATCTTGTGGTCTATATTTATATCGATGATAAACCTATATATCTCACCAACCTTTGTGTTGACTGTTTACGCATGTTTATTCTCAGGTCCTTAAGAAAGTCTTCCGCTGTTGCATTATCTGAGCAAGCTGTGCATGGAGTCTCATACTTTTATTTAAATAAAGTGTTACATTCAATAAAACCTTTTTCATGTATTATATTCGACTATTACGTCACGTGTGTAGTATTTGGAAACCGATGTATTTTGGGGATTATTTCTTAAATAATCGCCCACTTGTTTAAAACATGCATTATGTATAATAATGAGGTGCTTTTTATGAAACGAATGCAATATTTTCTAAAACGTATCATATAGATTTCAAATACCTCGCTATGGGACCAATGAGAACGTACTATGTTTATAGTAATATGGACGGGTCATTTCACTTCACCCCAGCCTGGACCAATCTCTATTCCTCCAACCACTGTTAGTGGGTCTAAACTACGAAGCCTGCCTTTTGCGACAATCAGGGTTGTGAAGCAACCCGTCCTAATTCATAAGGACGAATACATTTACATCTGGATACATCGCGAGGTTCTGACCTCTAAATGATACATTTTACAAATATTGCATTCGTTTTTAAAAGACAAACTTTCATTACATCAAAAGTTGACAGGTATGCATACCATTTCATAATATAATCAAACTATAAATAACTTAATAGTAATCTTGTTGAAATCAGCGACTCGAATGCAACGACTTTTGAAATATACCATGAATGACTCCAAGTAATATCTCTAAAATGAGCAAATGCACAGCGGAAGATTTCTTTAATACCTGAGAATAAACATGCTTTCAAGTGTCAACCAAAAGGTTGGTGAGTTCATAAGTTTATCATAAAACAATAAAATTCAGTAACTTTGATAGACCACAAGGTTTCAATTTTATAATCAACATACAGGATTAACACATCTGTATAAAAATCCATTCATACGAATAAACACCTGGTTTTCACAACCCGTCTTAAACCATCCGGACGAAGTCCATATTGAATATAGACGATTCGTAATAGTTGATTACATCGCGAGGTACTTGACCTCTATATGATACATTTTACAAACATTTCATTCGTTTTTAAAAGACAAACTTGCTTTACATCGAAAGTTGACGGCATGCATATCATTTCATAATATATCCAACTATAATTGACTAAATAATAATCTTGATGAACTCAATGACTCGAATGCAACATCTTTTGAAATATGTCATGAATGACTCCAAGTAATATCTCTAAAATGAGCAAATGCACAGCAGAAGATTTCTTTCATACCTGAGAATAAACATGCTTTAAAGTGTCAACCAAAAGATTGGTGAGTTCATTAGTTTAACATAAATAATTATTTCCATCATTTTAATAGATCACAAGATTTTCATATTTCATAAACATCATTCTCATATCAGGCATTTCGCAAACTGCATAGAGACAAAAATCATTCATATGGATTGAACACCTGGTAACTGACGTTAACTTAATGCATAGAATATCCCCAAAACAGAACCTCTCGTCTGTATAATAATCTCGAAGTACTAAAGCATTCGTACCCCGAATGGGACTTGTCAAGGTCCATAGATCTATCTTTAGGATTCGCGTCAATCAGGGGCCATTTTCCTAAATTCTTAGGTTACCAGACTTGAAGGGCGATATTCAGTTTAATAATCCAACCATAGAATGTAATTTTAAGTACTTGTGTCTATTTCGTAAAATATTTATAAAAGCAACGCATGTATTCTCAGTCCCAAAAATATATATTGCAAAAGCATTTAAAAGGGGAGCAAATGAAACTCACCTAATGTATTTTGTAGTAAAAATACATATAACTATATTGAACAAAGCAGGGTTGGCCTTGGATTCACGAACCTATATCATTTGTATATTTATATTAAAACATATAATCATAGCTGAACAAATATTTTCATTATGTTTTAATTTATATATTATTTATAATTGATTTGTGTATATATTCAAAATGATTAATATTTATATAGTTATATTAATATGTCCATATTTATATATATAATTGTTTAAATATTACATTTAAAAATCGATAGTTGTCATTTGTAAGTATTTATATAAATAATCTTAATAGGTTTGGTATATATAGTTATGTGAAATTTAATTATAATTATAGTACATGTAATAAGTATATTTAATGTTCAAAATATTTATTTACTAAAATGATAGTTTAGATAATAATGATTTATTAATAATAATAAGGATAACTTTATTAAAAATGATGATACTAATAATGAGAATGATAATGACAATCTTTAATAATAATAATAACGATAAGTTAATTTTTTTTTACAACAATATTGATAATATTATCTAATACATAAAATGAGTAGTAATAACACTAATATTAACTATAATGATGATAGGTTGTATTGTTTTTCTAATTATGGTAGTAATAATCATAGTAATAATAATAATGATAATACTTATAATAATAATTATAATGATAATACTAATATTCATAATGGTAATACTAATATTATTAGTAATACATTTAATAATAATAATACTAAGAACAACATTAGTAATAACAATAATAAAGATAATAATAATAATAATAATAATAATAATAATAATAATAATAATAATAATAATAATAATAGTAATAATAATAATAATAAATAAATAAATAATGATAATGATAATAAAAATAATAAGTAAATTAAATGACTACCTCAAAAGGAATTTTAAAAAAAAACATTGTTGCGAACCAGATTCGAACTCCCGACCTCTAGGTTACCCGTCACCTCCTTAAACCGTCTGGGCTGAAGCCCGTTTTCTGTTTTATTTCCCCTTTTAATTTATATGACCCGTAATATTTGCTGCCTCCTCTTCATCTCCTTCAAATGCATCGACCATATTGATTAACTTAACCCATAACTCGTATAATTTGTTTTAGGACTTGCAAACCAACCAGACACAATCAGCTATGATTAATTTTGAGGTATTTGAAATCGAAAAAAATATATATAAAGAAACAAAGACCCAGCAGGCCGTCGCTGCTATATTAAAAAAATTTGATTTTTCGAATGGCTATGAATTAGACAAAGATTATAAAACAAATTATGTTTCAATTCCTTCCTAAAAACTTTCTACATCATCAATTAAACTCAAAACGTAACAACGAACTCGAATTTAATGAAGAACAATTATTTGACTTTTTAGTTAAAAAACTTTGACTTGAAAATTCTTGATCGTTTCTTCGAATTAGCTTTTGTAACTTTGAAGAAAGTTTGAAGCAATGAATTAGAATATTTCTGCATTTTTAGATTTTGCTAAAAGGTTCGAATTCGAAATATGAAGAAAAATAATAGTACCAGAGGTTTCGCTGATAAAAAGAAAAGAAAAAAAATAAATAATCTACATCTGTTTCTTTAGGTTAATTCGCAAAAGTGGGTGATAACCTGCTGTTCTAAATTGATAAAAGTCTTGTGGTAGGGTTGTTTAAATCGAGCTGGTATCACAAGCATAACAGGTTCGATGGATAGAAACAAAAACAAAATATATCTGATAGAGATATAAATAGGTGAATAGCTGGCTAATTATATGTCAGTATTACATATCAATATTTATATATATGGTATCCCAAATATAACATTTTTTTATTTATATATCGGTATATGCAGCGTATACATATATATCAGTACATATATATAAATAATTGGATATCTTTTTATTTGTTTATATATTCATTTATGAAGTTGTATTTATATAATTTTATTTATTTATATATATATCCGTTTATATATGTATCTATCTTATTAATTAATTTTTTTTTAGTTAATAATATAACTCTATTGATAATTTTAATAAGAAAACCAATAATAATAGAAATATAATATTGATAATATTAAAAATAAAAAATAGAGCTGATAATAATAATATTGTTATTGATACTAATAATAATATTGATCATATTATTAGTAATAATTATAATATAACGATTCATATATATATATATACATATATATATATATATATATATATATATATATATATATATATATATATATATATATATATATATATATATATATATATATTATATATATATATTCATTTTTACATTAATAATTACTAATATAAATGTTAATATTGAAAGTAATAATGGTACTCTAACAATTTGTATGTATCAAATTTATATCTATAGGTTTTATATTTAAGATAATAATATTAATAACAATAATAAGAATAATAATAATAATAACATAACAATTACATTTAATATGTTAACATTACATATTATTAATTATGTACACTTATTTTATATTTATCATATTTGAATATTTAATATTTATATATTTTATATTTATTACAATATATTAATACTTATTAATAGAAATCATATATAGATTTATAATAATACCATATATACATTTATATATATATTCGTTTTAATAGTGACTTAATTATTCTAATTATTATTTTACATTTTTAATTCCACTTGATCAAATTATACCTTATTAATTCAAGATGTTTATATTTATATATATATATATATATATATATATATATATATATATATATATATATATATATATATATATATATATATAAATATATATATACTCTTATATATATATATATATATATATATATATATATTTATTTACACACAATTGTTCGTGAATCGTCGGGAATAGTCGAAGGGTAATTGATTACATGAACACGGGTCAAAGTTTTTGAAACATCAACATTACAGACTTTGCTTATCGTGTCGAAAACATTAAATCATATAAAGATTAATTTTAAATTTGGTCGGAAGTTCCCAGGTCATCACAGTACCTGCCCGTTAAAGAAATTTCGTCCCGAAATTTGAATGAGGTGGTCATGATTAACAATAAAAATGTTTTCATGACGAATACGAGTTGATAAATAGAGTTTTATCATTATTGATTAATATAGATAGAACGATTCGATTACTCGAAGCGTACGAGCGAAGCTATCACTAAATTGTGAAATGAGAATGATAAATTTTATCATAACTTTTGACTAGTCATGGTTGAATTTAGAAAATAAGGTGTGTCTTAATTTTTGACGTGGAGGTTGAATTCCGGAATTCAATGGATTTAAAGAAAATCTTCGAAATCTAAAAGATTTGATTCTTCAGCGAATAAGAAAATTAAGATCTCTCTAATTAAATACGATGATCTGCTTCGATTACTCTGTCTGATATTTCCATTATAAATTAAACTCTTCCGTTCTATTATTCTCACCATTCCTATACTTTCCTTCTTGGTTCATACATCCAAAAGATTCTGAAAATGCTTAATCCAGTTCTGATCCTTGTCCTCATCCTTACTATCGTAACAATCATTTACTTTTCCAACTTCCACCATAGGAATCTGCTTTCTTCTACTTCGCACTTGGGGTTATAGTGTTTTTAATCCTCCCGTGTCTTTATGTTGCGATAAATATTGATATACACGGTTTGTAATTTCTACGTTGTTGTTGGGTTTTATATATTTCCTTATATTTCTATGTCCCTGCTTCTTTCTCCTATAATCATTGTCATCCATAGTTAATGCTCTTTCCTATTTGCTGTGATTTATACCCCCTTTCTCTTTCGAAACTTCATGCTTTTGTTTTCTTTTCGCAAGTAATGGTCCAGACTTCATAGGTATGGAGTTTCGAATTATCATAATATACAAGGTAGAAAGGAAAGGTAGTAGCAAGATTTGATTTGTCAAATTACCAGAATTACTGAGGATAGAACTATCAAGAATATATTTTCTTGGTATGTTCAGAAGTTAAGGAGAATGAAAGAGTTATGTAACATGGCACGTGATGACGTTATGATCTGTGAATCATCACGTTCCATTAGGAACTCAGCATGACTTAATGTAATATAATCACGTTGATCAAGTGTCATTATATTATGCTAACTCATGCATCAGTTCCCAACATTACTTCAATAGCATTCATATTTTAAGCTCGAAAGTTTACAGAATATAGAAACTAACAGTTTCTATATGATGTAACACTGATAGCACGAAGAGATTAATGATTTCAGATAAGAATAGTTATGAAAATATCTTCGGAAATATGGAGGATATTTATAATGAAAGATACGATGATATCTTGGAATTTCTAATATCGAAGGATGGTGAAGAAAATTTGTCCGCAAGAGTTTGGAGTCAGAAGCAAGGTATTCGCTAAAGATTTCATCAGAAACAGAATCATCAGGATTCTTAATGTACAAGTTTAGTCCTTGTGATTTGTTCAGAGACTCCTTCGTAGTTTGCTCAATCAGTTTTTTAGTTTCAAACTTTTTCTGAGATTTGCCAACATACAATTCTTTATCATCAACTTTTGGCTGTTGAGGTCGTTTACAATTTTTGTTGCTTCATTTAGCTTTTCAAAATTCAGAGTATTAATTCGCAGACTGGGTGCCTTTCAGAATTTCAGAATGGAAGACCATAGTTCTAAGAGATAAATGTTATATGGATACATATAACTGTTGATGTGGAAACGTTGAGAGACTCACAATACAGATTTGCTGATTCCCGGTAATTGGTATGGCAATTCTTGTTACAAGATGTGGATGAGTACATGATGAGACTTCAATAGATAAATATAGTGATTTGTCGGAGAGATTTAATCTAAGGAGCAACGAGGTTGCTGGTACATCTGCTGGTAATATAGTGGAATATAAAAGGTTCCCCGGTAATAATAAAAGAGCATGCATATATATCAAGGTTATAATAAGGTTGTTTCTAATGAAAAGTCAAAGTTGACTTGCTGGAGCTGTGATAAAATTGGCTAATTTGAAAAGGAATTGCAAAGTTATTTTGGGTAATAATAACACTAAAGGAATTAACACAGCTATGTGTTAAACGTTTACTCAGTTTCCGAGAGTTTTTCAGGTGCATAACTATATGCATTAATCTTTTCTTTCGTAGATGAAGTGCGGTTGGTTCATCCTCTCGATTGAGGTGTTTTCAGGAATTATGACATGTTTGAAAGCAGATTGTAATCGTCAAGATACAAATGAGGTTTAAGATGAAATCAAGTGGCAAACTTGAAGAAATGTTTAGTTTCATATGTTATAATCAATATTTTAATTCATTTTAATTGTCCAATGCTATTAGTCCACAGTCGATAGTCCACAGTAACAGTCTAATAATTCATATATAGTTTAATATATAATATTTGAATTAATTAATAAGTATCGTGACCCGTGTACATGTCTCAGACTCGATCACAACTCAAATTATATATATTATTGTAGAATCAACCTCAACCCTGTATAGAGAACTCGTTCATTACTGCATATAGAGTGTCTATGGTTATTCCAAATAATATATATAAATGCGTCGATATGATATGTCAAAACCTTGTATACGTGTCCTGATATTTAATGTGGGTAAAATAAATAACAGAAATTAAATAACGATAAATAAAGTGCATAAAGTAAATAACACAAATTAAATGACGATAAATAAAATTGCAAGAATATAAATTGCGATAATTAAATTGCGATAAATAAAATGTAATCAGTTAGCTAGGAACAGTTAGCGTGGATTCTTAACAAAATTTCTCATAGTTAATTTGTTTGTTTCTAACAAATTTTATTTTGTCAAATGTTTTCTTCATTATGCCACTTGTTGGATTCTGATAAATCAAAATCCCAATATGAAATTGGGTGAATATGGTTATTCTGTGGTGAACGGATTTGTATATCGGTGGATGTAAGTAGGATAGTAAATGACTATTGAATCTGATTCGAAGAATGTACAATGTAACTTATTAATGTGAAATCTAAATATTCCTCGGGTATTACCTACCCGTTAAAATATTTTCATCATTAACAGTTTGTACAAAAGAATTTTTATTTACAATCGTTATGAAAAAAATATATATACATATATATTTTCTTCAGATGTAATCATGGATTTAATGAGTTAACATGATATTAATCTCATTTGCTTTTCGATTTGAGCTAGAATAAGTAATTCTAAAACTTTTAGAAACCACATATTCTTCGCAGAATATTTCTTCAATGAAGTTATGAATTAATACTTCATCGTTCATTGTTGTTGGTACTCCTTGGTATCTATGGTGCGTATGACGTTGATGTTCGTGTGACAGATTGTGAAGTTGAGGTTTGCGATGCGGTTGTTGTTGGTGGTGGTGATACTGGTTATGCTGCTGGTGCTGCTGCTGGTGTTTGTAACCTTTGCACCATATTCTCCAAAGTCACTACCCGAGCGCGAAGCTCATTGACTTCTTCTATTACACCGGGGTAATTTTCGGTTCGGACGAGCGGATAAATATGACCTAGAATTTAGTATAGTATATAATCATGACGAGATACCCTGACAATGAGAGAGAAAATGGTGTTTCGGACAGGTTCGACGGTAAGTGCTTCAGGTTCTTCTTCAAGAGGGCAATGTGGTGGATGGAAAGGATCGCCTTTTTCTTATCTCCAATGATTGAGGAGGCTACGAACCCATCCCCAATTCATTCAGAATAGATGATGGCTGATTGGTTGATCCATTCCGGTCACACTGCTTTCGGAGCTTAAGTGGGATTCTATTTCGGAATCCGAGGGACTTGAACTGATGACAAATTCCATTTCGTACGATTGGATAAAGGATTTTTCGATATAAAATGATTTTCCGGCTATCGGGTGGTATTCTATTTACATAGAATATATATATATATATATATATATATATATATATATATATATATATATATATATATATATATATATATATATATATATATATATATATATATATATATATATATATATATCAAAAGATTTTGTAGATTACGGAGGAATTTGCGGGATATGTAAGGCAAAGTTTAAAGTAACAGATACGATAAGATATGATTTAGCAGATACCCTAAGATATGAATTTTGTCTATACACTACTCATGCAATTAATGTAGCAAGACGTGTCTAGACTAATAATGATAAGCAGGTAATTTTCTAAGGATGATAAGCAGATGATTTCCGACTGGAAGTGATAAGCAAAACTTTTGACATGTAGACACGGTCGAAGTCCAGACTCACTAATGCATCCTATCGACTTATCAGTTAGACACACTAATGCAGACCTGGTTCGCTAAGACCACCGCTCTAATACCAACTTTCACAACCCGTCCTAATCCATCCGGACGAAGTCCATATTGATTATAGACGATTCCTAATAGTTGATTACATCGCGAGGTACTTGACCTCTATATGATACATTTTACAAACATTTCATTTGTTTTTAAAAGACAAACTTGCTTTACATCGAAAGTTGACGGCATGCATATCATTTCATAATATATCCAACTATAATTGACTTAATAATAATCTTGATGAACTCAATGACTTGAATGCAACGCCTTTTGAAATATGTCATGAATGACTCCAAGTAATATCTCTAAAATGAGCAAATGCACAGCGGAAGATTTCTTTCATACCTGAGAATAAACATGCTTTAAAGTGTCAACCAAAAGGTTGGTGAGTTCATTAGTTTAACATAAATAATCATTTCCATCATTTTAAAAGACCACAAGATTTTCATATTTCATAAACATCATTCTCATATCAGGCATTTCGCACACTACATAGAGATAAAAATCGTTCATATGGATTGAACACCTGGTAACCGACGTTAACTTAATGCATAGAATATCCCCAAAACAGAACCTCTCGTCTGTATAATAATCTCGAAGTACTAAAGCATTCGTACCCCGAATGGGACTTGTCAAGGTCCATAGATCTATCTTTAGGATTCGCGTCAATCAGGGGCCATTTCCCTAAATTCTTAGGTTACCAGACTTGAAGGCGATATTCGGTTTAATAATCCAACCATAGAATGTAATTTTAAGTACTTGTGTCTATTTCGTAAAACATTTATAAAAGCAACGCATGTATTCTCAGTCCCAAAAATATATATTGCAAAAGCATTTAAAAAGGGAGCAAATGAAACTCACCTAATGTATTTTGTAGTAAAAATACATATGACTATATTGAACAAAGCAGGGTTGGCCTTGGATTCACGAACCTATATGATTTGTATATTTATATTAAAACATATAATCATAACTGAACAAATATTTTCATTATGTTTTAATTTATAAATTATTTATAATTGATTTGTGTATATATTCAAAATGATTAATATTTATATAGTTATATTAATATGTCCATATTTATATATATAATTGTTTAAATGTTACATTTAAAATTCGATAGTTGTCATTTGTAAGTATTTATATAAATAATCTTAATAGGTTTGGTATATATAGTTATGTGAAATTTAATTATAATTATAGTACATGTAATAAGTATATTTAATGTTCCAAATATTTATTTACTAAAATGATAGTTTAGATAATAATGATTTATTAATAATAATAATAAGGATAACTTTATTAAAAATGATGATACTAATAATAAGAATGATAATGATAATCTTTAATAATAATAATAACGATAAGTTATTTTTTTTTTTTACAACAATATTGATAATATTATCTAATACATAAAATGAGTAGTTATAACACTTATATTAACTATAATGATGATAGGTTGTATTGTTTTTCTAATTATGGTAGTAATAATCATAGTAATAATCATAATGATAATACTTATAATAATGATTATAATGATAATACTAATATTCATAATGGTAATACTAATATTATTAGTAATACATTTAATAATAAAAATACAAAGAACAACATTAGTAATAACAATAATAAAGATAATTATAATCATAATAATAATAATAATAATAATAATAATAATAATAATAATAATAATAATAATAATAATAATAATAATAATAATAATAATAATAAATAATGATAATGATAATAAAAATAATAAGGAAATTAAATGACTACCTCAAAAGGAGTTTTAAAAAAAACATTGTTGCGAACCAGATTCGAACTCCTGACCTCTAGGTTACCCGTCACCTCCTTAAACCGTCTGGGCTGAAGCCCGCTTTCTGTTTTATTTCCCCTTTTAATTTATATGACCCGTAATATTTGCTGCCTCCTCTTCATCTCCTTCAAATGCATCGACCATATTGATTAACTTAACCCATAACTCGTATAATTTGTTTTAGGACTTGCAAACCAACCAGACATAATCAGCTATGATTAATTTTTAGGTATTTGAAATCGAAAAAAAAATATATAAAGAAACAAACACCCAGCAGGCCGTCGCTGCAATATTAAAAAAAAAAATTGATTTTTCGAATGGCTATGAATTAGACAAAGATTATAAAACAAATTATGTTTAAATTCCTTCCTAAAAACTTTCTCCATCATCAATTAAACTCAAAATGTAACAACGAACTCGAATTTAATGAAGAACAATTGTTTGACTTTTTAGTTCAAAAACTTTGACTTGAAAATTCTTAATCTTTCTTCGAATTAGCTTTTGTAACTTTGAAGAAAGTTTCAAGCAATGAATTAGAACGTTTTTGCATTTTTAGATTTTTCTAAAAGGTTCGAATTCGAAATATGAAGAAAAATAATAGTACCAGAGGTTTCGCTGATAAAAAGAAAAGAAAAAAAATAAATAATCTACATCTGTTTCTTTAGATTAATTCGCAAAAGTGGGTGATAACCTGCTGTTCTAAATTGATAAAAGTCTTGTGGTAGGGTTGTTTAAATCGATCTGGTATCACAAGCATAACAGGGTCGATGGATAGAAACAAAAACAAAATATATCTGATAGAGATATAAATAGGTGAATAGCTGGCTAATTATATGTCAGTATTACATATCAATATTTATATATATGGTATCCCAAATATAACATTTTTTTATTTATATATCGGTATATGCAGCGTATACATATATATCAGTACATATATATAAATAATTGGATATCTTTTTATTTGTTTATATATTCATTTATGTAGTTGTATTTATATAATTTTATTTATTT